>NC_135621.1:43145275-43449540 GCF_053574225.1 Canis aureus
CATTAAATAGCTTTGCAAGCTCACATGTTTAGTAAGTAATAGAGCTTGAACTTAGAACTGTCTTTCTGACCCCAAATCCCCTGCACTTTCATTGACTTAGTTGCAGAACATTGGCTTTCCCCACTGCCCCATCCTTCTCTCTCCTTCCTGCTTTGCTGAGACTTTCTTTTCAGATAGTACTTGATTAGGCTATAAACCACCTTTTAGTCACGTTCCCTGATTCCAGGATGACATTCATATTATGAAACAAGTGCTGCTTTGCCACGAAATATGCATTATCCCTGCCTCCTTTCCCCCTTCATTACACAGAAACACTTTTTGCTTTTTCTATTTGATTCACTTCTATAGCACGTCCTCCTTGAATATTAAGGATCAGTTAAAGGAAGCTAAGATTGAAATGATTCTAGGTCAGGGTGATCAGGTCTTTATAGGTAGCAACCATTATAAAACAATTGTATTTTGATTCTCTGATAACTTTAAGCTAATGGGTATAGCATACTATAGGATGCAATTATGATTTCTTATTTGCTCAAAATTTAGATACTGGTTTTATTTTTTTAATCAGTCTTGTTAGCATTACTACTTTAGGAACACCTAAGCATCCGTTTCTAATTTGTATTAATCAATGTTTTGTTGTTTAGGATTTGTTTGGTGTCAGCATGGTCGTCCCTTTATTGAGCCTTCATGTCAAGTCTCTTGGAGCAAGTCCAACAGTTGCTGGAATAGTAGGTAAGTGGCTAATATTGCACATTTTTAGAGCACCGAATTTTCAATCTTCTGGACTAAGCACCTAAAAACAAATGAGTCTTATAGCTGAATATTACCCAAAGGTAAACTGAAAGTGGAATAAAAGGAATTTTTAGAATATTTCAAAATGTTACCCTGGAGCGAATGTAATTCACCTTTCCTAGACTACCTGTGTTCAGAGAGGTTTTGAGGGTTAGCATCATTCCCTTTCCCTCACCACCAGTCATATTACAGTTACTTACTGAGCCTCTCCAAGGAGTTGGCTGTGTATGTTAAAGGCTAGGTGCAGACTGCAGCCTGCAGGAACCAGAAACGTAATCCACAGAAATCAAGTCCTGTTGCAAAGGGACTTTGAATGAGCCTTGACAAATTGGTTGCAAGCTTCCTGCACCACCACCAGGGTGTCTTGGATGGATGATAGGGTTTCTCTACCTGTGCAGCATAAAAATTCCATCTGAAAGTCACTATTTACCAAAGAGGACACAGCAGAGCTTAGGATTGTGCTAATTAACAAGAAATTGTTAAGACTAACAACTGATTATTCACAAGCTGGATAAGCAAATGTTTGGGGATAGTTGTATACACCGTATTTGGTAAGTCCTCCATGCCATGATTTGTGTTTCCCATGGCAAGTAGAGTTACACTGGCCCACACAGCAGCATGAAGGTTTTTATGAAGAGCAGAAGGGACATGTGATTTGATGTAGTGGAGGCAAAAATACTCTGTAAAACTTTGTCAGTTCTTTATGAAACTAAAGCATTTCATAAAACTGGAATGTTAGAGGCATAAAAGATAATACAAAAATTTTAAGACTTAGTAGAACTGTTAGAAGATTTGAATTTCTACTCCCCTGAGTCCTCTCTGTTGGGTCTTCTCAATTGAGGGACCACACCCTCATAAAGCGGGAGAGATCCTCTCGGACAGAGTGGGCAGCCCTTGCCTTAAGTCTCTCTTCTGCTTCCTTCAATTTTATTTTGAAGGTCTTTTAATAAAAATTGTATTGCTTTACTCTTCTAACTGAAAAAAAGTTGGGAGGGGGGAATATCATTTTTAAAAATGGTCTCTGTTTCCCCCTAATGTTTTCCTGTTAATTTCTATACAGTTGTTACCAAGTTAATCCATTTTTGTGGTGGGTCCTGATGATTTTCTTGATGTTACTGATGTTTTTTGTAGGCTCCTCCTATGGCATTTTGCAGCTCTTTTCCAGCACATTGGTGGTAAGTCGTCTCCCATCTGGCAATACGTCTTGGTAACATCTGGGGGGGATTACTCTGATGGAGATGGTGGTGGTTGTTAAAGGTGGTGAGTCGAGGACTTTCTGTGTTCCTTGCTTTCCTCAGGGCTGCTGGAGTGATGTGGTTGGAAGACGATCTTCCTTGCTGGTGTGCATTCTGTTCAGTGCCTTGGGTTATCTGATTCTTGGAGCATCCACCAATGTGTTCCTGTTTGCCCTTGCTAGAATCCCTGTGGGTAAGTTCTTGCCCTTTTCATTCAAAAAAAAATCAATTATATGTAAATGTATAAAGAGAGAGTCTTACTTGTCAGTGCCTTCTTTTTTTCTTTTTTTGAGATTTTATTTATTTTAGAGAGGGATAACAGGTGTGAGCTTGGGGAGGAGCAGAGGGAGAGGGAGATAATTTCCAGCAGACTCCATGCTGAGCACGGAGCCTGACTCAGGGCTTGATCCCAGGACCCTGAGGCCATGACCTGAGCTGAAGCCAGGAGTCAGATGCTTAACCAACTGAGCCACGCAGGCACCTCTGTTGGTGCCTTCTTGATAAGACGTTATATAAAGAGAGAATAATGGCAAGAGCAATTATAACTGGAACACCAGCTGCTGCTGTTGATGGAGCACTTAGTATCAGTCAGGCTCTGCTCACTTGTGTGGAGCTACAGAGCTACATGACAGGGCCCAGGGCCTGGAGCCCTCACTGTCAGTGTGAATCATTATGCTGCTGTGTAGACCTGTCTCCTTCCCATTGATCTCTCTACATTCAATCAGTAAGAATTTGTTAAATGTCTTTGGCCAAAAAAAAAAAAAAAAAAAAAAGTCTTTGGCCAGCACTATGTTTACTATTCTCTCCCTTGTCAAGTGTACAGTTTTAAAACTGGGCTTCCTGACTTCACATTGAAATTTCCTACTGTAGCTCTCCTGCAGTCTTCTGTAACTCTAGCTGTTGCTTGAGGGAAATACTAGGATGACGATGTAGTGACTTATGGGTCAGTTTCTGTTTCCAAACTGATCTTGAATGTTTCTGACATTTTCAAAATAGCTTTTATTTTGTCCATTCTTTGATACAGTGCTTGTGAGTGCTGTCATACTGTGGCGTATAGGCAGTTCCTGTGGAAGCTCTTTATTCTCTCTTTGCCTTTCTTAGCTGTTAGAGCCCTGGAGTTTCAGTGTTTCCTTCTCCCCTTACTCAATAGAACAGTGACAGACTGCTGCCTTGGTAGACAAGTTTGCAACACTGGACCTCTGCCCATATTAAGCTGCTCAGAGATCCCTGGGTGGCACAGCGGTTTGGCGCCTGCCTTTGGCCCAGGGCACGATCCTGGAGACCCGGGATCGAATCCTACATCGGGCTCCCTGCATGGAGCCTGCTTCTCCCTCTGCCTGTGTCTCTGCCTCTCTGTCTCTCTCTGTGTGACTATCATGAATAAATAAATAAAAATCTTTAAAAATAAATAAATAAATAAATAAATAAATAAAGATAAATAAATAAATAAATAAATAAATAAATAAATAAATAAATAAATATTAAGCTGCTCATTTTTACCTAATGTCCCAGAGGAACAAAGCATAAAATAAGTCCTTTTCATCAACATAGAGTTGATGATCAGCTTATTTGGGATTTTTCACACCAATTCTATGACATACATACTTACTCTCAAAGTCTTGAGTTCACCCCTCCAAAATTTGTGCTGTGCCTTTCTTTTGACTCAAAAAATATGCTTTAAAATAAATATGAGCAGTATCCTAACTTGCCCCCCTACCACACAAAATCCAACCAAAGGCTGCTCTATGTGCATCTGAAGTTGAAGTTATTATACATGCTTTGTTTGGGTTGCAATGTATAAATATAATATGGTCCACCATTCAGCAGTAAGGCTGTTCATAATTCTAAAGAAATATATGAGGTTAATAGATCCTGTATACAATAGGTAGAATTTTATAGAGAAGATTAAAATATCTTTATTTAATATGACATGAGCCTGCTTAGAGTAGTGCTGGTTCTATCATATACATCATACTCTTGGCCAACAGGAGAGCTATATATAAAAATTCTTTCTTGCTACAGGAACCTCTACAATGTTTAGTTAGCCCAAGAATATTAGGGAGCCATGGGGAGCTTTGCCAGAGTTGTGCTGTACAATGTCACATGTAGGTTCAGGTCCTTGTATCTTGAAGATGAGCCAGAGGGAGGTTGAAGTACAGGGATTAGACACATAGTTTTCCCCTCCTTTCTCTGTCCCCCAGTCTAACCTCTAAAAGGTAACAGGAAGCTAGTCTGGATTGCTCACAGGATACCTTCACCTTCCTCCTTCCTTGGGTGTGTAAGGTGAGCCCAACATTGGTATCATTTCAGAAATAATCACAGGATTCCTCTCAGGCCTCTTAGGAATCATCTCACATTTAAGGAAGTAGCTCTAGAGAGAGTCTTTCTGCCTAATTCCAAAAGAGCTTTATAAGTTTGCTTCCCAAAGAGGCTGGTTACAGGCAAATGCCTGCTCTAATATTTAGACACAGTTGGGTATAGAACCCAGGATCAGCATGCAGGCAGAGTGACATACAGAGTGGTATTAACTTCACAGAGATCACCGGAAGCCACCGTGTTGCATAACCAGTAGAACACTTTAGGCTGACCCACCAGCAGTGCTGATTGGGTCCCTGCCATGTTTTGATCAACACTGTTGGCAACCTATGCTACCAGAACCCATCAGTCTGTATTCAACATATGGGTGTATGGGTGCAGACGAGTCAAGTACATCAGCAGAAGTATGAGGACTATAAAGCTGTTCCATACACTTAAATCTCTTATCCCACCTTTCAGTTTGTTTAGTTAACCAATTCACAAACCTCTTGCTAGTAGAAAGGCAGTTGATAGTGTATAGATGACCAAGTCATCATATTTTTATACTTTTACTCACTCCCTATCCTTCTTTCCCTGCCCTGGTGCTCTCTAGCAGTTATCACCTTTACATACGTGCACACACATGCGCATGTGCATGCACACTCACAAACTCTGTGAAGCATATGTTTGTGTCCATTTTGCTCTCTGCTCCTTGCATTAACTTCAGGGTCAGGGTTAAGGTTAATGCTGGACATATAGTAAGCGTGCAGTGAATGTTTATTCACTGAGCAAATGAAAAAAGAATGATACATCTCTGTGTAGAAGCCACCATGAATTAATTGCACTTGGGTAACAGAAAACTGGAGATACTGGGATGTGCTGGTAGAAGGAGGGAAAGCAGAGGACTCAGGGCGTGGCTACCAGGAATAAGGTGGTCAGCTAGGACTGTGAGGCTAGACCAGGAGTCCAGTCATGGCAGGATGAAACTGCAGACTTTAGAGGTTCAGTGGAGACCAGAACTCTATCAGTGACAGAGATGAAATGCAAGATCACATGCACAACTCTTTTGGTCCAAAAACTGTTACAAAGCATGTTTCTTGTCTCCTTGCAGGTATTTTTAAACATACACTCTCCATTTCAAGGGCTCTGCTTTCTGATCTGGTTTCAGAGAAAGAACGGCCGCTAGTAATCGGACAATTCAATGCAGCATCTAGTGTGGGCTTCATCTTGGGTCCCATGGTTGGTGGATATCTTACTGAGTTAGATGGTGGATTTTATCTGACAGCCTTCATCTGTTGTTGTGTCTTCCTTCTCAATGCTGGTAAGTTGACATTTCATCATAAGAAGACCGTTTGTTTTATGCACTCCTACTGACCAACCTACCTATTTTACTTTTATCTCCTTACAATTCATGGTTCCTGAAATTGGCAGACTTTTTGGTGGTGTTGTTCCAGGATAGGTAATACACGTTGCTATATTAGTTTCAGGTGTACAATACAGTGGTCCAGCAATTCTGTACATCACACAGTGTTTATCCTGATAACTGTATTCTTCATCCCCTTCACCTTAGAATAGGCAGACTTATTTTTCAAAGTTGGACCACCTCCTCCCCTGCTGCAGACCACCTGCCCATATCTCCCCAACATGCTAAAGCACGTTTGTGTCTCACACGGCATGTGGTGGGCTGGCCCTGCCCCTCTCTCTGCCTCCTGTGTGTTCCAGCCAACTGGCTTCCTAGTCAGCCTTACATGTGCCAGGCTTATTCCCACAGATGGGTACTGCAATTTGCTTTTTCATTTACCTACAACATTCTTCCCACATATCTTTACTGGGTCTTTCTTACCATTCAAGTGTCAAATATTTGCTTCCTTGGAAAGACCTTTCCTGATGATTCTGTTTAAAATTACTGCATTTTCTTCATAGCACTTCTCAAATTTTACTCTCAATTTGTTTTCTTGCTTATATTCTCTCCGCCTCTCTCCTCCCTATCTCTCCACACCTACCATTAGAAAGTAAATGCCATAAGGGTAGAGATTTGCTCACTGTTGTCACTCCTACCCAGAACTGGCCAGGCATAAAGCTGATGTTCAATAATATCTGATGAATAGAAGGATACATACTGGACTATGAGCACGGCCAGTTGCCTAAAGCAAAAAGGATGAATTTGCCCAGAGACTGGTACCTGGCTGACCCTTAGATAAGCAACTTTATAAACAAGAGGATTGTTTCACGTTACTCGGTTTTCCTCAAATTTAATGAGTCTACTCTACTTCATCTTTTTCAGTCTTTGTATTCAAGGCTCCAGGGTGAATGATGGATTCCATGTTGAGCTAGGATATCACACTCAGGAAGCAGAGTTCAGGAGTTCAATGTCAATCCTCATAGGAAAACTTTATGATTTCCTACCAGAAGTTTAACCTGTGACCTCAACCAGGAGGTGAGGTCTAATGGATTAGTGTAAATCTAGATAAAATACTTGAAGCACATGACCAGCTGGTATGGCCAGGTACCTTCCCCCGTGAAGGAATGTGATGAATGTGATAGCTCTCAAAGTCAGAAGTCAGTGTATAAACGAAGACTATGATGATGGAGTTCTGTTCTGGATTCTCCTGCAATGATGCTGCTTAGTATCATGCCCTAACCTAAGCCTGTGAATGGATCTGGGTCAGTCAGGGATAGTTCAGCTGCAAGTGTTCTCAACCACAATAGCTAAAAATAGTAATAGGGATTTCTTGTGCATTCTTAAGAAATGTGGAGGTCAGCAGGCCAAGCTGATGCAGGCAATAGCAGAGGCAGGCCAGCAGACAGGTCTCACGCCGGGGTTTGGCCTTCCAGTGCAATGAACACAGTATATTGCGTTTTTTCCCTTAAATGCCTTCAACTGTTTTCCCCAATCCCTTTTCCACCTTCAGCTTCTTAGATCCTCACTCTGATCATCCACTTTGCTTGGGAAAGGACTTTTATATCTTTTTTGTCCATGATTTCTGTTTTCCTGGTTAAAAACTCAGACTCTGGAGTCTGGCAGACATGGATTCAGATCCTGCTGTGCCACTCTTTAGCGTGGGCTTTGGGCGAGTTGCCTCAGTCTATTCATCCATAAAACAGGGCAACAACACTCCCAGGCTTACTAGGATGGGAGTTGGAGATCTTACATGTGAGTTCACCCCACTGCGTTAAGTACGCTGAGTTCTCACTAAACATCAGTTGCTGTCATCACTATCATTTTTATTATTTTAATTATACTCTTCCTCTCAGTCCACCAGCGAGTCCTTTTACATTTTTATTGAGATCCTGTAAAGCGTCCAGAGGCACTTTTAAAGGTGATAAGAGGTAGAAAGTCGAGGCCTGCATTCTCGTGTAGTTAGTTTTCTGTCACAAATTAGTCCCTGGCGAATCGTCTGCCTGTACTGTGGAGAAACAACATACACAGATATGGTTGCTGAAAACAGCATAAAGCAGTCTGAATGGCCCCTGGTCTAAGTTGAATATAAGTGTGGAAGGGCTAAAAATCCAGCAGGATGAGTTTGGAAAAGATGTCCTAGAATGGCAAGCTGGAATTCAGTTTGAAGAAATTTGGGGGCATGGATTGGCAGTAGGTCATTCTACTTGGATGGCATGG
This sequence comes from Canis aureus, assembly GCF_053574225.1. Lineage (NCBI taxonomy): Eukaryota > Metazoa > Chordata > Mammalia > Carnivora > Canidae > Canis > Canis aureus. The sequence goes on from NC_135621.1 coordinate 43,153,214, forward strand.
GATAAATAAAACGACCAAGGCAGGAATGTGCCAGTCCCAAGGGTGGAGATGGGATTATCTGAATAGGAATTGAGCTGCTCTGTAAGGTCATGCATCATGGTCCATGAGAATGGCACCCCCGGAGATTATGAGTTGTGACTTGCAAAAGTACATGGTGGCCCTGACCAGGGGCAGTTCCAAGCAGGTGCTTTCTGAAGGTCAGTAGTGTGCAGCTGCCCCTCTCTTCTCCACAAGGCAAGGGTGGGTGTTCACAGCACCCTGTGCTTCCCCTAACATAGCATTTACCCTATAATCCAATTGCTGTGTTTTACTTGTCCAAATCCCTTTTTCGAGTTAAATTCTTTGAGGTCAGAGATTTTTATAGGTCTTGTCTTATTGGTTAATATAGTCCTATTTAGGAAGCATAAATATTAAGTGTTCGGAATAAAGTACAAGTAGTGAATGGATGGTTTGGTGGATGGATGGGTAGGCAGATGGTGGATCGCAGAGAATTAGAAAGCATGAGAATTTCAATATTAAATGATATAGGAAACCATCATGGGCTCATGAGCAGAGGAAAAAAGTGAACATTTTGTAGGTGTAGAATTTTTTTTTTTTTTTTGAGGCGAATAGCAGAGTTCTATCAAAAATGGAGTAGAAGTGGCTGTGGGAATAGTTAAACAGTGGATTCGAAAACACAGATTAGTAAACGGACTAATACAAAAATACAGAATGGTAATCGCATGCAAATAACTGCTCATCCCCCGCGGGGGCACCGTGGGATTCAGGGCACGCAGCCTGCCTTGACCGGTCCTCTGCCATCTTCCAGGTCTGGTTTGGCTGTTTCCCTGGCGTGAAGCAAAGCTCTCCAGGACGGAGCAAGGCCGGCCGGCCGGTGACAGCCCTGCCCCCTGGGGGAGGACGGACCCTCCCGAGCAGCAGCCAGCCACCCCGCGCCAGAGCACCGCCAGCACCAGGCCTGCCCGGCCGCCCTGGGCGGAGGTCGCGTCCACCCTGCGCGACATGAAGAGCCTGGTATTTTCCGAAATGTGGGACATCTTCGCGGTGCGCCTGCTGATGGCCGTGGCGGTGATGCTCTACTACAGTAACTTCGTGCTGGCCCTGGAGGAGCGCTTCGGGGTGCGGCCGCGGGCGGCGGGCTGCCTCATCAGCTACAGCAGCGCCCTGGGCGCCCTGGGCGGCCTGGCGCTGGGCCCGCTCCTGCGGCTGTACGGGCACGACGGGCGCGCCATCCTGCTGCGCTCGAGCGCGCTCACCTGCCTGCTGCTGCTGCTGCACGCCGCCGCCCGCTCGGCCGCCCTGGCCGCGCTCTGCACCGCGCTGCTGGCCGTCTCCACGGCCGTGGGCAGGACCTGCGTCACCGACCTGCAGCTGGCCGCCGGCGGGGCGCGGGCGGGCGGCACGGTCATCGGCGTGGGGCAGTCGGTGACGGCCGTGGGCCGGATCGTCGCCCCGCTCCTCTCGGGGCTCGCGCAGGAGGTGAGCCCGTGCGGGCCCCCCAGCCTCGGGGCCGCCCTGGCCCTCGTGGCCATTTTCCTGATGTCTCTGAACAGAGCCCGCCACCGTGGCGGCGGGAGGGACAAATTAAAAAGTGAGTAGAATGGAACTGGATGGAGGAAGCCAACTCGGAGGACGTGAGGAAGGGACAGAGGCCAGGACCTATGGTCTCCCAGCGGATGTGCTCGGTTCATAGACACCAAGGTCCAGCCTGCGGGCACATCAGAAGTCAGAGCCTTGTCAAAGGAGAAGGTATTAAACATTATTTAGAAGTCTCTTTGAATGTGGCCAGTGGGGTTAAAGTTTTCCAGGGGGAAATGCTAGCAGCTTCAGGACAGGAAGATGTGCTGGGATAACCCATGATAGGCTCCCCTGCTAAGTAAAAAGGAGGGTAACCCATTAATAAAATGATCTGCTGAGACACGGGTTTCATGTCAAGTTGCATAAGCTAAGAGGGCGGTTTTCTGCTATCAGAATCCTAGAGATTGAATAAGCCACTATATTGAAACGAGCTTGTCACTTTCTCAAGTTATAACAAGGTTCCCCCTGGTGAGCTGGGGGAAAATCAGATGGCCGGCCTCACCCCCAGATACTGATTCTGCGGGCCTAGGGGAAGCCCAAGAACCTGTATTTAATAAGCAACACTTGCACTTTCTCACGGAGACAGAAAAAGGATCATTCAGAGACGCTGGTTTTGATTAAAGTCAAAGCCAGAGACTTGTTTGTGTTTATATATAGCTAACTCAGTTTGAACTATTAAAATCATGTGATTGCAGTGTGTTACACCTCCCCAGCTCGTGGCAGTCACGCAACATAATAGGAGAAACAGGTTCATGGGGCCTCTACCCTGTGTCCACAGCTTTGGAGGCCCCATGCTCTTCCAGGAGCTGAGGTTGTCAGTGTGGCCAGTTCTCCCTGGATATCAGGCCTGAACTGCTTCCAGAAGCCCATGCTCTGTTGGGCTGCATTGATTGGATGGTGGTAGAGCCCAGTGGAAAAGACAGCACAGGAATGCCTTTAGGATGAACGTCTCATGCAGTGTAAGAGAGTGAAGTCTCATCAGAGGGACTAATCTACAGTGTCGTATGGTGAAGGTCATTTCTTTCTCTCATTTTCATATCACACCTGAGAATAAAAGAGCGACACTGATCTACAGGGAAATGTTTCGATTTGCCTTTTTCTAGGCCTCAACAGTCATTCCAAAAGTAGCATCCCAGGGTCCAGCTGAGAGGCCCAGAGTGAAGTTTAGCACAAACTCACAAGGAAGCATTTGTAAGGCTCTTGCTACTTAGATGATGTAACCTGTTGATAATTATTTTGAAGCCCCCTCGCTTTTCCTCCTGTGAATTATCAGAGTTCACATTCCTTTCATTCTTTTTGATTGGTCCACTAGAAAATCATTCCTATTTTCAACCTAACACATGTATAATTGTAAATGTATTGTATGTAAAGCAGGAAAAAAATGTTTTCTCTAGTTTTAGAAGTTGTGTGTGGGATAAACCCAAGTATTTATGATAAAGAATTAATCGGATGTTTGAAGATTGTCCTTTCTCCTGTCCAGCTACAAGGAAAATATTAACCTTTTATTAAGTGCCATAATTGTGAACTTTATGCGAGCACCAAGTCCTTTTGAGGAAACCAAAATATAATGTAAAATGGCATGACCCTTAAGGAGCACATTAAATCATCATAGAGGTTAGACTTATAGGACAAGAAGTAATCATGGGTTTATTCAATGAAATAGAATCTCTCTGAAGATTATATCTTTTCTCTGCACTCAGAAGTAGACAGGTTTCTTAGACATTCCTTAATATAGTCATTATTAAATTTTTCAAATCATAGCACTTTATTTTTGAAGTTAAATAAAGCCTATAAATTTATTAGGGTTTTACAGTTAATCAGACACGTGGAAATACTGAAAACCAGGGTTGATTTTAGTATAGAGAGTAGAGAAACATTTTTATTATTCTCCACACTCATGTGGCTTTTTTAAAAAATAAATATTATACAGGCATACCTCGTTTTATTGCACTTCATCTTATTATGCATCACAGATACTGTGTTTTTTACCAGTCAAAGGTTCATAGCAACCCTGTGTCAAGGGGTTTATCGGCACCATTTTTTCCACCAGCATTTGCTCACTTTGTGTCTCTATGTCACATTTTGGTAATTGTCACAGTATTTCAAACTTTTTCATTATATTTGGTATTGTTATATGTGATCAGTGATCTTTGACATTACTATAATTGTTTTGGGGCATCGTGAACCGTACCCATATAAGATAGTGAGTTTAATCTTTAAATGTATGTGTTCCGACTGGCTGGTCACCCGTCTCTTGCCCTCTTCTTGGTCTTCCCATTTCTTCAGACGCTACAATATTGAAGGCAGGCCAGTTAACAACCTATAGTGGCCCCTAAGTGTTCAAGTGAAAGGAAGTGTCAGTCGACGTGGAAAACTTCATTGCCGTCTGATTTTTTAAAATTGCCACAGCCACCCCAAGCTTGAACACACACCACCCTGATCAACACTGAGAAAAGACCCTCCACCAGCAAAAAGATTGCCACCTGCTGAAAGGTCAGTTGATGGTTGGCATTTTTTAGCAATAAAGTCTTTTTCATTAGGTATGTACATTGTTTTTTAGACATAATGCTACTGTAAATAGACTCCAGTATAGTATAAACATAATTTTTATGTATGCTGGAAAGCCAAAAAATTTATTTGACTCACGTTATTGCAATATTTACTTTATCGCGGTGGTCTAGAACCAGCCCACAATATCTCTGATGTATGCCTGTAGTTCCCCTTAAAAAGTCTGATGTGTGGATATTTAAACGTGAGTTCCAGAACCAACATTGTCCACATTCCCTGGAGCTTGTTAAACATGCAGACATTCACACCCCAAATAGACCTGCTGGGAACCATTCTCAGAAGATATCCAGATACTTTTTATGCACAGTAAACTTTGAAAACCACTGGTCTATAGACAGTATTTGTATAATTGATGGAATATTATCTCAGGGAAATTAAATCTGCTCAACTAAAGTTTGTGTTGTTCAGTTTTTGAGTTCTTGGGAAGCTTCTGTAATAATTTCCTAAGTATTTAGGTTGAGCCACATGGAATTGCTATTTTTTAAAAAGATTTTACTTATTTATTCATGAGAGACACAGAGAGAAGCAGAGACATAGGCAGAGGAAGAATTGGGCTCCTCGCAGGGAGCCCGATGTAGGACTTGATCCCCAGACCTGGGATTATGCCCTGAGCCGAAGGCAGACGCTCAACTGCTGAGCCACCCGGGTGCCCTGTGAGGTAGATTTTTAGAACCGACTTTGTTACTACCTCAGTGTTAAGAGAAATGGATTTTTTTTTTTTTTTGCCTTTTTTAAAAGGTGTCCCTGGTTCAACTTAATATTATATGGAATCTTATTTTAGGGGCATTGAACTTGACTGAGAAGTTTATGAAGGATATGGCACTCTTTCAGCATTATGCTAGCCACAATTGGTAAGTTCTGTGAATCAGCCTCAGGGTTTGGGGTTCTAGACTTTGGCCTTCTCCACAGAGGGAAGGTATACCTCTGCCCTCATGTCTAGACAGATGAGCAAAAGTCAGAATGCCAGGAAACCTGGGTGGCTCAGCGTGTGAGCATCTGCCTTCCGCTCAGGGTGTGATCCTGGAGTCCCAGGATCAAGTCCTGCATCAGGCTCCCTGCATGGAGCCTGGTTCTCCCTCTGTGTATGTCTCTGCCTCTCTCTCTGTCTCTGTCTCTCTGTCTCTCTCTCTCTCTCTCTGTGTGTGTGTGTGTGTATGTGTGTGTCTCACAAATGAATAAATTAAAAAATCTTGAAAAAAAAAAAAATCAGAATGCCTAGCCAGGGCAGTAACGTGCAAGACGCCAAAGCCCAGGCCGGGTGGGTTAAGAGTTATGCCTGCAATAAACAGAAGGGGCTGAAATCAGTGGTTCTGGCTGCATATTAGAGTCACCTGCCCTAGACCTCTAGAACCAGACTCCAAAGTGCCCCAGCGTTGAGAGTCCCTGGGTTGTTAGATCATGAAGGGCCTCATGTGCCATGCTCAGGAGTGAGCTCTTACTCTCACAGGTGAGGGGGAACCACAGAGGAATTCATGGTGGAGAATGTTGGACTTTATGTTAAAGATCCCTCGAGGGCAGTAATCTAAAAGGAATGTGAGGGAGAAGTCATGCACACTAAGGCAATCAGGGCACAAAAATCTGAAAGGCCTGGGCACTATCAGGTTAGCTGGTGATGAGTGTCGAGACATCCTGCCCTATCCTGTGTTAACTGGCCAAGAACAATGTGGGCATTTATGGGAATTTGTGCTCTGCATATTCAAATCATTAAGACACCTTTTCCTGAGGACACTTCTTTAAGAGATTTAGACATCTGTGGGGAGAGAGAAGTCAATCCACTTAGGGGAAATTTCAGGCATTTGGGAACTGATTAGAGAGGATAACTTTTTATTTGGAATGTATAGTAAAAGCCAGCATGGTGATTCTGGTGCCCTATTCCCCCTGGAAACCTTAGCCGTTAAGGAGTCTCTGAAATAAGGTTACCACAGCTCTAGCCAGGATGATGTAGTGTGGCTCTTCTCAGAACAGGGTAATGGACTGAAAAAATCATTTTTCTGTCCTAAATTTTTATTTTTCCTGAAGAACTTGCTAGTTACATGGTAATAATTTTCTTTAGCAATACAATCCCTTTAAAGTTATAATGAAGTGCTATCATTTATTCTGATTGTAGTTTTTGGGAGCTATTGCTATATCCTGATGTATACGATAGGTCAGAGTCCAGAAGCACTTGAAAATGTTAACCTTCAGTTGTGCTTACAACACATTCTTGTAAGAAGAAGATGCTCTTGGCTTTTCAAACCATATGCTAAAGCCAAATGTTTATATAATCTGAAATTTATTGCACATCTTTGGCAAGCAAATCATTTTAAGATGACATCTCATCAGTAGGATTTATTTTTTATCTAGTACACAAATACCAACTTATTTTAAAACATTATTTTACTTTAGATTTCTCATTTTTCCCAGATCGCCTAGACGCACCACTTTACAGACAGGTGTGCATGAAGACAATATAGACAATTTTTGTTTTCCTGATTCAGTACATTGTAAGAAATAATGCTTTTATTGATTTTAATTTGGAATTGGATACTCTTAAACAGCTTGTGCTGTTCCTCAAGGGGAAAAGATAATTATAAACATTAAGGAAGGAGGTATTAATTACTACCAGTAATTATATAGCATAAATTACAGCATAAAAGTGGACTATAGGGATCTTGTTAGAATAAAAAATTGTATTTTGATCAGTCTTGATTTAAACTATACTACATCCTGATAAATAAAAATCCTTTTTCAAAAGCATATACTATGGGGGAAAAAAGTAGTTAAAATACCTAATAATAGTTGCAGTTTACAACACTGAATAGGAAATGACCTTTCTTTGGGCTTATCAAAGGATCTCTTCCATTTTGAATCGCTGGAACTCAGGTGCTTCCCCAGACTGAGAATTACTATTTTTTTTTTCTGAAAATTATTTTATTGTGTGATACCTTAGACCCACCTAAACCTATCCTGAGTTTTCCTTCTGGAAACTAAAACCCTTCTGGAACTAAAACCACATGAACTATCCAGAATGAACTGATATAATAAATGCATTTGCTGCTGACTATGGAGTCTGGCCCCTGTGAGTCTGAGGGCACGTGAATGGGTACATGTCCTGGGCTTGCTTTGGTCTGTGCTGCAGGCTGAAACACAGGCCTGGGCATCACGAAGCCAATTTCTGACAGTGTCAGGCGGTCATGACAGGGTTAAGGGTGAGCATTTTCTCCTGGCCACCTTCAAAGCACCTTCACTGTGCCATCGTTTTGGAATGAACAAAACAATCAAGTATGCCAAGTTGTAGCACATTCAAAATAACCTTCCAGCTAAAGATAAGAACTTAAACTGGCTGCCCAACAGTCAGATACTTATAGTAGCAAATACAGTAAACAGTTTTGAGCAGGTGCCAAAAACTGTGTGTTAGTGAAAACCTAAAAATTTGATGTGTTGGTACAGAACCCTGCATAATGTTTAAAAGCCATTTGGTAAAGACAGTGGATGAAAATAATTTAATTTGTCTTGCTTGAGTTGGCTTGGGAAGGCAGCACTTAATATTCCAGAGCATGCATTATCTTTGAACCCTTTACAATAGTCCGTTTACATGTAGAATATTAATGGACCAGTTATAATCTTCATTAAGTTTCTTTAACACAGTAACAGTGTTAGCCCTGTTTGAAATATTATGTGTATTTGAAGCTAAGGCAACTGAAATTTTTAATACTTTTAAATTCTTACCTTTCACTAATTCCAGCTATATGACTCCAATTTTATCACAAATGAGAATGGTTTTGATATATAAATGTAAAAATTGGAATTGGGGGCTGTCCTGGTTTCTTGTGATGCATTATCCATAGTGATTAAATATTTTCATTTATGTTTATTCCATTAAATGTTTCCACTCCATACTGATTTAACACTTAGACTTTTGTACATTTCACAGAAACCAAGAAAAATTCTTTGTTGGTATACATATATAAAATTTCTGTTTGGCAATCCAAACTCTGGACGCAGAGAGCCTCATTTAAATTACAAATTTTGTTACCACATGTAATAACAGGACCCAGTGAAATAAAAAAAGAAAAGGGAGAAAAACATTTGCATATTTAATTCAGGGTGTTTTGTTACAGTAGTGAAAATCAGAAAAGTCACCGCCGATGTGTCTGGCATCCTGTCTACTGGCCATCTCATGGAGGGACATTTCCATATCGTACAATACAAGGATAACAGATCCCCATGAAACATCTGTGACATAAAAGCCCTGAAGTAGGTTCTGAGCCATTCAAAATCATCAATATGCTCTGCAGATTGAAAATTTGATAATCCATTTACAGTAGATACATTAACTCTACACATAGAAACACTTCTTCTCTGACCGGACAGGTAAGAGAACTGACCACCATTATCGACTATTTTTAGAGGTAGTAAAATAGAATTTTCTTTGGAAAAAAATTGTAGAAAGTTAGAAGACAAAAGGGATCAAAAAACTATGTACCATTACAACAGTAGAGACGTTCAAAACTAATCATGTGGGTGCTTCGTCTGCACATCTGCAGTGGGTGACCACGTTTAAGGATGTCAAGCCACGTGGAGTGAATGACATTGGAAAAAAATTCTGAAGGGAGGTGTCATTTCTCTTGAACAAAGAGCTGTGGTCACAGCCAGGCATCAGTTACCCAAATGGGCTCTCACTGCCTTACAAGTAGACTGAAGAAAGGGCCTGGTTAAAATGTCGGATATAAAGTAACAGCAAGCTACACATTTTGCTCTAAAAGTTAAGCACACACATACACACACACACACACACACGCAAAATCTCAGATCATCAGACAGTTGAGTCATAAGCCTTTCTTGTTCATCTTGACAAAGGGAATCAACATACAATGTTCAGGCTTGGGCAGATAATGCCAATAGCTACTTCAACCAGACAAAGAAATCTTTTTAATCACTCTTCAGAGAAGAAAGTCAAGTGTGAACTTTGAACTAACAAAATATTACAATTCTCACACTTGTTTATAAAATGCCAGGTTTAACATAAACATGACTTGGGTAGTGCAACAAATGGAAAACATACTGAGACATGTAATAAATAACTTCTCTATGTTTTTTACATAAATAAACATTCCCCTTACCCACCACGAAAATTAGTAAAAGCCAAGGGAATTTTGTCCCAGATATCCTGGGGTCTTATCCACAAAATGCATTTTTTTAAAAGTATCGAGCTTTGGAGTCAATTTCTAGTTGTTTGCTAACTGGCCTGTTCCCAAAATCAGCCCTTAGCATTACAGGTAAAGAAATAAGCCTACACTTTGCACTTGCAGGTAGTTCAAGTCAAAATTGTTAAATACCAAAGACCCATCAAAATTGTATAGTCACCCTGGAACTTTGGTTGGATCAAGTATTGCTTGCATTAGCGAGTCATTTATAAAGGGTCAGGGATGGGTCTCTACCACAGAATATTGAGACTGTTTCAATATTTAAGGAGTTTCATATGCTCTCCTGTAGTGTCTAGAACTTAATAATTTTATGTGAAAAAAAGTATGGAGAAAAAACAAAATGAAGTCATTTATTTTTCATTGCTTTTGTCATTCAAAAATACAAAAAACATTAAACTGATAATGACATAAGTGCTTTTTTAAATTTACACCATGTCCACCAGATTCTTTATTGACTTTTAATCAGTGTAAGCTAAATTTGGTATACCTGTTTAACAAATGTAAAAAGATTTTCATATTTTCTTCTTCGGTTCCAGAAAATTAGACTTATTATAATATTCAGTATTCTAGGACACCAGAAAAAAAATCAGGAACTTTATTTTTAAGGTCATTTTACTTTAACCTTTCTTTTCAGATTTCATTAAGTTCTAAAAATTTACTCTTGGCATTCTCAAAAATATACATCTCATCTCTTGATGAATCACATTCCTATAATAAAATTCTAAGTTAAAAATGACTTTAATTTCTTTTCAGCGGATGAAATATATATATTTTTAATATAAATATTTTCAGTTAAAATTAAGATATTTGGCACAGAATCCTAAGCTTACAGTTTTCAAGGGTGTCTATACTGCTTTCCACTTATCAACGTGGAAGAGTTTGGGAAGGAAATTGTACCTTGTATGTTTATCTTTTCCTCTGCCTCACACCCAACAATCTTAGCACTATTCCAAGACTGTAGAAGATAAGAGAAAGGGTAAAAGATTTATTTCTCCACATTGGTGGGGGTAGAGGAGGGAGATAAGAGAAGCACTGCTGGGGATTTCTGAGTCCTGAATCTTCCTGTTTAATTTATTCATGTTTTCCCACTAACAATTCGATGGTCATTTGTATCCTTTGCTGCACCTCTAATGTGCTCTCAGTAGACTATCGTGTGGCCTCATTTATATTTAAACCCAGACATTTAGAGTCTCATTCCAGTCCAGTTTTAAGGAGTTTTTCAGGGGGGAAAAAAAAGGCCAATAAAATCTACAGCTTGAGACAAAAATTCAAATATTACTCTTTAATGATTATATTCCACTTCTTGTCTTTCTGTTGTACTTTTAAAAAGTACTCAGATGAGTAGAATCCATTTTTATATGAAGAACTTGTCACTACTTTATTGAGGGGCGAGAAGTAACAAATTACAGACTAGTGCAAAAAAATAAAAAAAAGAACTCCTACATTCTCCAAAGTACTTCTTGAATAAATTTCAAAACCTGAACTCTCACCAGTTTATTAAACATTGGACTATGTTTATCTAAATGGTCTGCTTGGAGCTTCTGACCTGTATTCGAAGTTCTAGAATGTTCTAAGAAAAATTCTAAAGCCGGTAGTCATAGATGGGCATGAAAGGGAATCTCCTGCATCCTCTTCCCAGTATTGCACAATATAAAACCTGCCAACAAAATGTAAGCAGGTGTCTCCCCGCATATACCATGAGGCCCACATGCTGGAACTTCGTCCAAAGCTGCCACCAAGTCTGTCACACATCGTGTCACCCACACAGTCTTTCTCTTTGCACCATTCAAACACAAACAAGAGATGGAATCTATATGTTACCCTCAAACGTACAGTAACAAATAAATTAAATCCAGTAGACTCATTATTTATGGGAATCTGCGCTATGGGAGCCAGGCCTCCTCATCTGCCTAGATGTTCTGACTCCCTCCCCAGCCTGAGTTCACCAAGAATCCCTGCTCCATGCTGCGCTCGTCCTTTACCAAGTGGTCAGCAGCTCAAGATGGGGAAACACCTTGACTCTGAGCAGATGGCCCACCATCCTCCGGGAGCTGCCCTTTACACCTTGGAGAGATGTTGAGTATTTTTAGCGCCCTTCGCTTAAAAACTGATTACAGATATCCATAGGTTTTCATAAATAAAATGTGAGGCATATATGTATATATTAAAATTTTCACCAGCACAGGTGTGTTAAAAACTTCAAGTTCTGTCATTCAAGTTCAATAAAGGCACACAATTTTCTTTCTTTAGGCTTGTGAAGAATACAACTGCTAGCAAAAAGTCATAAAAGGCATTTTATAGGGCTTTTTTTCTTTGATTTTTCCTCTTCTTGGGTTAAGCATCCATCCCATAAATCAATGGTATGACTCTTCTACCCAAAGAAAGGATTTAGATGCATAGAGGGTATGAAATGGATCCCACTGTTGTGTCAGGTTTCAGAGTAACCAACGCCAGGGGTGCTGGGTCAGTCACCCCAGGTCTGCTTTGGCCATTTCCATTAAGGCTTCTCACTTCCAAATCGCGCTTTCCGGTTGCCAGGCTCCGATGCCCTCCGGACCAGCCTGGGTGGCGGCTTGGGTCGGATACCTTCAGTCACGCTGTCTTCCTGCACTGGGCCAAACTGGCCTTTGGAGAGAAGGGGCTGCCGGAGCATGCCTGGGGTCTGGGTGCCCCCCTCTTTGCTGTGGGGAGCTGCGGGGGTACAAGGCTGCCCCTGTCCCGAATCAACGTCTACCTCATTCTTCCATTCCATTTTACAGGACTGCGGGGCTTTCTTTGAGAACTGTTCTGGCAAGAAGCGCCTTGCTCGGGGCTGCAAATTGAGGACGGTGGTCCCGACATCTGTGTCTGAGTCACTGCTATTGCCACCTACCACAGAGCAAAAGAAGGACAACATGGGCATGCGTTTGAGAGAGAAGGGATTGTAAATGACTCGCAATGCATGATTGGGGCCAACACCTGCTGAGAATTGGGCAGCGGAGGGTCAGAGGGCTCACTCTCTCTAGCCCACCAACCTGGGCATAAGACATCCCTTAATGTTGAATGTTCACACACTGAAGAGTTCACTGTGCCAGACAACTGTCCTCAGCACTGTTAAACTCATTAACCTATTTAATCCTCATAGTCACCCATCTGACAGGTGGAGTAACTGAAGTTCAAGAGACAGTATAAGTGGTGGAGCTGGCTATCAAAGTGAGGTGCCCTGGCGGTGGCAGCTGTGTTCCCACTTGCCCCATCAGAACAATCCCAGGAGGGCTCAGCTCTGTGTCTGGCACACAGAAAGCAAACCAGCACTTGGCTGCTATTATAAAAATGCTTGTCTTGATCTGGAATCTCAGAGACAACCTTCTTTATCTCCTTTATATTTTCATAAAAGGGCTGTAGTACCAATATGCACTCTCCAAACAATGGGGAGATACATGATCAGAACTAGCTGGTTATCAGAATTCAAGTCCTAGAGAACTGGGTAGGACAGCTGGTGGGAGCTGAGATTCTTGGGGCAAAAAGAATGTTCTGGTGGACATGTGGTGGAGACAAGGCCCACTGCTCTAAACATTCAGGCCTCCCTTCTCATTTCTCATCTCACCAGTCATCACCACCAGCTGTCATTTGACTTTCCTCTTCTTGGTTAATTAAATAAACAAGCAAAAATAAAGGGGTAGGGGAGGTAATTGTTACATCTCACATTTTAATAACATGGTACCTAACATACTTCCTCTGGGGTTCACAGTAGATGGCTTGGAGTCTACACAAAGATTATCATTAAATAAAGAGATATGAGACTTTATGTCAAAGCCTTAATGATTTCAGGCAGTAAAATTTATGGCTGCCTTTATGAAAATATATGGAAATTGCAAAAATTTAAATACACCTTTGCAAATTTACAACTTGCTGTTTACCTGCTCACTAACCACAGGTGACAGCATTTGCTTTTGCTATATCAAATAGAATCATTATGGAAAATAATGAACTCATTCATAATGTGTACAGCAGCTCCATCCAAAAAGCTTATAATGCTAATAATAAGTCACCATATTATTATTTTAGGCTTGCAAACTATTAAACTCATTGTCCTCAATGAAGAAAAAGAATGGGGAAATTTCTCTACTTTATGAATATTAGGAAATAAACTTACTCATTCTGCTCCAACTGAAATCATTACCTGTATTGGAAATATTCTTTTTCTTTTGTAGCTTTTCTGGAAGCTTTGTATTTTTTGGTAAGGATAAATATCGAGAGGCTGAAGTGGAAGCCTGTGGAAAACATGGAAAATCTTATTTAGACTATGCAGAGGTCATTTACTGTATATCAGAAATTTAAAATTTTACATCAAACCCTGATGTTAAAAATTAAAATTGTACTTCTCTATTATAAAATTACTGTGTGAGGGGCTGTGGGGATGGTGAATAAAGTTCTGAGCAATAATTATTTCACTTAAAACAACTAAATCTCATCTAAAATGTAACCAAAATCAGTATTAAGGAAAATGAAAATAAAGTGGGACCGTTAGAAATAAGAATAATGAAATAATAATGAAAACCATTGAGTCTTCTTAAAGAGAAGCTATGGAAACACCTATTAATAAGAGTATTACTAAAAAAGTAGAACCTATACATATGGAAAGAAAATATATGAAAAATGTAGCATATTTAACTTTTAGTTACTTTAGTAAGTCTTGAAATGATAGAATGAAAAGTGTTACCATAGCTAATTGGCTGACAATTCAATTGTGTCATACTTTAACTTTTAATCAGGGCTGCCACATTTTCACATTTAAAAAAAAAAAAGATAATCTACCTGTTTACATATTACCATTTTAGTCTCTGATGACCAACACAGAATATTACTAAAAATGAGATGCAATCCTAAAACTAATGCAACCTTGTATGTCTGTTATACTCACAAAAATAATACTAAGATGCAATAACTGCTGTGAAGTCAATCAATTGTAATGTCATTTAAAAATGATTTTCCTTATCTTGTTGACAATGCCTTGGACCAAGTGAGAAGGTGAACATTCACACCCCCCAACTGCTGTGATTTTGCAGTTCTAGTACCTGCAGCTTGCCTATCTTCTGGCCACAACCTCTCACCAGAAAGATCCAACGTGACTCATCAGATGAAACATGGTCCAGCCATGCTGTTTAAATTTGTAACTTGACCCTTCCTTGTACCCCCAGTCTCCTCCAAGCACTGTTTTTCTCCACAGCACTCCCTGCCTACTAACATAATAGATAATTTACTCGATTGCTGGGCATCTTCTCCCCACTAGGATATGAATTCTACAAGCAAAGATATCTTGGTCACTTTCATTCACCAACATATACCAAGTGCCTAGAACAGTGCCCGGACACAATAGGTGTTGTAGAAACATCCGGAAAGACTTTACAATTAATTCCATCCCAGAATTCCTATGAATCAACCCTCAGTGGCCATCCGGTCACAAGAGCCTCTGGAATGGCTGCTGACTCTACTCCTGGAAGCCTTCCTCACCGCAGACAAATGGTTAACAAACGCCAGTTACCCTGCGCTCGTGGTTCAAGCTGCTGTCTTTCCTGATGCTTTCTCGCAAACTGTGCCTTCGTCGGATCAGAATCTCTTTAGCTTGTCGCTCACTTGTGTCGGTCGTCAGATTGTGTCTGTTGTAGGACAAAGTCTGAAATGAAAACACAAGAGACATCTTACAAGAAAAACTGATTGCTACCCCAGAGATTCCCAAACTTTACTGTGCTGCTTTGGCTCTCTGTACCTCAGCGAGGCACTTAACAACCAACATGCAGAGCAGAAAAATAAATTTTAAAAAAGTATAAAAATTAATGTGTATGGGAGATGGAAAAAAAAAAGGTTAACATTTGTTCAAAATTTGAAAGCATTTGTCTTCTAATAGAAGTTTGCCAGTTATCTTTCATTGAGAAGTGCGATCTTCATAAATCAGAATATGATGGAATTCCTCATCATTCATACTTTGTCTACCTTGAAGTACTCTGTACGTATTTAGCCATCATTAGCAGCTGGGGAAGACATACAATTCATCTTTACACATTCTTTACTGAATAGGAATTACCGGTACAAAAACAAACCACTTTGAGCCACTTGGTGGTGCCATGTCCTTTCGATTAAGAACACTTCTTTTCAACTGGGTTGTCAAATTGAAAAAGCTGTTGCTAGAATCCGCATGAACTATGTGCTAGTATTTGAGACAGTAAAATTTCTAAACCAGGCCTCTGAGTGACATACATTTTTAGTTTTATAAGTTTCTTAAAATGAATTGCAATTAGTAATTCAGTTCATTTTCTGATAGAATAAATATATATTTCTTGGGAATATTCCTGTGTCCTGAACTATATTAAGTCTCAAAGAAATATGAGAAAATGTTAGAGAAGAGGGCTCAAGCCTGCCTCGAGAAATCTGCTAGCTAGATGGACCTCAAAGGCTAACGAAATAATACAAATCATGAAGTGCTAAAACTGTGTGGTATGGTGTGAACTCCGAGTGCTATCCCATTTAAAGACAGGGCTGGGGATAATATGGAAGTTGTTAAAGAAACCTTAAAAATTGGAGGATGTGGAACAGCTAACAGGAACCAGTGGGACGTTCCACGTAGAGACAGAAAGGAGAGGAGGAACCCAGGCCAAGGAAGGAAGACAGAACCTGGGCATTTGGGGAGGGAAGGGAGATGTCAGGTCAGACACAGCAGAACTGAGAATTAGAGATCCCGAATTCTGAAAGAATAGTTTAGCCTATAAGCCACAACTGTTGCTTGTTTCATTTTAAATAAGAGAATGCTGCCATTAAAGGTGCTGTGAAGAAGGCGGCGGAGCAACCATAACTCAGGAGGGACTGGGGATCGCATCTGGGGAGACCAGCTAAGAAGGTACAGAAATGACCCCAACATGAGTGAGGAAGGTTTCTGACCAGCTATGTGGTCTGTGTGCCACCTCCCCTCCCAGTACCTTAATTGATTCATCTATAAAGTGGAAACAGTAGTAACACCACTTGGAAGACTGAGTTAATATATGCTGAAATGGGGCATGGCCAATTGCATGCATCCTGGAAATGTTAGCTATGTTGTTAGCCAATTGTTAGAACGAGGTATTAACAATGGAACAGCACTTAGGAGATACATTAAAGGAAGAAACTATAGTACTTTATGAGTAATGAAAAATATGTTTTAATAAGTTTTCTTAAAGCTCTTAAGTTTTCTCTAAGCTCTAAAGAGATTTCATTTATAAAAAAAAAAATTAAATGAGAGCCACAACTAACTCAGATGCTTTTATCTGCAAATCCACAGTAGCAGAACTCCTGGGGACTCCCACACTTTCCCCATGGTGTCTAAGAGGGAGTGTACCCTAATAAGACGGGACTCTCAGAGAAGAGAAGATGCCTGATGTGCAACATGCAAAAGGCTGGCGTAAATGGTTGGGCAATGTCTGCTACAACGGAGTAGCACGAAATGAGAAGGCATATTTTTAGCCAAAGGCAAGGAAACATTTTGCTAAATAAATTATTCTCACTCGCTGACGGATTTGATAGAGATTTCTGGATAATATTTCTCGAATTTCATCCATTTCACCAGGTGTGAGCTTCCTTATTTTTTCTTCCCGGCAATCACTGTGAAAGGTTAGAAAAAGAATATATTTTACTATTCAACAGATACTGGAATCATATTTTTTCCTTTTTGGAGATACAATATCATTTAAGAAGAATCTTAAAGAATAACACTTAGGGAGTATTCAATATTTTTAAATAACTCCAGGGACACCTGGGTGGCTCAGTGGTTGAGTGTCTGCTTTCCGCTCAGGTCGTGATCCCGGGGGCCTGGGATCGACTCCCACATCGGGCTCCCCACAGGGAGCCTGCTTCTCCCTCTGCCTTTGTCCCTGCCTCTATCTCTGTGTCTCTCATGAATAAATAAAAACTCTTTTTTAAAAAGTCTAAAAAGTAAAATAACTCCAAATTCTAAAACTTTTCAGTGTCAAAATTATTCAAAACAAGTTTAATCATGCACAAGTTTTCAGTCTGTTCATGCAATTACTTCTTTTTTTCCACGCAAATATTTTTTAAGGAAGAAAAACTGTAGTAGCTTATAATGCTGTCACTTTATTATTTTTAATACTCTCTAATAAGGTAATCTACAATTGGGTTTGTTCTAACAGAAACTCAATTACCTACATTTTGCTATCGAGGCCTAGTCTTTTAAACACTTCATTACAAATATTTGCAAAGACACCATTTATAATATGTACGTATATACAATCAATCATCATTATTCAAGGATTTCATATTTGCAAAGTCACCTAAACATGGTGTCAGTACACATGATACTTTTTCATAAACATGCACTAAGTGGGGGAAAATTTGAGTTCCCCAGTGCACAGGTTCCTAGATGAGGCTAAATATGATGATGCTCTGCCTTCCTGTTTTAGCACCTTCCTCTACTGTAAACAAATATCCTTTTCACAGTCTATTTAATGACACATTTTTCATATTTCCGTGCTATTGGTGACTTCACTATTTAAAATGGCCCCCAAGCATAGGTCCGAAGTGCTGTTGAATGTTCCTAAGCAAAAGAAAGCTGTGATGTGCCTTCCAGAGAAAAGTCATGTCACATGAGCTTTGTTCAAGCATGAATTATGGTGCTGTTGGCCATGAGTGGAATGTTAATGAAACAATAAATATTAAATAAGGTGTCTATATTTTTTTAAAAATAAGGTGTCTTTAAATAGAAGCACACATAAAATAAGGTTATGTATCAATTGGTTGATGAAAATGTTGTGACCAGAGGCTCACCAAGAACCTAACCCTGTATTTCCCTTAGAAGCAAGGGTTCAGTATTCACAATCAGCATTCAGGGCAATTTTATAGAACATAACTACTGCAACAATGAGAACCAACTGTATTTGTACAGTTTTATCCTAACTTCTTCAAAAAGGCTTTGAAGGGGCCTACAAAAATATATAGTACAATAAAATACATAAGAAGATAAATTAAGAAGATAAAGCTGAGAAGTTTATATATATTAACGCAGATTTTTAAAAAGATTTTATTTATTCATGAGAGACACCAGAAAGAAGCAGAGACATCGGCAGAGGGAGAAACAGGCAGGGAGCCCAATACGGGACTCGACCCTAGGACCCTGAGATCATGACCTGAACCAAAGGCAGATGCTCAACCACTGAGCAACCCAGGTGTCCCTATTAATGCAGATCTAAACACAAGATGGCCTAGGAACATACCAATTGAAGAGCACAGTTCTCTTATTTTTTTTTAAATGCAAAATTGTTTACAAAAAATAAACATGATATTGATTACCTATGCCCATAAAGTAATGGAGAAACACAAAGGAATAAACATAGAAATCTAAGGCTTCATCAGGGCAGACTTCTGTAGATATATATGATTCATTTTCACCTCAATCTCAATGGCTTGGGTGAGTTTTTAAGAAGCATCTTCTTAGACTAAGGCATTGTTATTCAAATTGCTGTCTAGGTTTCTAATCAGGTTTTTGATCAGCAAAGTTAATTCACAGAATTTTTAGAAGGACTTAAAAGGTCAAGAGGTAACAATTTTGGAGCAATGGATCTTGCATTCTTATAACAATGTTCCCACCAAGTTGTATCCAACAAATGTTTGTGTAACTCTAGTGTTAAGTGCATAATGAAGCATACATTTAAATTTATTCTATTGGAATATAATACAAAAATAGAAAAATATGTGAATCTGCCACGTATGGCTCAATGAACTATCACAAAGTGAATGTACTTGTGCAACCACTATTCAAGTAAAAACAACATGAACTAGAACCCCAGAAACCAAGTCATATTTTGCCCCCCAATAATCACTACTTCCTCCCTCTTTGACAAAAACAACCACTATCCTAATTTCTGAGTTGACAGAACAGTTGTACCCAAGTCTGAATTCTCTATAAATGGAGTCTTTTAAATGCATTAAGTATATGTATGTATGGATGGATGGATGGATTTTTTAATAATAGTCTTTTAAACTTAGCTTCTTTTGCTTAGGCATTGCATTTAGATGCATCTGTGTTATGACATGTAACTTGGTTTGTTCATTTTACTCATTGTATAATATTCCATCACATGAATATGTAATGATTTATCCATTTTACTGTTGATGGGTGTTTGTGTTATTTCTAACTTTTGGATATGACAATGTTTTTGTAAGTATTCTCATATACGTATTTTGGAACACGCATATGATTACTGACCATTTGAATACCTTCTTTTGTAAACTGCCTGAACAAGTCCCTTGTCCATATTTCCATAGGACTATCTTTTTTTTTTCTTTTTTTAGACCTTTGTCAGTTTTATGTGAGGCAAGTATCTTCTCCCATTTTATGGCTTGCCTTTCATTCCTTCAATGAAATCTTTTCCTATCAAAACAGTAAGATGATATTCTCTCATACGATTTTCAAAAGCTGTACTGTTTCACTGCTCACATGCATACCTATGATACTCCTTGGCTTGATACAATGTGACCTAGTGGTCAATTTCACTTTATCTCCATATGGATCCCTAATTGACCCAGGACCAGTTTTTGTTTTTTTGTTTTTTGTTTTTTCAGGCCATCTTTTCCCTACTGCTTTGTACTACTGTAAACTTTGCCATTAGTTAAGTATCCATATCCAGTAAGTGTAGGTCTACTCCAAACTCTTACTTCCTTCTGCTGGTCTATTTGTCCTTTTGTCTTTGCAAAAGATACTGTCTCAGTCATGGGAGCTTTACAGAAAGTCTTGCTACCTAATAGTGTAAATCCTTTAAATTTGTTCTTCAGTTTTGAAGACAATCTTGTCTTGGTTAATTTGGGCCCTTTACGTTTCCATAGAAACTTTAGGACCAGACTGTCTAATGATTCACACACACAAACACACTGGGATTTTTAATGGAATTGCTTTGAATCTATAGATCAATTTGAGAAGAACTGAAAATATGGCAAATAACGGATTGATTTTTGACTCTTAAGCCACCCTTATATTCAATTATCTGCCATCCACTTGTGTCTGTTACTACTCTGTTTTTATCTTTTTTTTCTCTAAGTTTTCAATAACATTTCCTTATTTACTCACATGCTTTTGATTGGTTGCTAGACATTATGCATGAAAAATCATGGAGGTAGTTTAAGACTATCATCTTATTTTCCTCCAAAGAAAAGTTAAGTTTATTTCTCTCAATCAGCTGGGATAAAAGTAATATCAATCCCAGATTTAAACAATCATGAATTGAGATAATTCTAGGCTAGACTTCTCTTCTTTGAGGGTTAAGTTGTAGAATTCTGAAGTAATAACCTATAGCTGAGTACAAAAGCTCCTCCTCCCTGGTAGGTCCTGATTTCCAACTGTATGTATTCTCAAACACCAATCAGTCTATCAAAACTTCTGTTTTAGGCTTTTAGACTTTTCTGTGATCCAGTGAAGAAAGGGCACCAAATGCCGGTTCCATCTTCTTGGACTTCCCTTCTCTGTTGACTCTTGGTCAAGAAATTCCTTACTGTACTGGTACTTTCCAGCTTTTAAGCAGATTTTTAAAACATATTTGTCTTTTTTTTTTTTTTCTAGCTGTTTTCATAGCATAGTTTGGTCTAGAACACTTAATCCATCACTGTCAGAAATATAATACCTTATTTCCTCCCTTTTCACTTCTAATTTCCGCTAAAGAAAACATTTCAAGAGATGTGGAATGCTCAATATGGTTGGTATTCATTTATCTATCTATGCAGCTGACCATTAATTGTGCTACCTACTTCATAACCTTAAATCTTTGCCTTTGTTCTGCTTACTGCCAGCTTCCAAAAGAACTATAAACAGAGCGGAAAACTAAGATTTTTTCTTCTGTGATCACAAAGACAATGGCTCTCCTTTGTGAAGCTGAATAATTGAATTATCCCTTGCTACAATTGCAAATGGAATAGTGCATAAGAAAGATCATTAACTTGTAAAGCTAGATGGCAACAAAGATCAAGTCTTGTCCCATTTTCTACTTGAAGAAACTCAATCTCAGGGCAATAGATGAACCAGTCTAAGGTCACACAGTGAATTACTGCAGGGTAGGACTATAAACCAGTCACTCTGTTCAATCCACTACTGTTTTTAAGTGCAGTATAATACCTTTACCTCCAAGCCATCCTGATCACTGTTTCTTTTTATTCTGGATTGTGTAAACTTCCATAATTTTAATAGAGGATTTACAGTCTTAGTAAAAATCCTCCTAGTTTATATGGTTGAGTGTGATTTGGCATTTCCTGTCTCATTTCAGCTCTCCCATAGACAGTATTTTAATTAAGTGACATGTATTTTAAATGCATTTCAAGCTCATCAGTGAAAGAAGTCAGCAGAACCCATAATTTCTATCATTTTTTGTGGTAGGGAAGGATTGATGCTTACATGATAAAATGACCTACTGTTAACTGAGCATTTACTGAGGATTTGCAATAAGATTCTGGGTAAGTCACTTTACCATTCTGAATCTTCATTTCCTCATTTTTAAAATTAGGGAGACACAGTAGATGAGTGGCTCTCAATCCTGACTGCATATTGAAAATATCTGAAAAACTGATAAATAAAATATACCTACACCTAGGCCCTGGTCATCATATTATTTAATGCTCCTAAGGTATTTGTAATATACAGCAGGGGTTAATAACCACTATACCAGATGATCCCTGATGTTTTTTGCAAGCCTTAAAATATGATTGCATGACTAATTCATGAGGAAATAACTATAAATTACATGCATATTTACAATAACACACCTTAAGATATTCCATTTCAAAATACTTGCTAAAGAGGTACTTTTACAAAGCAATGAATGACCTCAAGAAAATATAATACAGGCATAATTATCCTAAATATGACAAAGTATTTTCTGACTAGTCAATTCTAAAATAACATAACATGATGTTACCTGATGTGACATAACATAAGGTATACATTTCGAGACTTCACATTTTAACCAGAATCTCATTCTTCCATGAGGTCTAGGACATGAGTGAAATTTGTTACCATCACTGGTTTCAAAAAACTATTAAGACATACTTGGTAATACTAACTTTAATTTTCAAAACAGTACTTACTTCAGAGATGCAAAAGAAGGAACAGCACTTATCATCCCCGTCTCCGCCATCTCAATGGCATGTTTTATTTCAAGCTTTTTATATAAAGACACAATGCTTGATTTGGGTTGGTTTTCTCGAATCAAAAGCTTCCGCAGGTATTTGTCATCGAACTTCTTAAACCTGGAAATAAAGCAAATCCAAGCTTCAATTAATACTACAATGACCAAAAAACAAAATAAAGCAAAACCAAAACACAAGCCTGTTTTACCATCATTTCTACCACACCCAGGGATAAATTGAGTAGTAGTGTTTAGCTTGTCTGATTATATATATTTTCATATGTGCATACCTGAATATATACATATGTAAAAATATATGTATATGTAAATATTACTATCGGTACATTTTTTATATAGTCATGATAGACATATATCTAATATTCACCAATTATATATTAAAATATATCTATGTATATTTAACATTTGCGATTTTGCTGCTTCTCCTTTCAGCAACATTACTCAAAAGTATTAATACTTCCTACATCTATTCCTCTCCTCTGATTTTTCTCTTGAACATTCACAAGTTAGGCTTTTGCCCACAATACTCCACTGAAGCTACTCATATTGAGGTCATTGGTGACCCCCACAGTGTAAGTCCAATGGCCAATCGTTAGTCCTCACCTTTCCTGACCTCTCCTGCTTAAACACATCACCTTCCAGAATGTCACACTACCTTAGGTTCCCCCTACCTCTTTCTCAGACTCTTTGGTTGGGTCTTTTTCTTCTTTCTGGCCTCTTGATCCTATTTACCTCCACTCGCTCTCTGGCCATGTTGCCCAGTCTCATGATTTTAATGGCATCTCTGTGCCAGTGACTCCCACATTTGTATCTCCTGCCTCAGCCTCACACCCAAGCCCCAGAAATGAATATTCAGCTGCCTAGTTAACACCCCCACTTGGATGTCTAGTTCTCAAACTTGATGTTCCCAGATTGAACGTATCTTCTCCTGTATTCCTCACCATTTCAATTAATGACCACTCTACCAGGGATCCCTGGGTGGCGCAGCGGTTTGGTGCCTGCCTTTGGCCCAGGGCGCGATCCTGGAGACCCGGGATCGAATCCCACGTCAGGCTCCCGGTGCATGGAGCCTGCTTCTCCCTCTGCCTGTGTCTCTGCCTCTCTCTCTTTCTGTAACTATCATAAATAAATAAAAATTAAAAAAAAAAAAATGACCACTCTACCAGATCAAAAAACCTGATGCCACCTCTGATCCTTCTCCTTCTTTCACATTCCACGTTATGGCCTGAATTGTGTGCCCTTAAATATTCACAGGTTGAAGTCCTCACCCCTAGTACCTCAGACTGTGACTGTATTTGGGGATAGCGTTTAATATGAGGTCATTAGGGTGGTTCTCAAACTAATAGGACTGTTGTCTCTATGACTAAAGGCAATTTGGACATAGACACATAAAGAGGCAGGAAGGCAGCTGTCTGCAAGCCTAAGAGAAAGGTCTGTAACACATGTTTCCCTTGCAGCCCACAGAAGAAACCAACTCTGCTGATATTTTGATCTTGGACTTCTAGCCTGCACAACTGTGAGAAAATAAATTTCTACTGTTTAAACCACCCAATCGGTGGCACTTTGTTGTAGCAACTCTAGAAAACTAATACTCCATATCCACTCTGTTGGCAATTTCTGTTAGTTCCACCATCAACACACACAATCAAACCATGCTTCTTCACCCCTTCTATACCCCTATCTCTTGGATCTACCCTGGTCTAAGACATCATCATCCCTCAGGGGATTCTTGCAACAGGCACCCAACTGGTGTCCCTGCTTCCACCACAGCATTCCTACAGACTACTCGACACAGTAGCCAGAGTGATCCTGATAAAATATAAGTCAAACCACCTAAAACTCTACATCTCTCTTGAGAACATGTACAACAACCTGGAGACCCTACACAATTTGGAGCTGCCTATCTTAGCACTGTGCTTCTCATGTCCAGCCTCACTGGTATCCTTCCTTCCCTGGAAACTCACCAGCTCTGCTCCCAACCATGGGCCTTGATACCTGGTGTTCCTTCCACCAAGAAGATCCTCCCCCAATACACCTTCAGGGCTCTGTTGCAGACCCTCCTTTTAAGTCTTTCCTCAGCAGTCATTTTTCAAAAGAGCCTTTCCCGTCCATCCCATTAGAACTGCATGCCTCCTCCCACCACCTGGATTCCTATACACCTGCAGGTGTATTTTTTTTCCATAGCAATTATCATTTTCTAACACGCTATACAATTTATCTTCCTTTCTGTCCTCTAGCACTAGAATGATACATATGGGCCAGAATTTTTTTTTCCACTTTTTCTCATATCCCCAGTGCCTAGGACAGTGCCAGGCACACTATAAGCGCAGATTGTAGAACGGATCATTTGGTCTCAATTCCTCCCTGTATATGACACCCTCTGCCATAATACTTGGCAATGTCCTTCCACCATGGCCTAGGTGGCCTGGGCTGTCCTGTTTCCTGCCACTGGCCCCAGTAATGTTCCCTGCTCTGGTCAGTGACCTCTAGCAGACAAGACAATTAGAGCAGAGGCTTAAAATGAGCTTGCATATTAAGCTTACTTCTCTTGTTTCCACAATTACCATGAGAAGGATATGGGTGGGGTGACTCTTTAGTCCCAGGACAAAGGGGAATGCCACATGAAATAAAGTTCAGTCCCTCCAGTCACATCAGAGAAGGCCAGCTGGGATCAGCTGACAACCAACCAAGCCTCTGAAGCATGAGCAAGCCGGGGCCGCATCAGCCCAGCACAGCCCAGATCCTGGACTCTCAGACTCGTGACTCATGGGCTTTAATAATGTGACTGTTGTTTGAGCAGCTAAGTATCAGGGTGGTTTGTTATGTAACATCATTATGCTAACAGGTAAGCAAAACAGCATGCAATGAGTATTTGTTGAGAAAGAAAGAAATGCATTACAGTGATTACCATAAGCCCAAGGAGGTTTACAGGTACACCTGTGCTATGAAAGGAAACAAGGTGAGCCCACATTCTTGTTACTAGTCTTTGTTTCTACACTGGAGGGTGATGAATAATTTAAGAGTCATCCATTCAACTGGCCACTACGATAGACAGGGGCCAAGTTTTTTTGAAGTTTATTCTGAATTTCACACTAGGCCATTGGGCCAGGACTCTTTAAACTTCTGTTATTTTTATTATTGTTTTGGCTTTTCACTGGAGAGAAACAAAAGGAAGAATAAGCATTAAGGGCAAGAGCATCTGACCCATTTAGCATAGGAACCCTGTACTCTCTTTATTTTCACACCTTTCATTTCTCTGCCAACCTACACTGAGGCACTCTCTTTCTCCATCATTAGACTCCTTTTACCAAGTTTGAGAAACTTGCCTAATCAAAAAGCCTTACCGTTTCTCCAAGGATCAGATGCCTCACAAATTCTCTGGCAAGACCACTAGAAATCCACAGCATTAAGGATTCCAGAAGAAATGGAAAGATACCCAACATACCTAAAACAATCCTCTTCTTTATATGTGATCTTCAGTAACATCAACAATTATGTACATACCAGAGATAGGATCTGAGCAGAGCTAATTTTAAATATGACCTGCGTCAGCACCAAATTCCTCCATACTCACACACACTTCTCTGCTCTACCTGCGATATACAGTGTGCTTGACAATCCAGGGAATTATGTGAACCTTACCTGGAGAATGTCATGCATGGAAATATACAGGGGTTGAGTGAAGTATGTACGCTGCAGAGAAAAATGTGAGACACATAGCCATATTACCTTTCAGACATGAAATCAGAGTTGGCTCTGCCACCTTTAGTATTTATGGTCCAATTAGCCTGGCAGGCTGTAGATGTTTGCCTGAACAGACTCACAGTACCCCAGAGACACAGTATCTCTGCCTGAAATGTAGCCAGACTTTCCCTGAAGTTCTTTTACCAAAGGTTCCAGACCAAATCCACATGATCACAGAGTCTACTACTTTCTCCTAACACTGCCCCAGGGACTGCTGCCCTGATGCCTACATCTACTCACGTCTATTTACCCTTGTCTGGGAGGCAGAAGAGTGGTATAAATCCTTAACCCAGTCTCCCCATTGGAAAGGGACCAACTGTTCCGGGTGACTGCTCTCTCTTGTCCCTCCAGGGAAGGACTGATGATGGAATGCTGGAGAAGGAAGGAAAGCAGTCAGGTGGAAAGGGAGGATGTAAGTGGAAAATAGACCTGGCTGAGGATAAAAAAAAAAAAAAAAAAAAAAAACAGAATGGGAGGCAGAAAAAGTCTGAATCGCTGGCTTGGCAAAGACAAGGATCCATCTTTGTTAGGTAGGAAGGTCCCAGGGACGTAAAGCAGGGTGGCATAGAAAGTCACAGGGCAGATGGGTAGGGTTCTCTCACCTACCTCCTGCCTTCAAAAATGTAAATCCTGCCCAAGATAAATGGTCATCTTTTTCCCATATTTTTACAATGGAGAGTTTAGTTTGCTTTATTACTTTGTGCCCCCATGTAACTAACTGGGTGCTCTCTCCATACGAATAAAATATTTTTTCTTTACATATTACGGTAACACAAGGTCCAAGAGGCTTTTCCACATTAGTAAACAGTGTGGTCAGGTTTGTAAAGGTTGTTTTAGCACTTAAAATCTCTGCAATGCATCTCATCACTTAATGATATCTCACATACACACGCACATACACACGCATACACACATTTGCTGTGTGACTGTTTTGTGGCCTTTATTATATTGTTAAAATTTTAAAGTCCTGAGTCTATGGTTTATACTTCTCATATAATCCAGTATCATATCAGAACATGTGAACAGACAATGAGCACTCAACAGCACCCTTCTGTTAAACTACATACACTGGAAGGCTGGTTAACTTCACGTAAATTTGCAGAGGGGAGGGCCAGAAACTATTAGCAAGTGAGGAAAGCCAAGGCAAGAAGGCAAGAGGAAGCTACCAAAATAGAGTTTAAATCTGTCATCTGTCTCCTTCCAAAGGCCTTCCTAACCAGTGATGTGCTGATAAATGTTCACAAATTGCTTTATGGGGACGAAAAAAGGCCCTGGTTTATAACATTTGTCAGTTCCAAGGCACACCCCCAGCATGGCTGCCTCGAGCTACCCCTACCCTTGTGAATGAGGCTCACTGTCAGCTCCTGGGGGCCAGGTGAGCCAGCTCCTACACTTCGTGGTCCCTGAGCCTGCTGTCAGAATCAATCCCATAAGTCTGCTTTTCAGTTTATTTTCAAGCACGTACCTAATTCTGCCCAGCTAGGACACCTCGTCCATTTCAACTATGAGATCCTTGAAGACAGGCACTGAATTCTATTTATCCACCGCAAAGCCATTTAAGATTAAAATAATAATAATAATAATAAAAAAAGAACTAGATAGACACATTTACATAAGCACATATAATCTTTACAAATTTAGCTTTAGGAACATTTGTTACTTCTATTTGTTACAATATTTGTATTTAAAATGTATTTGTAAAATACTTGTTAGTCTATTTATAATATTAGGTGCTCCAACCTCTGCATCTGACAAAGCCCCTCAACATGTGTGGGCGAACAAATAGGAACAGAATCCTCAGTTTTTCACCAAATAGACTGCATTCCTCAGCCTC
Source organism: Canis aureus (assembly GCF_053574225.1). NCBI lineage: Eukaryota > Metazoa > Chordata > Mammalia > Carnivora > Canidae > Canis > Canis aureus. The sequence continues at coordinate 43,181,272 of NC_135621.1, forward strand.
CCTTGCAGTGAGAAATGCCTACATGGCTGAGTGCTAGCCACAGAAGGCCAGGCCACGTGTGTAACTGGAAGAATTGCGTGAAAGCTTCTGATAACTTCAGTTAAGAGGAAGCCAGTACATGTCCTTTGTCTCCACATTATCTTTCTTCCTACATGCAGCCTGGACCGTATGCATGATGGCTAATGCTGGAGCACCCATTCTGGTCTAAGAGTCAACCTTGGAAATGGAAGATGTTAGTGGATTCACCAGGACAGAAGCATCCTGAGACCATGAGGTGTGTGTGGAGCAAAGTTCATCTATTACACCTACATTAGCTACAGAGCTCTGGCTTCTTACAGGGGAGCAAAATAAGCCTCTATCTTGCTCCAGGTCTCTGTGATTTGCTGAACTTTATCTTAAAGGACACACTATGGCACAACACAGGAAAGATTTGCAACTCTGAAAAAAAAACACAGGTCAGTAAGTCCTGCTTCCAGAGTGAGCCAGAGCCGCTTCATAATATAATGGCGGAAGACCTTCTTACTTGTCTCTCCAAAAGTTGTGACCCCAATGTCCACAAACATCTTCAATCCCAGTCTTCACATGATCAAAAAACTAAAACAGAAAAAGTAGGCTACTGATTAATTTTTACCCTAAATCAGTAATTTGCACTCTACTTATAGGATGCCTAAACTTCAAAGACCCTGACTGTTTTTGCTTCTTCTTGTTGTTGGGTTTTTGTTTGTTTTGTTTTATTTTTACTAAAAGCAATGAAACAATGATTCATCTCTAAATACACTGATTTTATTATATCAGTATTAGATAATTTTCAGGTTATTTTTCTCCTCATAACAGTCTGTTCATAATTTTGGAAAATATGAAATATGATGCTAGTTTTCCAGTGGAAACATTTTCAGATTGAAGGAAGTTTACAAGAGGGATTCCTTGTTCCTGGGGTGCCTGGGTGGCTTAGTGGGTTGAGCAGCCGGCTCTTGGTTTCTACTCAGGTCATGACCTCAGGGTCACAGGATTGAGCCCCGAGTCAGGTCTGAGCTAAGCAGGGATTCTGCTTGGGATTCTCACTCTCCCTCGCTCTCTGCCCCTTCCCTTGCTTGTGATCTCTCATTCTCTCTCTCTAAAATAAAATCTTAAAAAAAAAAAAAAAAAGGATTCTTTGTTCTCGCATTCCCGAGGGATCTAGCAGATTAATCTGGAGAAGGCACCCTGGGGCTGTGCTCACTCTACACCCCCCAACTCATGCCCTTCTTGGCCCTCTCTCCCTTTTCCCCTCTGCCTTTCCTTCTCCTTCAGGAAAGGAGTGCCAGAATATGCTGTCAACTGAATCCACCAAGTTTTTCTTCTATCATTTAAATCATTATTACTACATTAACACTTACCCGGCAATGGATTTCTTCACTGACTGCTTGCTGTTTCTTATTGGACCTCTTAACATCAAGAAATTCCACTAGTGGTCGGATAGTAATTCCCTGCACAGAAAAAAAACAAAGGTGTATCTTCTAATAAAATTAAGTGAAAAATTCAAGAACAACTTTTATTCTTCTGAGCTTTGGTAACCAACAAAAGATATCCTCCTCTCAAGATTTAACAGAACATATACAACATTTTGTTAATTTTTCCTCCTCTCCAATAACTGGCATATTTTCAGAGGGCCATGTCCTAACATGTTCTACTAGAAAACAAACAATGGACAAAGTTGAAGAAATTGCAAACTACTTCGAAGTAATTCTAAGAAACAGAGAAAGAAATTCCAGAAAACAATAAAGTATTATCCAAGTAAGGGGATTCACCTACTTGCATCATCCATAGAAAACTTTTTAATAATTCTTATATTCATTATTTACTAAAACCATGTTAATGGTACTTCTGCTGCACACGTGTCTTCGGCATTTGGGATACAAAAAAGTTAAATGGTTAAGGCACTCAGTCCTAGGATTTTGTAGTTTTAAAGGGAGAAGGATATGCCAAAAACAGTTACAAATATGCAAAGGAAGAATAAGAGAGACACAGGAAGCTGGTCCAGAAAGGCCTTATAGAGAGGCAACACTGAAGAGTAGTCTTAAAAGATGTTGAAAGGATATCATAGCAGGGACCAACCATGAGCAAAGAATCAGTGGTGAAAGAGGGTACAGAGGGGTTTGGGCATGTTTGTGAACTTGAAAAATGGAGAGAACCATAAGCTATTTAGTAATCTAAGAAGAGAAAAAAAATATTTCCTTAACATGATAAAAAAAAAAAAGCTATCTGCCAGAAATCTATAGTGAACATCTGACTTAATAATTAAACATTAAAAGCTTTTCCATTAGAACTTGACACAGTCCTGCCTGTCCCAGTCAGTTAAATAAGAGAGAGGGAGAAGTATAGACACTAAAAATGAAATAACAAGATTTCTGTTGCTCATGAATGATCTAGTGTTTGTCCTAAAATATCTAAGACAATTTTTTTCATTTAAAAATACCAAGAAAAAATAAAATAAAATAAAATAAAATAAAAATACCAAGAAATTATAATTAAGTGATTAAACACAAAATCAACATACAGAAATCCACCCCATATACTAATTTAAAAAAAGAATCAGAATAAACACCTACATGAAAGAAAATACATATATATAATTGACATGTACTAACACATAATAATATGTAATATATATTTTACATATTACATAAGATGTGTATATACTCATATACATGTATATATATATATGTAATATATAGTCCTATCACAGAATGCATAAAACCTTTACAAAAAGAACTATAAAACTTGGTAAAAGGATATTCAAAAGATCTGAATTTTTAAAAGACAGTTCCCAAATGGGATTACATAGCAATATTATGTTGACAACTTTATCTCAGTATTTGCAATAAAATTCCAATGACCTATTTCAAAGGATTTTTATTAACAGAACTTGAGAGGGCAGCTCTAAATTAGTCTGGAGCAGTAATCAGAAAAATTTAGGAAAAGAACAGTGACAGGAGAACTCACAGATATCAAAACAACCAGCGAATATACTTAAAATTACAACACAGTAGCACTAAATTGGGCCAAGTGAAGAGGGGTGAGAATGGGTGGTCAAGGAAGATCCCTAAGACTCCTGCGTGGTAGCAGGTGGCCAGCCATTCTTGGCATGGGGAACACATGCATGGTGGGGAGGGGGTAACTGGATTGTGGGGGGAGGGAGGGGATGCGTATATTGAGATAATGTTCCCTGCCATGCATTTGATTTCATCTCACCTTTCTGCATGTCTTTATTTAAGAATGCTTTTGATAATGTAAACTGTGACATACATACACACTTTTTTTTTTTTAAGATTTTACTTATGTATTTGAAGAGAGAGAGTGATAGAAGGCAAGCACAGGCTAGGTAGAGGAGCAGAGGGAGAGAGATAAGCAGACTCCCTACTGAATGGGGAGCCCGATGTGGGGCTCGATCCCAGAACCCTGGGATCATAACCTGAGCTGAAGGCAGACGCTTAAGCCACCCAGGTGCCCCCATACACGTTTTTCAAAGGAGGTCATTCAATGTGCTCCATCAATCCAGCTTCAGGCATTTTTAAGCTTGACTTTATCTTTCTGGAGTGTGAGCCAATTTTGACCAAATTTGGGATAAGACACACCTTATGTTCTATTTGCAATTCAGTCTGCCACTTTGAAATAATACAGGAGGTAATAAACAGTTTTCTAATCAACATATATTCTGTAACTTTTAACTTATGTAAATGAAAATGGGTGTAAACATGTGGTTTACTAAATTTCAGATTCCATGAAACCACTGGTTTAATTACCACTCCAGGAAAAAAAAAAAAAAAATCAACAAAATCAATCCAACGTTGAAACTACATAATGTGTTCTAAGGATGTTAACTGTTGTTTCATATGCTTTTTTTCCTATGAGTATTCATTTAAAAAAAAATTCTATGAGGGCCCAGCAGTTGTAAATATGGGACAGAAAAATAAAGATAGGACACAGGCCCCAATCCGGATGCAGACTCCTTCCAGTGGATAGATAATCCTTCTAGATTTAGAAGTTAATGCACCATCACAAATTAAACAACAATAAAACAAAACTGATCAACTACAGGAAGCAAGTGTGGCTTGCTGCCTAGAGCACTCAGTTTCTAAATATATCACATATTGTAGTTTATGATTAATAAAATATATTGGTTATATGCCATGGATCACTGACACTGCCTCTGAATAACCGGTATTTAAACAGCTCCTTTAAGAGTCTCCTATTTGCTCTCTGAAGTATTTGCAGTTGTCATGTCATGTCAACAGGAATGATGTGATAGGTTCCTCTCCCTCTTTTTCCTTCCTTCCTCAATCCATCTATTTTGGAGGCAGAGGACATGACATCTGCGAGTGTCATATTAAGTTCCCCAAGCTGGAAGCTATACTCTAGGAGCCCTGGGTCTTGGGTTGGAAGAAATAAAGGAAAAGCAAAAACAAAACCAACAACCAACTTTTGAGAAGGCACCTTATTTTATAACCACATTGGAAAATTTCCAATTCAAGTCAACTGGGAAGCAGCCTAACAAGGCTTAGAAAAATAGCTTGTTACCATCCAAGTAGGTTTAAACAATAAAGGAACCCTTGGTTTTCCATCAAACCATTGAAAAACATATTTGCAAGATACAAATGAAATGTTTACCCGTTCATTTGGCTTTGGCACAACACACACAACACCTCGGGGCCAGACCTGATGGAAGGGAATCATTTAACAGCAGGAATGAACAGGACAGCCAGGTGAGCTATGTTTTCCACCTGTGCCACCTCTGTCTTCACCTGCCCTGCCTGCTTTTTTTCCTCAAAAAAGAACTGCTGTCTGGTGAACATTCTTTCGGTTTGAGCTTTTAGAAGAAAAGGATTTCTTGTTGGTTTTCTTTTTTTAATTAAATTTTTTTGGGGAGAAAAAAAAAAGGTGGGAGGAACTACCTTATATTTCTCTGCTATGTAGTAGACAACTTCTAGAAAAACTTAAAGGAACTCTCTAACAACAACAACAAAAATGTCGCTATCATTGCTCTACTATACCATATCCTATGATCACAGACTTGATCACAGAGATCCTAAGCCTGGTTGCACACACAGTGTTTATTGTTGAATAGGTAAGTGGGCAAGAACCATATAAGTGGTTTTTCATGCTCTTCACGCCGTCTCCCAGCCTTTCTTTCCAGACTTAACCGCATTGTGCTCAAACTGGCTGTCAGACGTGTCTCTTCCCCTAAATCATGGCTTTCTCTTTACTGTGCCACCAGCAAGCACTCAGGCATGCTCCCATGGCTCTCATCTTTGAAAAACACAAACAAAAGCCCTCTTCTGGCACACATTCCCCTCTCACTACCACCCCTGTCCTCTCCCAGACCTCACCAGACTTTGTCTTGTATCTCCCGTCTCCAATCTCTCTTTATCCTTCTCCCTGGAATCCAACTGATCAGAAATTCCTCACCATCTGACCCCAGCGCTCTTGTGAAGATGTCCACTCATCATGGACTTGCTGCATCCAGTAGTTCGCTCTCTGCTCCCACCTTGCCTGACTGTGATCCCATTTGTCACAGTTGCTAGAACTCTCTTCTTCCTGAACATTTTTTTCACTTCTAGCTGAACTCCTCATGCTTTTTCTCCCATTCTACTATTCACCTTTTTCCTCTCCTTGCCTGGTTCCTGAACATTTTCATGACTTCTCAATATTGGTACACTTCCTTTTCTATACTCTTCCTATGCTTGCTCCTGAATTGCTTCTTTCAGACTCATGTTCTACAGACCATCTATATACCAATGTGTCTCAAATTTCTATTTCCCATTCTGTCTTCTTCCATAAATTCTAGACCCATACATACAATTGCCTCGCCAGTACCTCCACCTGGATGTCTAATAGGCAGATATGCATGTCCAAGACGTGTGTGTCTAAAACCAAACACCTGATTCTCCACCCTTCAAACCCAATACTCCCCTGATGCTAAATTAAACATCACCTTCTTTTACCTAGTTGCTCAGTCACAAACTATCTTTGTACTTTCTCTTACAGCCTAAATTATTCATATACATTTTTTTTAATCTCAAAAAATCCTGATCATCTTACTCATTTTATTGTAGTACCAGAATGAATGTCTGTTAATTCCAGAACTCCATTTAGTATGTTAATTAAATATAGGGATGTGTCATTGCTACGCCATCTACATATCTTAAATATGACCGTTCATTTGATAAACTAAAATACAATGCCTATAAAATAGTTGGCATCATCACCCTAGTTTGACAGGCTAAGTCAGCAAAGTTTTTTTTTTTTTTTATTGGGGGGGAGGGGCAGAGGGAGAGGGACAGGGAAAGAGAGAATCTTTAGTAGGCTCCAGGCCTAGTGCAGAGCCCCACGTAGGACTTAATCTCACCACCTTGAGATCATGACCTGAGCTGAAATCAAGAGTCAGACACTTAATCCACTGAGCTACCGAGGCACCTCCAGAAGTATTTGATTATTGGGAAAGGGTCCTGAGGTCCCACACACTCTTGCAGGGTGGGGGTGTCAATGATGCAGTGCCTCAACTGCCTTTACCCAGGTCATTTTTCAGGGTTGCATTTGCAATGAGCAACATTGAGAGATGAAGTCATGTCACCCTTGAGACAAAGAATGATAGATCCTCAAGCCCTGGGCCTGTCTCCTGTAATGTTGCCCACTGCATGTGTAGACATCCATCCTGAGACCTCTGTGGCGGGGGGTGGGGGGGTACCTGGGGTGTGGAACACTGACACAAACCAACACCCACCTCTGACTACTGCTTTTGCCATGAGTAACAAAGCCCTTTGTCTATGACGCAGGAGTCAGGTGTCTTCTGCAAGCATCCATGGAGATTTTACAGGCAAGTTAAACTTGTTAACTTGCAAATAGGGTAAAACCTTAGATGCTTCATACTTCTGGACAATGACTTACAAAAGACACAACACAGATCTGTCGTGGAGGCAGAAAGGGACTGTCCTCTCTTGAATTCCAGTCAACTTTGCTACCTGCCGGGCTGCTAGATGGATTTCCAGAGGGTCTGCTACATGATTATAGGGATTCATTAAATAATGACCAGATTGTTGGAGTGTTCTGCAATCATTTTTCCTTTCAAAGAAAAGAAAAGGGGATCCCTGGGTGGCGCAGTGGTTTGGCGCCTGCCTTTGGCCCAGGGCGCGATCCTGGAGACCCCGGATCGAGTCCCACGTCGGGCTCCTGGTGCATGGAGCCTGCTTCTCCCTCTGCCTATGCCTCTGCTTCTCTCTCTCTCTCTCTCTGTGACTATCATAAATAAATAAAAAATCAAAGAAAAGAAAAGTACATCAAAGGGCATTGTCTTTCTTCTTTCTACTACCATTTTACTTAATGTCATAATTAAAACATAGCAAATCATCAGGTTAAATCATCAGGCAAGTTGTTTGCATTAACTACTATGTTTACATGCAAATATCTTCTCTATTGCCTAGGAGGAAGGTACCATTATCTGGATCTTTAATTTTTATTTTTTTATTGGGAGGGGAAGGGGCAGATGGAGAGGGAGAGGGAAAGAGAGAATCTTTAGCAGGCTCCAGGCCTAGTGTAGAGCCCCTAAAGTCAACAGAAGCTCACAGAGGTTGTTCTGGGCAATAACTATCAGAATATTAACCAGAATGTCAACCCAGGACAGCCTTGCTCCAACGTCTGTGTTTTCTACTACTGGACTCTACCTTGTCTCCGATCTTGAATATAAATTTAAAATGAGAGACAGCTTATATTTTATGTAATGTTACCAATCTTATCTAAAAGAAAATGAATTCACGTGCCCAAAGAATCACAATTGTTTACTCATTCAATATTCCACAAGCAAGACTGTATTCTGGTAACATGTTAATGTTCTTCATCAAGAGGTTACTCTCCTAATTATCAATATGATTCAAGGAATGTTAAAAAATTCTCATTATAAATCTAAGTATCAGATAATAAACCATATGTCACGTGGAATTCTATTCTAGAAGACAGTGCTAACTCAATAATACTGGGATGGAAGACCTCACTATAAGAAATATTGAAATAAAAGGGGGGGAGACATTTAGAAGTTTAATGATAGATCTATCAACATAGGAGTTGTCACTTGAAAAAGAATGCATAGCCCGTAATCAGAAGGCAACATGTTATGCATAGATTATAATTAATTATTCCTACTATGTTTATAACCCATTAACTATTTTCTTTCAGCTTCTTTTCTCCGAGTTCCTTAATTATTGATGTATTCTGAGAAAAAAAGATCCTAACTGAAGGGAGTGTTGTCTTCATTTGTGTGTGTATGCACATGTGTGTTCATAACCCAGAGCCTCTTACGAGCCAGATCCGTTAGTCTCCAATCTGTACACACAAAGGGGTGGGTCAGACAACAGTGCAGGAGATTACAGTATGTGGAACTACAGAAATTCCTCTTCCAAGTGAGCATCAGACAGAGCTTTGCCAGGTTATCCTTAAACCTAATTAGAGGAGAAGACTGTCCATGGGGTATGCTTACAGACTCCAACTATGGACTCCCTGAAAAATCTCTAAAGGGTTAATTTAATATGTTTACGGTGCCAAATACAGCCAATACATCTAAACTACTCTGTTTGTAGCCTCTGTTTTTTTTTTTCACTTGTCACATCAAAAACTGTTAATCACAGTTAAATATTGATAGACACACTATTCATTCAAAGTGGGTGCGTAGGCTTTGAAGATGGGGAATCTAAACTTCACCCATATCTTCTGGTTGATTTACAATTCCCGAAAGCCAAGATATTATAAATAGAATAATGACTCTATATTAATCACCTACACACACATTCATTGAAAAACAGTATACTTTTCTGTAATTCTTTCCTTTTCCCTACGCTATGCTTGTTCTGATTGAAGAAATGTGATTGAAGACACCTTTTATGTCTGTTGGGTCTACTAACTAAAAATTTTGAGCTTGTCTTTTGTATGTCCTCTCCTGAATTACATCTTCCCTTCTGGTCATTTTTCTTGGATTTTACAAATGCATGTGTCCGTGATGCCAGAGGAGGGGGCCGGTTCTGCACTATAGATGTTTGAGAAACACTTATGTGGATGATTAGCAGCTGATATATACATCTCCAAATGACCCAGTTCCTAGTTACACTAGACTAACATGGTTCTATTTTTGTATTTGACACCTTAAGTTCTGAGAGCACTGACTAAGCCTTGGCAGGGATCGCTGGGAGTGCTAAGGACAAGGCAGCTGGCCTAGGAGAGGTGGTGAGTCACTCACCCCTGCCTGACTGTTCCCCTCAAGCCTGATGCTCTAGGGTGCTCCTGAGAGATTAAAAGGCTCAAGGCAAAATGGATTCAATGCACCATTCTGCCCCAGGTAAAGTGTGGGAGTAGCAAATTGGAGGACTTTTTACAAGGATCCTATAAACACTCTACTAAAAAGATAAAGACAGGGGCATTTGCTTCTCTCAGGTGTATAAGAAGGACATGGTGTATTTGAAGCAAAACTCATATGTGTTCCTGTAACTGAAACTGTTACCAACCATGACCTGGTAAATCACGTCTCCTGAGTGAAGTCACTGGCATTCAGTAGTTCTGAACACATCTGTGGGTCAGAGTCCAAGGCTCAACCTCAGCTTTTCTCATTGACTTTCGTGTGCCCTTGGGTCAGCCTTCTTTCTCTCTTTCTGCCTCACAGGGTTCCTTCTCAAAGGTTTGTTTTGTGAGGATGAAATGAGATAATACACATAGGGAAGGCCTTGTCCGAGTGCCCGGCACAAGTAAGCCATCACTGGTGGGTACGTGCAGTAGGAGGGCGCTAGTGATAAAAATAGTAACAGGAAGTGGCCACTTCTTGACTTAGGACAGGGGCTCCCAAGGCCTTCTTCTCCAGGATTCCTCACACAGGACAACCTGTCCCCAGCACAGGAGGTATGGATGGATGAAGGATAAACTGCTTTTCAGGGAACTGATGAATGGCGGAGGAGGAGGAGCACAGTGAGTCACAATATTGAACAACGACTATGCACTTTATTTAGAGGTATGAATGAACTGGGCCCCGTTCCACCTTTTACTATCTGTGTAGACTTGGGAAAGGCACTGGAGTACAGGCTCGGTGCCTCAGTGTCCTCAGTGATAGAGTTCTGTGCCACAGAAGTGTTATGAGGATTAAATGAGATTATATAAAAAGAGCTTGGGCCTGAGTCAGCCACCTAGAAAGTATTCTGTGATGAACTGTTAAACAGAAAAAAGAAAATTTAAGTACCTCCTAGGGCAGCCCCAGTGGCTCAGCGGTTTGGCGCCGCCTTCAGCCCAGGTCCTGATCCTGGAGACCTGGGACCAAATCCCACGTCAGGCTCCCCACATGGAGCCTGCTTCTCCCTCTGCCTGTGTCTCTGCTTCTCTCTCTCAATCTCTCTCTCTCTCTCTCTCTCTCTCATGAGTCGGTAAATAAAATCTTTTTTAAAAATAAATAAATAAAAAATACCTCCTGAAGGGGCACCTTCAGTTAAGCAACTGACTCTTCGTTTCAGCTCAGGCTGGGATCTCAGTCTGGCTCTGCACTCAGCAAGAAGTCTGCTTGTCCCTTTCCCACCCTCTCTGCCCTTCCTACCTCTCTATCTCTCTCAAAAAAGTAAATAAATCTTTGTTCTTTTAAAAGATTTTATTTATTTAAGAGAGAGAGCATACAAGGAGGGGGAAGGGTAGAGGCAGAGGGAAAAGTAGATTCCCCCCAAAGCAGGGAGCCCAATGCCGGGCTCGATCCCAGGACCCTGGAATCATGACCTGAGCCAAAGGCAGATGTTTAACCAATTGAGCCACCCACTAAATAAATCTTTAAAACAAAGAATAAATAAATAAAAAGTACTCCTAAAAATAAACAAAATAAAAATAAATAAAAAATAAACAGTTACCTCCTGGCGTTTCCCCTCTGTCATTATCACTAGCCCTTGGCTGCCTTCCTCTTCTCTCCAGTCTTAAGGTTGGGCTGCCCTAGAGACAAGCTCCTGGTCCTGTGTACTGGCTTCTTTGATATATGTTCACTCCTTTGAGAATCCCGTCAGGCTCAGGATTTCAAACGCCAGCTCTGTGCGGATGACCAAGCTGTCTCCTGAAGTCCAGACCCAGCCAGGATCCTGCCGCCTACTCATCCCTCTGCTTGTAGGTCTAACCTGGCATGCCTGTGACTGAGTCCCATCCCCTCCACCCACACCCCTCCCTTCTCACCTGAGAGGAAGTCTCTCCTCCCAGCCGCTCAGGCCAAAAGCCCCAGAGTCCCCTGGGACGGCTCTGGCCCTCACATCAACGTCTAACCCATCAGGGATCCTGTAGGTTCCACCTTCAGAATGGATCCAAGGATCTCAACCCTTCTGGGCGCTGGTCTTGCTTGGTGATTGTACTGGCCTCCGTGCAATACTGTGTCTATACTCCCTTAGGAGCCTGTTCTCCCAATGTCCAGGTGATCCTTTTACAAAGTCAATCAAAACACATGCTTCTGCACAGAACCTGATGGCTTCCATTCCACATGGTGAAGAGCCAGTCCCTACGTGGGCTTGTGTGGCCTTATCCTATGTAGGACATAGGATAGTGAGACTCCCCCTCACTGCTTTCGTCCTCATCTCTCCAGCCACACTGGCCAGGAACATACTGCCTGCATACCTTTGGTCCTATCTGCCTGAACTGTTCTTTGGCTTAGCTAATTCCTTCACTCCCCCACCCATAAGCCTTTGCTCAAATGTCATTTTTTCATCTTCCATGACAATTCTATTTAGTGAGTGAACTCCCCCTCACTCACCATTCCACTTCTTATTGCACAGAACCTTTCACCTTCTTATCTCCTCTATAATATTTACTCACTTAGTATGTCTAGTGTCAGGCATCTGGCATCCCCTCTGGGATGTAAGTTCACAGGGACAGGGATATTTCTGCATCTTGTTCACTCACGGATTCTGAGCACCGAGAGGGTGGTCTGACATATAGCAAGAGTCCAATACATATTTACTACATGAGTATCTGCAAAATATAATCCCCGAAGGGCTGGCTTATTGACTTAGAGATTGATAGACAGAGTGAGGATCTTGATGCCAACCTGCATTCTTCCTACCACACTTTCTGTCTCTGGTACTAAGCATATATTCACGCATCCCACCCTTTCAAGGGACACACTGCTATGCAGTCAAGTAATGTCAAATTGCTGTTGGAAGGTCATCACACAATTAGCATTTAAAAAGTACATTTACTAGGTCAGAGAGTTCGACAAATGACAAGGATTAGTAAACTCAGTTCATAAGTTTCCAGCAGTATGCTTAGATCACTTAGCTGAGTTTCCTTAAATAAGAATTCCTGCGCATGGGCCAAGTGACCAAATTGGATTCTCTTAGGCCCCTGCATAATCAGGTGACACAAGGAAGCAATATTTTCCTTAACATCATAACCACCAGAGCTTCGACAAAGCCTTTGCCACTTTGCCTCCTGTAAGAGGAGTTCATCCAGATAGCCTGACAGGTCTTGTCTCCTCTCCCAGTAACCAGAGAGACTTTGCCAGGAGAGAGAGTTTTACTCACCAGGATGAAGACAGTAAAGAATATGACAACAATCGCAGCTGTAATGAACAGCTTTTTCCTAGGAAACACAGCAGCAGGTAGGAGAAACACAAGCGCAAAGCAGATGGCACCTCGGAGCCCTCCATAGGCGATGATGAACTGATCCTTAAAGGTCAGGGGGATCGTCCGGAACCAGTTAATGACCTGAGTCAGGACAAAGACACCTGAGAATGAAAAGCAAAAACCAAAGAAAACAGATGGTGTGAGTCCAGAACACGAAACCAGTGAGACTCATTCTCTGTGCTTCTGAGACAGAACAAAGCATCTAACAAGCCCCACGGTCTTTTCACCCTTCCTTGGTGTTTGTTGTTCTGGGATAACGGGTGAAAACATGAACTCAAGGAGGCCAAGGGAGGTCAGTCTGATGGCAGAGTCATGAAGGTACTTGGGGATGAAAAGAATCCATGTGGAATGGGGGAGATGGGGAGGAGAGGAAGAGGAAGAAGATGAAGTAGCAGCAGCCAAGGGCAAGCCATGAGAAGAAGCAAGCCCCATTCTTCTAGTGAGTGTTGCCGGATGTCCCTTTGGGAAACAAGCACCATTACCCAGTGCTCGCCAGATGAGACAGAAGGCAAGTGTGAAGCACACGAAGGCCCAGTTCCACTCGTGGTTCTTCCCAACAGTGGACACGCCCATGAAGATGAAGATCAGGGTCTCGCTGACACTGCTCAGCATCTTCATGAAGTACTTGATGGTTGTGTAGGACTTTTGAGATACGTTTTCTTCCACATACTTATTCATAGTCATTGCACAAGCAGTGATTCTGCAAGAGAAGATACAGCTTCTATATAAACATGACAACGGGCCTAATCGGCATGTAACAGTCAGCATTTAAGAGCTAAGTGAGGCCTCTACCCTTCCGCCCGTCACTAGAACATGACTGGTTGATTTGTATAAATGAATGTGATTTGCGTCGTTGGGACCTAATTCTAGAAGTCTTCATCAGTACCAATTGGTTTGAAATTCTCGGCTCCGCCCAGCTTTGTAGTCTGTGGGCATCGGCACCTGCCAGCATCACAAAGAAAGCAGTCCACAATAAACTCAAAACCTACTAACTTCCTATAAAAGCAGTTTCATCTTCTCCATCCCTCTAGTGCCAAAAATGCTAAGGCATTGCCTAAACTTGAAACTAGTCTCATGCCTTTTCTCCCTTGCCACACCTCTCCTGTGCCCCCCCCACCCGCCACCATCTCATTGGTCACCAATTGTTTTTTACCCTTCATCCTGAGTATCTCTTGGATGCACTAACTCTTTTTTTTTTTTTTAATCCCAGTGCCTTTGTTTCCACTTCTGGAAAATTCACAATGTATTCATAGGTTCTGAGAACACCCAAAGAAAAGAAACTTTTTTTCCTGTTTCTCCCATAATCTCCAAAACTCCAGGACCACAGAGCTCTGATTTCCCCTCCAACCATATCTATTTTAATAGAGCATGTGCGCATTCTGGTAAGGGAATGCCCTCTCCACCCAGCATACACCATATGCCCTCTCCACCCAGCATACACCATATGCCTTAACTATAATTTCCCTAATACGCCCTGCTCTTTGCTATCTTCTTGCCTTACTCTGTGCATAAGCTCCTCTCTGTCTGAAATGCTCCCCTGACCATCTCAAAAGTCACCTACAGAGGGAAATTCAGTATGAGCTGGCTGACAGCTCATTCCAGGTTCTTTTTTTTAAGATTTTATTTATTTATTCATGAGAGACGGGGGGTGGGGGGGGGGGGCAGAGACATAGGCAGAAGGAGAAACAGGCTCCAAGCAGGGAGCCTGATGTGGGACACTATCCCAGGTCTCCAGGATCATGCCCTGGGCTGAAGGCGGCGCTAAGTGGCTGAGCCACCTGGGCTGCCCTCCCAGGTTCTATCTAAAGAGACACTGATACCAGACGTCAGCTGTAACAACATTTGTCTAGATATATCTCCTGAGGCAAGGCAAATAAAAAGTAAAAAACAAAAAATACTGAGACTATCAAAATGAAAAGTTTCTGCACAAGGAAGAAAGCAATCAATAAAACCAAAGGGCCACTTGCTGAATGGGAGATGTCTGCAAATGGCACAGCCAATAAAGGGTTAGTATCCAAAATATATAAAGAACTTATATATATTTTACTTATATATCAATACCCCCAAAACAAATAACCCAATTATAAATGGGCAGAAGACATGAACAGACATTTGTCCAAAGATGACATACAAATGGCCAGCAGACACATGAAAAAATGCTCAACACGACTGATCATCAGGAAAATGCAAATCAAAACCACAATGAGATATCACCTCACACCTGTCAGAATGGCTAAAATCAAAACCATAAGAAATAACAGGTTTGGCAAGGATGTGGAGAAAGGCGAACCTACCACGTGCTGTTGGTAGGAAGCCAAACTGGTACAGCCACTCCGGAAACTAGCATGGAGGTTCCTCAGAAAGTTAAAAATAGAACTATTCTATGACCCAGGAATCACACTAGTTGGTATTTACCTTAAAAATACAGAAACACTAATTCAAAGGGATACATGCATCCCCGTGTTTATAGTACCATTATTCACAATAGCCAAACTATGGAAGCAGCCCAAGTGTCCAACAACAGATGAATGCATAAAGAAGAGGTGGTATGTACATACAATCAAATAGTCCTTAGCCATAAAAATGAATGAACTCTTGCCATTTGCAACGACATGGATGGAGCTAGAGAGTATAATGTTAAGCCAAATAAGTCAGTCAGAGAAAGACAAATACCATATGTTTCACTCATATGTGGAATTTAAGAAACAAACAAGCAAAGGATAAAAAAAGACAAAGAGACAAACCAAGAAACAGACCCATAACTATAGAAAACAAACTGATGGTTAGTGGAGGGGAGGCAGGTGGGGGAATGGGGAACATGGGGGATGGGCATTAAAGAGTACACTTATCATGATGAAAGAAAAGTTAAATGATAAAAAAATGTATACATAGACATGGATATTAGAAAGTACCAGAGGACTTCATTATCAGAAGGTGTTCTAGGTGAAGGAAGACAGAATTTGAGTGAGCGTCTGCCTTCCATGAGTGATGATCACCATGCTATAAGCCAACTACTGGTCATGATCTGTCAAGTTTTCCCCATTCTCGTAACTTCAGAGCTACAATGACCCTAAATGCACCCTGCTCCCAAACACTGCATGTAGTCCTCCTGACCCTGAGATTTTATTTTTATGTTAGGAAAATCCTCCTACTGCAAGCATAAGGAAAGGAAGAAGAACACAAACCCAAGGGCTCTCTGAGTGAAGACCTAAACGGGTAATCATGAACATATTTCCCTGCAAAAAAAGATCGGTTTCATACAAACAAACAAATATAAATTTGTTTGTGTGCCCCTATTAAGAGAAAACAAAGACCCCACCAGGTCAGGACTCATGCATTTAGCCAAGATGTCACTGCCCCCAGAATGAGTGGGTACTTCTTTTGGGTGTTTATGAGGGAGGAATGCATAATTCATGTGGTTCCCACAAGAATGAGTGCCTTATTACATAAGCCAATAAATTTCAGCAACCACAAACACAGGGCAAAGCCTTGAATAGCTGAGGGCTTATATAATAATAGTCAACCTTTATAGCACCCCTGCTCTGTGCCAGGTACTATGCAAGCGCTTGGTGTGGATTATGCCAGTTAACTTCATTACAAGCCTCTGAAGCAAGTTCTGTTATCATTCCCATTTTACAGACGAGAGAACAAAGGCAGACAGAGGTCCACTTATTCAAGATGACACTGCTAATAAATGGTGGTGCCAGGATTTTGACTCAAGCAGTCGGACTCAAAGCCAGCACCGCCGAGCTCTGTCCAAGCTCTCAGTGAGCCTGGTTACCTCTGATGGGGAAGAAGTCTTACTCCTCTGCCAAGCCCTTGCTCATCCTTTCTCAAGTGCAAGACTATCTGTATTAGGTTCCATCAGCTGCAGTAAGAAATTAGCCAGAACTTAGTGACTACAACACAGACCTATTGTCTTTCACTTTCAGGGGTCAACAGTCTAAAACCACTTTCACTGGGCTAAAATCAAGGTGCTGATAGGGCTCTGTGCCTTCTGGAGGCTCTCGGGGAGATTTCTCACTTTTTTTCTCACTTTTTTCCAGTCTAGAGGCTGCTCCCATGCCTTAGCTCACCTCTGCCTCCTTGGCCACATCTCCCTCTACCTGGACCTTCCTACTACCCTCTCCTCAGTGTCTGTGTCATACTATCCAACCACTCACCTAATCCAGTGTCATCTCCCCATCTCAAGACTCTAACTTAATCACACCTGCGAAGTCCCTTCTGCCATTAAGGTAACATGTTTACAGGGAGGGTCTAGGGATGAGAATCTTTAGGGGCCCGTATTCAGCGGATCACACTATTGCTGGATTCACCTCCCTGGTTTGATGGGCACAATCAAGCATGTGTCTCCAGAGAAGCGTGGCCAGGGCTGCTCCAGTGTGCTTGGTGACAGAGCAGCTAACAGATGCTCTGTCATGCTGACTAGAGCCTCCACCAGCAGATAAGAGACAGGGGAGAGCAGAAGGGCACGTGGCATCTCTCTGAGTAAGCCTACGCTAGGGCATCTTGCCAGCCCCCCACTGGAATAAAAACCATTGTTAACTACGGTTTTGAACATCTTCTCCTTTCATATCTTGGTTTGATTTTTCCTTAACCAGACTTGAAAATGTAAGATTCACCCAATATGAAGGCAAAAGCCCAATTAAACTGATTAAGATTCTAAAGAATATATTTTTATAAAAAAGAGAGAGAGAGAGAGAGAGAGATACCCACCAACACAAACTAATGGGCTTCTCCTAAATTTTATCAAGTTGAAGATTTGTAACAAAAATAAATTATAATGGTCATATTACCTCCTGACATGCTCTAATGCTATGCAAAAGGTGCCTCCAAATGATTTTATTACAAAGCATTTAAGCTTAGAGACAAATACAGAGAATAAACACCAAAGTACCCACTACCCAGCTCTTTCTAATCCTTTTATTTTTTAAAATAAAACATCAGCTTTAGAGTTTAAATCCCTATGTTTTTCATACTACCCCATCTCCCTCTCTCCCTCCTGGCATTGGCTTTTCTTTTTATCATTCAAAAAGCGATTTTGGAAAGGCTGGAGAATATTGTTTCTGTGTATATGATAAACATTTCCCTCTAAGACCATCAGTCAGTGGGCAAAATGTAAACCATACGGGTAAAGAGTAATTTTCAGTTCATTATGTGAGCAATTCAATAAAAATTCTACTCAGAAATTATCAAAAATAAAGCTTTGGTGTAAGAATAAAAAGAATAAATGAATTTTACATGAATGTCCACAGGATCGATTTCCATTGCTCTGTGTCCTTAACGTGACACCAGCGGTGATGCTCATGTCTGCCAGACACCTTGCTGTAACTTAAAGCTATTTCCTACCAGCACAGTGAGACCCTGCAGAGAGAAGAATGGCCCCAGTGGGTACCAGAGGCCTCTGCATCTGGTAGTGCCCTGTTCAGGAAGCCTAGGTGTGTCTACGACATTGATGCGCTCTACGGGCTGGGGACAAATGCTCCAAAGGTCCCTGTTCTGGTCTGCCACATACAGCTTAATGCACATGGCCCCTCAAGCAAAGGCCAGGAGGTGTTTTCATTGCAAAGGTTTTTTGTTGTGGTATACTCTGACCTGAAGCCAAACCACCTCCCTGCAATATCATCGCAAGTACACAAAACTACCAGTTAGGGAGGCAAACACAATACAGTCTCCCAGAAGTAGAGAAGAAGAGAAACCTTTCTCCCTCTGCATTGATCATCATCTACAGCTATTAGTCTTGGTACCATAAATTTGCTTCTTTATTTTTCTAAAAGAACTACATGAGACTTATGAGATGGGAATGGTTCTGGCTGGTGTCTGACTGCCCTCAGTCTCACTGGGTCCAAAGTGCCTGGCCAGGAGTGTCCTTGGGGACAAGGTCATGTCAAAGCATATCCCAGATCCACTGTCTTTACAGAGAAGTGGGATTTCTTCCTCCATCAGCAATGGAAACCCATGAGGATTTCATGCCTGAAATCCATGGCTTTTCATTCTGAACATCGATGCGTTAGATAATATCCACAATAGAATAATAACCTAAAGAGACTCTTTACATTTTAGAAAATTCTAGTTGAATTTTTTTCTTTAAAGATTTATTTTCCTGAAAGACAGAGAGAGAGAGAGAGAGAGAGAGAGAGAGAGAGAATGCACATATGAGTGAGAGAGGGAGAGTGAGAGAGAATCTGAAGCAGCCTCAGCACCGAGCACAGAGCCCAATGCAGGGCTGGATCTCACGACCCTGGGATGACAACCTGAGCCAAAATTAAAAGCCAGACACTCAACCAACTGTGACACCCAGGCACCCTTCCAGTTGAACTTCTTAACTCTAAAGATCCTTCATATATAGAACTATTGCCCTTTAGCAATATGACCTTACTTTTACTTGCCTATGTCACTGAGTCGTCCCCCTCTTTCCACGCATGTCTCTCTTTACTAGTCTCCATATTTAGCTAATAGGATTATGAAGAACCATTTAATATCAACCAACATTTTCTTAGCATCTACTCTGGGTTGAGTTCTGTGCTGGGGTTAGGGAAGATAAAATCAAGTAAGACACAGCTTCTACTTTCAAGGGTTCACAGTCTCAGAAGAGAAAGGGTCACAAAAATATCGTGATAGAACAGTGCAAATGTCAGCAATGGAGATGAGAAACAAGGCTTTGGGAGCACAGGGAAGGAAACCACTACCTCTGCCACAGAAGGGGGTCCCTTTGAGCAACATCTCCATGGCTAAGTGAAGAGCTCACCAAGCAGGAAGAAGAAAGCCAAGAAAATGAAGTGGCCATGTGCAAAGGCATGAAAGAAAGCAAGAGACAGGTTGGCATACTCAGGAAATGGGCACTGATTCTGTTAGCCAGAGAAGAGAGGGATGATAATGTTAAAGGGCAAGGATGAAAGGAAGTAGGGGCCGGATGATGACAATGATACAGCTATATGCTATGTATGCTTAGGAGTTTCAACTTTATTCCAGAGGCTGGAGGGATAAAGTGAGAGTTTATCTTTGATCATATAATTAATGCCTATCCCCAAATCAACTTACAGTTTCATGAGAAAAAAAAAAAGGGTCATTGATGTTTAGCATAGTGCCCAACAGGTCATTAATATGATTTGAATCAATGATTGCATTGAAGAATTGTTCATGGGGATGGTGTTGTGGTGTGGACAGATTTTGTGTTCTAGAAAGAGAACCCTGAAGGAATTATGGGGAACATATTTGGAGGGACACAAAACTAGAGGCAGGAGTCAACTCATTTCCTGCACTGGTCTTCATTTTGTTTGCAGAATCCATTGTAGCACCTACCTGGTCCACAAAATATCCCAAAATATGTCTCTGTTTTGACAGGTGTCAGCTTCTATTCTGTGGGGCCACATGGAAGTAAGGTATGTGCAGAATGCATGGGTACTTTCTGCTTTGTTATTACCTTACCTCACATCACATCTCAACATAAGTGTATGGTGATTATCACCAATTTAGAGACCGAGAAGCTAAAGCACTATAATTAGCGGTTTTTACGTTCACCAGCAGTTGAGGTTTTCTTCATCGCTATGTCATGCTATATACAGCACACAAGAAATTTATGCCAGCTAATACCATCTCAGCAGTGTCTTTGGGGGGTAAAAATAGACTTTGTATTTAGATGATCTGTCATTTGACGATTTCTGTATAGAAAAATTTCAACAAACACTTTTCTCTGTACTACTCTGTGAGTCCATCCCATCAGTCCATGAAGCCACTCTTCCATAAATGTTCGTTTCCTTCTACCAGAATGTATGCGTTGAAAGAGCAGGACTAGCATTCATCTACACTTACCATGGTTCCCTGCATGTCATGGTACTGAGATGCAGGTTCAAATTATACTGGCTGATTTTAGTTTAATGAAGGTCCAGAACCCTTCATTTAGATGGCTGTGATCTGTAGAACCAAAGGGACCAGCATTAATAAACTGAAGGCAGGTAGAGACAGCAGATTGCTGGTTGTGAAGATAAACAATATATATCTTGTCTGTTTATGTTCATGAGGTGAGGCCATGC
This sequence comes from Canis aureus, assembly GCF_053574225.1. Taxonomy (NCBI): domain Eukaryota; kingdom Metazoa; phylum Chordata; class Mammalia; order Carnivora; family Canidae; genus Canis; species Canis aureus. The sequence goes on from NC_135621.1 coordinate 43,201,952, forward strand.
CTCAGGGAATTCAGTTTCTAAATACAAGTGCTTTCATTTTTTTAAGGTGTGGTCAATTCTCTAATTTCCATTCCCAGATGAGGAGAGGTCTTCTGTAATCAGAACTGCTTAGAATTTAAGTTAAACAGATAAGAAGAATGTTGCAAAGTTCTTTTGCTCCTATTCTATCTCTATGTATGAACTTAAAAAGTATGGATCCAATTGTAGAGAGTCCAAATACGGTCCAAATAGAGTTGTATATTCTCAATAAAGACTTTGCCAGATATGAAAGCATACTCCACTAATCAGTGTTAAGCATTAGGACTGACAAAGGACAATTAAAAAGCTTTCTCTGCATTGATTAAAGCCAGGTCTTATGGTAACTCAGGGTAAACTGTATGCTCTCAAGTATTCACTTATGTGAGGTTAATTACTAAATTCCAAGGCATGAATTTACCATATAATGGATCACCTCTTCTAAGAAAGCTGACAACCAAGAGAGAGTCTGATATATGAAAAAAAAAAAAGCAAACAAAATTTGTTTTTGTTTTGTTGTTGTTTTGTTTTGTTGTTTTGTTTTTGAGAGAGTGAGAGTATGTGAGTGGGGTAGGGGCAGGGGCACAGAGAGAGAGAGAGAGAGAATCTTAGGGAGGTTCCATGTCCAGCACAGAGCCCAATATGAGGTTCAATCTCATGACCTGACCTGAGATCATGACCTGAGACAAAATCAAGAGTTGGACACTTAACTGACTAAGACACTCAGGGGTCCCCAAAATTTGTTTTTGAGAGGATTCAAGCATAAAAATTAAACTTTTCTTAAAATACAAAAAAAAAAAAAGGAAACTTAAACTATGATAAATGCCTGATTATTCATATAGTCTTGCCCTTTTCCCAGATTTTCCACATCTCTTGTCTCTTCTTCTTTATAGGTTTTCAACTCAATTCAACTAATGTTTACAGTTCACTTACTGACACATAAGTCAGTCATGATTTTATGGAAAGAGCACATACAGAAACACAGCTCACCGTCAATAGTGTAATGACACACAAAGCATCAAAGGACCCACAGAGTCCACTGACTTTAGTTGGAAAATGTTGGCAAAGGCTTTGTGTTTCTTTTATAAAAGTATGGCTTTTCTTTAATTATTAGATATTCTTGGAAAAAATGCAAATTCCTGGGCTCCATCCCAGACCTATAGAATCAGAATCTCTGGCTGGGCCCTGAACTTCTGTAGATGTTAACAACCTTTCCAGGTGATTCCTAAATACATCCAAGGCTGAGGAAAGCAAAAGGGGTTATAGGCAGCAGGTTCAGGGGAGGAGAAGTGAATGAGGGAGAGCTGAAACTTGAATCATTTTATTTACAATTTTATTGAAGAGTGAAAATAAGGGCCAACATGAGATGTGAGGACTTCATTGTACTTTACTACCTAATTTTTCTTTCCCTTCTCCCAATTTCCATTACTTGTTCTGGGTGCAGGCTCCATCTCCTCTTGCCTGGATTAGTAGGTAGGAGTCTGCACACATTCCTTTCCTGACGTGTCTCCACCCGGGTGCCTTCACCCTGCTGCCAGCAGCTCTTCGTCTCCTTCTACCCAGACAGGGATTCCCTGGCCCTGGGGGCATCCAATGAGCCCAAGGCCATGACGGCCACTGTCACTTCAGAGTGCTATGAAAACACTATCAGTTTTCTATGTAATGACGCAAGAAAGCTTTGGAGGCACTCCAATCTTCACTATGAAACAGATGTACAATGTGTCACCTCTTTGCTCAAAGCTTCCAAAGTTCTCGACTACCTACAGAACAAAACACAGCTAGGCCAAGCCTCTACTACCTTTCTCAGCACCCTGAGGCTCCACTCCCTGGATGTACCAGAGCTTTTCAGTTTGGAGTCCTCAGCCCCACACCAGCCTCAACACATAGTGTCCTTCTCTTCATCACTGAGGCTTCAACTCAGTATATCACCAGGCCAACCCCCACCATACTATAAAGGACTGAGGCTTCCCTGATACCTTGTCCTCAACATAGATTATGAGGCTGGTCCACTCAAAGTAAATTTAACTTGACTGCCTTCTACCAGTACTTCTCATGCCACAGGGCTGGTCAAGTGACACCATCTGATCCAATCACAGCTCTCCAAATCCCTGAGCCAATCACAATCCTTCCTTTGAAATGTCCTTTGACAGGAGCTGGCAGGTAGAACTCTGTACTCTGTAGTGACAAGAGCTGCAGAGGTATGAAGCTCAATCTGTGAGCCTTGTTTGATGTTTTAGAGATGGTTGGCCCAGCAGAAGGAAGATGAGACACAGAGAGAAGTGGTTCTGGCCTGGGGTCCATTCACCCCAAAATGAATTTATTTATATGAGCCAATGAACCTGGTCTGATTTGTGCTTCCCTGAGTAGCCAATAATCTGGTTTGATCTGGGTTTCCCTTGCTCACACAGAGCCTCCCTCTACTGTCTGAGCTTGAGCTCCTGCTTACAACGATCCCAGGTGACTCGACTTCTCTTGACTAGCTGAGGATTAACTGTGAGGGTGCACATGGGAAAAAGAATCTTGGACACTTGACCAGGTCCCCTGGGAACATCATAAAAGACTCGAGATATGATTGATGTAAGGGAAAAGTGGCAGAAAAGAAGAAAGCACACTGAGAGAACACACTACATCGCATCAAAAGGAGCGACTCGCAGCTGCTCTGTGCCTAAGACACTAACAGAAAATGCCTCTGGGTTTACACCAGGCTAGCTTCCTCCCCCACACAGAGAACTGCTGAGAAGTACACCAAGATTTGTTAAAGCAAGTGAAAGAGAAGCAGGTTTCCTTAGGGCACCTATCCTGTTCTTGAAAGAGCCCATCTTGACCCCCATGGCTGAACTCGCTGATGAAGGGAATGGCACCCTAACTTGTGTCCAAAGGCCGGTGTCCTACTCAGAAGGACTAGCTGGGAAGTACCTACACGTGTCCTCTCAGTATCAGCTTTCTGAAAAGATTTTCATTAAGACAAAAAAGGTAATTACTTCTCAGCAATTATACAACATTTACATTTCCGATTTACAGTCCTATTGCTAATATTTTGGCCTATGTATTACTAGGAAATAATTTTAGCCTTACTATTGCAATTTACTTACACCTGAAAGTCTGAAAGAGGGAAATTCTACTTTAAATAGCTCGGGACAAAGAGTAACCTAATGATACAATGACATACTCATTTTTACTTAAACACTAAGAATGGTTAAGAAACAGTCAAAAGAAAAAAATGAGAATAAAACCAGTATTATCCAGTTGCTTGTTATTATCTAGAACCTCCATTCCTCAAAAAGATCTCAGGGAAGGGGTCCTTAGTTCAGGAGAAGTTGTTAAAGTTGCATGTAATTTGAATTCACCAGGCAAATACCAAATGCGTTCCCTAGAATAAAGGTGCTTGAAAATGACATACCTAAGAGCCATGAGTGAGGAAAGCCCCAAATTAAATTATAGCATTTTATTCGTTTGCTCTTAAGAAGTAATCCGTAAAATGTGTTTCACAAAATGAAACTATCTTTTTTTTTTTATGAAAAAGAGAGAGGGGGGCGAGGCAGAGAGAGACAATATTAAAACAGGCTCCATGCCCGGCACAGCACAGGGCTTGATCTCAAGACTCTGAGATCATGACCTGAGCTGAAAATCAAGAGTCAGATGGTTAACTGAGCCATTCCCAAGGGATCCCAAAATGAAACTCTCTTATGCTGGCATTTATTGTAACAGCTCTTTTTAATTTTTATACTATTTTCAGGTACTATGAAATACCCCATATGCTATTTCCTGCATTCTTACCGTATCTGGAAATACCTAATTACAAACTGTGTAAGTGAATCATATACCACTCCTGTGGTTGACAATTCACGGACTATATGAATGATATTCCCCATATAGATGATTATGATGTTCTTAATGTTCTTTTACTTATAAGAAGATGAGGCATAAAAATATATTATTTTGAACATTGAATAAATATAATTTCACTTTGTGAAAAATGGGAAATATCCAACCTCACGGACTCTGTTTCAACGGACTTTGCTCATTCCTATAGCTATGGCAACTTGTTCTCAGGGAGAGTGCCGTCCCTCAGCCAGGTTTTGAAGAGTTTATATCACAACCACCAAATGTGGATCTTGGGGTAACATTTTTCCTTTGTTCACAGTTGCTTCTGCCTTCCCTTCAGTTATTCCTCTTTTGCTTTCTAATCTCCCCTACTCTCAAAGAAATGTTCTTTATAAACAACATGATTAACATCGATGAAGGGAATGCATTTCTATTCTGTTTTTTCCTCCATCTTTTCATGTTTTTTTTTCTTTTACTTCATCAAGAGGGGAAAAAAACATATTTCAACAAGTCTTCAAATATCCAAATAGCAAAAACTAAAAACTAATGGTGAGCCCTGGAGAAAAATGGTAATAAAAATATATAACACAAGTCATATTTATATTTTTAAATTTCCTAGTAGTCATGGTTAAAAGTATAAAAACAAACTGGTGAAGCTGATTTTCATAATGTATTCATTTTACTCAACAAATTCCATGTCAACATGGAATCAATATAAAAATCATTAATGGGAATTTCTATAATCTTTTCCTACTAAATCTTAAAAATCTGGTGTAGATTTTAAACTTAGAGTACATCTCACTTTAGACTAGCCACATTTGAAGGACTCAAAAGCCATACGTCATTGATGGTCATCATGCTGGACAGCAGCAAGGAAAAACGTGACAGGCCACTGATTCTGCACCTTCTTCAGAAAAACCAAGCAAATGCTGGAGTCTATCAACTGAATCTATTTAATTTAACAGTTTAAACCATAAAAATAAATCCGAGTAATTTCATGAACCACTTCCACTACTCTGAACAAATATGGCATGATCTCATTCATGTAGGGGAACTAAAAAAACCAAAGTCATAGGGGCGCCTGGGTGGCTCAGTCCATTAAGGTCCAATGCTTGATTTTGGCTCAGGTCATGATCTCAGGGTCATGGGCTCGAGCCCCGAGATGGGCTCCATGCTCAATGTGGAGGCTGCTTGTCCCTCTCTCTCTCTGCTCCTCCCCCCGCCCTCTCTCTCTCTCTCTCAAATGAATAAATAAAATCTTATATATAAAAAAAAAAAAAACCAAAGTCATAAAAACAGAGAGTAGACCAGTTGTTATCAGGCGCAGAGAGCTGTGGGGTGGTGGGGGGAGGAGATGAGGGAAATGGATAAAGGTGGCCAAGTATACAAACTTCCCCTATAAGATGATTGAATAAGTTATGGGATTTAATGTACAGTATGGTGACTATAGTTAATAATATGGTATTGCATACTTGAAAGTTTCTAAGGGATTAGATCTCAAAAGTTCTTACCACACATACAACAGCCACTGTGGGATGTGATTGATGTGTTAGCTAACTTAATTGTGGTAATCATTTTGTAGTATATACATATATTAAGTCATCATGCTACTTTAAACGTACGCGTGCCAGTTATAAAGCTACAGTGTGTGTGTGGGGGGGGGGGAAGTTTACACTTTCATATTCCCTTCTGCCTTTTCTAGTTTTATCCCTCAATTGAGGCAAAGTTGTACAAAAGGAAAAAAGAAATAAAAGACATATGAGTGGTAATAAAAAAATAATAATAAGCTTTTCATTTGTTTGTTTTTACTGTTCCTTGAATGTGCCCAAAAATTAAGGAAGATAATGATTTATTTTCTCATTACTTGACTAATCTCATGCCTCATTTTACTACCTCTTTCCAAACCCCCACCATTTAGCATTTGTGTTTCAGGTGGTCACATGAGATTTGAAAGAGGTCAGTTTGGGCCAGTCAGAGTCACAGTGAAGGCATGCACCAAAATCAAAAATAAAGCTTTGATTTGCCAAGGCAATAGAAGGTATAATGAGCCAATGAAAAGCGCAGAGCCAATGAAACCCAGAACCGGAGATCTAAGGCTACCATCTTGGTCCCCTCTGTCCTTCCATCCAAACTCTACTCTCCCTGCTTTTCTTCAGAACCCAAAGGGTTGATGCTGTGAGTCAAGTGGCACTGCATATTTGAAAGTGTGTGATAACCATGATGCTCTAATTCTGAGGGCTAGAGCAGGATACAATGTGAGTTAACATAGCAGAACAACAAAAGTATGGTCTGAACTTCTTCCTACTTCATCTCCACTCCCACTCCCCTCTCTCCTTCCCTCAATAAAGGAGCCCCCATTATAAATACCGTGCACTGCTCTTGAGAAAACATACCCTGTCACCTAGAGCAATGAAGGATATGAGAGTGGGAGGCTCTTCCTGGAATTGTGTTTACTGAAACCCCAAGCATCAAAGTCTAAATAATTTTCACTTCAGTAGGTTAGATGGGTAGATGTGTTTTTTGGAACAAAGACATGGTAAATGTAACCAAGGATTGATGCTTGTTAATTGTGGCATAAAGATTTGTATCCTAGCCTGCTTATTCAGCTGGGAGATGTTCTATGTAAATCTGAGGTATACATCAGAGCCCTAATGAGAGGACAAGAATTTTTGTCAGGCTCGTTCACAATCACTTGTGCGTTAAGTGTCACTATCTGTCAGGAACCTACCAATTTGTCCAATTCATACATGCCAAACAGCTGACATCATACAAAATACTAAGATACACTGGATTGTACCGGATGAATCTGAAAATCTGAAATTATTGTTAAAGAAGTGTGGTGCCCAGCATTATCAATGCCTCATTCTTACTGTGCAGCTGATGTGAGGGTGCACCAAAGCATTCCCTGGGAGTGACCTTTGGGGCAGTGTTGATAGCAGTGAGACATTTTAGAGACTCAGAGGGAAGCCTGTGGTAGAGGCCAGAGCTGGTACCTGCCTTAGAAATGGTTATAAGCTTTGCCAGTCACATTTTGGAACTTTGTAATAGTTGATATTTTATAAAACAGAGTACCTCTCTGTTCATTTAGCTTATGCTGTTAGAAATAAGAATATACTTTGCTTATTTAGAATCAATTTCTGTCCATCTCTATATCCCAAAATGTTAGTGTTACAAGCTCTAAAGTGCTATAGGGAAACACGGCTTAGAGAGGAGGAAGGTGCAAGTATAGATAGGCTGCAACATGCATGCCTAAAAGCTGAGTGGCACCAAACCTGGGCCTGTCCTTAGAGCATCCCTCGTCCATTCTTGACCTGCCCTGCCTCAAGAGCTCCAGCTGGCCTGCAATGAAACCAATAACTAACTTTCAAGTGTTGGCTGCAGGATAAGCTAATTCTTATGCAACAGACACAGTACTTAAAGGCCATTTCTTCCTTGTGTGTGTGTGGGGGGGGGGGCAGGGGAAGAGTATGAGGGAGTACATTTGAAGTTTGAAGTTCAAACTAGAAATAAGCTGATGTGATCTGCTTGCCCTCTGTTTCAACAGGCTTTAAGACCAATTGGATTTGCATGGAGGCCAAGCCAGAGAGTATATAATAGCTGATGACTTGTAGGCAGGCAAGTATTTATCCAGGTTACATTATCCAGATTGATTTGTTACAGCTCCAGGTCATATTTGTACACTGAGAAAAACATTCAGTAAACATGAGACAAATCTGGGAAAAAAACTAATAAAAGAATCCTGTATTCTATACATATAAATATACATATATCTGTACCTACATAAGAAACTTGTATAAGGTTTTATGATTGTCCTTCAATGTCGTGTACATTTTCTCCCCATAGGGACCAGGTGGAAGCTTCAAAATGGTGAATGGAGACATGCTTTCCTATTTTTCTCCAAGTTTGAAATGGATGACAATTACCAGCTCATACAGAAAGAAACAAGAAGGAGAGAGAATCTGGTCTTCACATCTTCAGCAGTGACTGCCTTAGTCCTGCTAGCGTGGCCTGCTCCTAGATTTCATGCCTGAGCTTACCATTCTGGAAATTCCTGCTGAAAGTCTCACTTAAAAATTTTCATTGAAATGTACTTGCTTTTCTTAAGTGGATGCTAGGACACGTGCTGGCCTGGCCTGACAACTAGAGACCTGTGGTCTAGGCCCAACTTCCACAGACTTGTCCGTAGCCATGTTTTTTGCCCATCTGAGCCTCAATTTACTCATTCATCAGACAGGACTAATATTTACCATTTCCTATTTTCTTTACTGCTAGAATAATTGAAACAGCAAATGGAAAACATCTTATATACCCCCCAAGAGAGGGAAGACTAAGGAATTATGAATCTGTGAAAACAAATAAGTGAGCCACCTGAGTGGCTCAGCTGGTTGAGCATCTGACTCTCGATTTCTGCCCAGGTCATGATCTCAGGGTCATAGGATTGAGCCCTACATCAGGCTCCATGCTCAACACAAAGTCTGCTTGTCCCTCTCCCTCTGCTCCTCACCAGCTCCACCTTCCAAGCCCCAACCCCACTCATGCTCTCTTCCCCCCTCAAGTAAACAAATAAATAAAATCTTTTTAAAAAGTTAGAAATATTGGGTGCTTACTCTCCTATCCAAAGGATGACCTAGCCATTTTTTGAAATGCCTGGAGCACCTCAAAGAGAAATCCACATACTCCACAGGCTGCAAGCTGCTGTGGAGACCAAGCATCCCCTCCTTTGTGACCCTGTATTTTTGATGTCTTATTGACTACAATACAGGACACTGTGCTGGGGTACAGGTGAGGACCAGAAAAGGTGCCTGCCATTCACAAGAAGGGAATAAAGTCCTATTTCAGTTCACTTCTTTATGGATCTGATTTAAGGAATTTTTTGGAGGGGAGGGAGAATCATCTTAGACATTTGTTTTCGTGTCTTTGCTTAAAGGAAGGGGACAATGGGGACTCGTCAGTGTTTTAACTCTGAGTATTTTTTCTGAAACCAAGAGTCAGACCTTCAATTAACTACACCTCCAGGAACCCCTCCAAATAGCTTTCATAAGACAGAGGAGCAGAAGGTAGATAGAACGCCACCTCGTATTATGTCACTTACTTATTTTTGGTGAAAATCCCATCACACTACAATTCCATGACGCAAAATCAATAGTTGCAAGTAGAGTTTTGTGATTACCCGAGGTACATCGCTTCCGACATCTCTCCAAAGAAACCAAGATGCTGCAGTCCTGCCCAGAGCTTTCCTATCTAAGAGACTGATTTGCATTTTGAACCCAGACCCCACTCTTCTGTTCTGCAGAAGGATGTTTCTTTTCTTTCTTTCTTTTTTAAATTTATATTCAATTAGCCAACATACAGTTCATCATTAGTTTCAGATGTAGTTTTCACTAGTTCATCAGTTGCATATAACACCCAGTGCTGTTTTGTTTTGTTTTTAACCAGACTTTCGTGTTAACTTCCTGTTCATTGAGTGTGATCTCAATCTAGGACGGGCTGCCTAAGAGCCAGCCCAAGACAAAGCTGAAAGCACAGGGGGTTAGAGGATTGGATCTGAGAGGCAATCCAAAGGGGAAGGGAGAGGAAGTAGAGATGGAAAGAAGGAAGGAGAAGAGGGAGACAGGGAGGAGAACTTGCAAAACTCAGGCAGGCAGAGTCACGTCGCTACACTGTTTTACAGTTTCGGAGAGGGGCTTTACCCTCTCTGCCCCCCGGCTGCCTAACCTCAGTGCTTCTTTTCCTTTCTGTGTGGCCACCCACTTCTCTTAAGCAAACAAGGGAAATTACTGAGCATGCTCATCATGTCACATGCCTTCCCTCCCATTTACCTTAAAATTTGTTTTTAAATGGCAAAAGAGTGCAATTATAGAAGTATGATAGGAATCCTAAACTCAGTGCAACTGAAATGTGGAAAAATCACTAGTTCTATAAAAGAAGTGCACACCGGTATGCAATTTTAATTGCATCGTTACAGTGGATCCTCTGGACCAACATCCCAAGGTCAGGATAGTACTTAAAATGTGGAAGTGCACGTTGTTCAAAGCGGGGGTCACTCGCATCTACAATGTACACCATACAGAAGCAGCACACAGCACACGTGGGCGAGTTCTGAATATCATGCTAATCACCTCACATTAGAAAACAGGGCATCACTTCTGAGAACACACACACTCCAATGTCAATCTGTCCCTTCACTTGCTATCAGCAGGTAATGGGTGTGCATGGTAATTCCAGACCCCCAAAAATGTTTTAAACCTCTCATAATATCTCATTTAAGAGTTACCTTATTTTAGCGCACTGTGTGCAATGACAATATTAGTTCAAATGTAATAAAGGACCTTTCTGTATGCTAGGCTGTAAAATAAATGTTCACTTTGAAGTTGGAAACAGAGGGGATGTTTTTCTTCCACCAACAAATCGTGCAGAGAATTATCTGTGCTGTTTACCAGGAACACGGTGTCCTATTTGCCCCTTATTTCCTAATTCCCAGAGCGAGTAAATGCATAATAATCCCATCTTCACGGGAGGTCAGGATCTTGATGAAGCACCAGCCTCCAATCTCTGTGGACTCTGGTCCTCATGGACATCGCTAAGCAAGATGCACCAACCCCAACTCCTTCCAACACTTTAACCCCCATCCCGTACTCTGGGTCTTCCCATCACAGTCCCTGCCCCCAACCTCAAGCCAATTGACACATATATTCAGACAACCATATGAGTGTTCTAGAACATTTACTACTTATGCATGTGGTCCAAATATATTCAAGGTTCTCACGCAAACTGCTATTAGAACACTGCTGGAATGCAGCCACAAAGTCCCACCCCCATCATTCTTTAGAGACCTTGAAAGTGCTCACACACTTTCAAAGACACTGGTCAAAGAACAGTGAAGCAACTGGAAGTCATACAAATGATATGAATAGCAACCAGGAAGATACAGAACATTTCATGACTGGGTCAAACTGGATTAATATGTTGCTTTATTTAGGTTCTCTGTGAAACAGAAAACCATACAGCCTTTACCTCATGGCTAGCATTATAATGGGTCTCACTCTCCTCAGGGAGAGGCACCTGACCTCTTCCACCACAAATCTAATCTACTTCCCATACAAAAGAGGTGAAAAACAAATCGTCCTTAAAGCAATGCCTGAATCAGGCTGCAGACCTATGTTTACCACTCAGAAACTTGATATATAGCTGGTCCTTGCATAGAGCCCAGCACCTACCGAGCTGTAAGTATCTGCCAAAATGAAAACGTATAAAGGCTTTTCATTACTAAGTATTTCTCACCAACCCTATATGGGGTGTGACCATAATAAAATAGACTTGTTCTTGGAAGCTTTGTTACAAAAACATCCACGCCCAACAAGGAACCTCCTTCAAAGGGATGCTCGGAAGTCTAGAATCAGATCCCAACACCACCCATCTTCAGCCCACTTGAAGAGCTTCTTGAGAATGTCCTTCCAAATCCGTTAGTCAATGATACACTAACTGCATCTGTAATAATTTCTTGCTTTATAATCATGCCTCTTCATTTAAAAAGCTAAAGCCAGAATGACATGATTACGTGCCTTATTCATTGGATTCTGCTGTGAATGACTGAACGCCATTACTTCAAATCAAATCTAGCACACAAAGTGAAGGTTCCCTACCACTAATATCATTCAAATGAATATCCATAAGCAATTCTAGAATTCCAGATGCAGTTTAGGTGATATGACCTTGCTGGAACAAGCATAGAACTTCCCACATGGACTACCCTGAGTGGGCATCAAACTCAGAAAATTTTTCGTGCCTGACAATCCACTGTGACAGTTTATTGTCAGTTTTCATATGAGAGTCAAGAGATAATTTTTAGGTAGCTTTCTATTCTAGTATGAGATCACTTTAGTATAAATTTAGTGGAATTTCTTCACTTCTTTGACACAAAGAGTAAGGAAAATTCATTTTTAATTTTTTTGAGAATTCAAGAGAACCTCTTTTATAAAACTTATTCGAACTTAGCATCTTGGCTTAGAATACTTAAATTTAATGAAATTAAGTGGTTTTAACAAGGAGGTAAATACTTACGCCATGATACCTGAGAGGTGAAACATTTCGGCTGTTATATAGGACAAATAACTGTACAGGAAGACAAAGAGTGGCTCAATCACTCGGATGTTATGCGTGAACCGAGTAGTAAATGCTGCTATAAATCCCAGGAAGATGCCAATCAACACCCCACCAATTCCCACAACAAAGAAGTTTGCAATTCCAGCAAACACGTCAATGGTCTCAATGGTTTTCATCTGGCAAAAAGACTTGAACAAGTTGTACAGGACCTGTGGGAGAAAGAGAGGCCATGGTCAAGACTCCAACTTCACCGTTTTCACTACATTCACAGAAAAATTCAGCTGGCCTTCTAACAAGGACATTTCTTCTGTACACCCAAGTTGATGATCAGTGACAATGAATGTATCGCTCTCTCTCATGCTTTAATATGATATTGAATAACTTTGAACAAAAAGCTATGATAAAAGTATGTTGCCCGGAAAGCTATTTCTCAAAGTGAGAGAGAAGAGAGTTCGTGATTATGATGCCATTGACTCCTAAATATTATTCTTAAGATACCATCTAAAAGATAATTTTAAACGACTTGGCTGCCATCCAACAGGCCTTGCTGTGTTACCGATGCTGGGGAAGTAGTTGGTCAGAGAGAAAGCTGGTCAAGCTTGCTGTGAATTTAGTAACTTTGCAAGGCTCTCTTATGGGTCTTGCCATGGAAGGGGCCCCAGCCAGGTACCCCACCTGAAGGGGTATCTTCCTCCCAGGACACTGAGGTCTTCCCTCTTCACTTCACCCCGTTCCCCCTCCACACACACACACACACACACATCTGCTATAACATGAGATCCAAAGCCTCTTTCTTAAAGCCAAGAGGCAGCCACCTGTGGTGGGTACATGTGTGTGTTGTGTGTACGTGTGCTATAATTTCATACATATTTTGTCCCTTTTTAAAAGTAATGAGCCTCCACGGCTGTTTGGCTTCTGAAAAATCCACACAGTCTTTACATGGTCTTAGTCTAATTAAGCTTCAAAAATGCTAGGCACTTCACGTCTGTTAGGGAATATGCTCACAAGCCTGTTTCTAAGGGCCACTGTGCCAACTGAAACAGGAAGTGATGGCTTAGGCCCTACCACATGTTTTACAAAGCCAGCAGGGAAAATATGAGTCCAGCAGGTGCCCTGCTTCTTTTCATTGTGTTATTTAAAGCCAGAATCTCCAGGGGAGCTGGCTGGCAGGATACTGGGATGAAGGCCTTTTACGGTACAGGCCGTGCTACACCTTTATTTGGTTTCTGAGAAACTAAAATTGAACCCATTGGTCCATGGTCACGCAAAATGTCAGATGCGATATGAAAATCCAGGTCTCCTGACCTTCTGGGTGAGTTTTTCAAGGTTCAACCATGGGAGAATGAGTCAGGTTCTGCCCCTGGGAGCCAGCGTGTGATCTGGGGAGAGTCGACTCCACTCTTGGCCTCACCGAAGGTCCGTTAGGGCTCACCACAGCTGCAGGTTTTTATGTAATTTTTCCATCTTTTCTGCTGGCTCATAAGCTCCTTGTGCTCAAGGTTCATTCCTTATTATGATTTGCCTTTTCCGTGCTGCCTGGAAGATGACAATAAATATCCGCCGACTTCGAAGAAAGCAGCAGGTTACGCTTAGATGTGAGTGGGCTTTTCTTTTCTCGTAATGGTCGGCGTGACATCCAAGAGCATTTGCTATTGTACCGTCAAGAATGACTTGAGTAAGAAGGGGGAGGAAAAGCAGCTCCTTCCCCTGAGGATTTCAATGCCTTGACAGTATCATCACTTGCCGGAAGAGAAACTGACGCGTAGCAGCAGCCGCTTCCGCTTCCGGCCAGAGGCTTGCTGCACGTGGATCCTGTGAGCATCTGCAGCTGTGGTGGCTCCCGGAGGTCAGAGATGTGCTATATATACCCCTTGTCTCCGAAGAGCCAAGGCCAAAGGGTGACAGTCACCTGCTGCCAGAGGAGAGAGCCGGGTTTCCCTGCCAGCCCACTCTGCACAGACAGCGCCCCCCCCAACAGCCCCCAGGCCACTTGGTCTCTGCTGGTCTGTCCCTAGACTCCCAGGCTTCTGCCCCCCCTCCCCACTCCTGCCTACACTGGCAAATCTCAGCTGCCCTGGCTCCCATGCTCCCTATGGCCAACGCAAGACTCACTTCCTTTAAATAATGTTATTCCATTTGTCACTCAAGTTTAAAATCCTTGACTTTAGGAAAGCTCAATATCTGGCTGCTGCTGCTTCTTCTTCTTCTTCTTCTTCTTCTTCTTCTTCTTTTTTTTTTAACTGCTTTCCAACACCCTTCAGCCTGGGAGAGTCAAAGCACAGCTCCACAAAACACCATAATTCATCACTGCCCCTGGTTCCCTCCTTGTGGTTTCTTTCAGGAGGAACCCAGCCCCTAAGCCCAGGGAGACTTTATCTGTCTTCCATGGCCCAGCTGAAGCCGCTGCTCCCCTCAAGAGTCTTCCTGAACTCCTACAGCCCCTTCAAATCACCTGTTGCCCTCCTGCAACAAAGGTGATCTTGCATACCAGTCAGGCTTTGGGGACCTGCCATCTTGCATTGTGGGTGTTGCCTCCTGGTTGCCCACCTCATTTCCCTGAAAAATTCAAGAGTCCTCCTGCAAAGAACCCGCATCTCCTCCTCCTCCTCTCTTGTATCTCCCTTCCCCACCCCATCAAGCACATTTATGAGGCTTCCAAAGGAGACTCAGGCCTGTGTCCCTAAGGAACAACCTCACAGTCATAGTCTTTCCGGAGGCGTTTTCCTGGCAACTCAATCCATCAAGTCTATCAAAGGGGCAGGGTGGTTTTAATATCTCTTTAGGTTTTGCAGAAAACAAATCTATCAAAGGCACAGGCTGGTTTTAAATATCTCCTTAGGTTTTGCTGAGTCATAGGCACTGAAGTTTCAGTACATGGGCCAGAAGCTCCAGTTCAATCATTCTACTGCCTCAGATGCCAGGGCAATGTTACGGGGCAATGTCTTAGGTAGAGATGTTGCCTTGACAACCAGAAAGCTTTCCATACCCTCCAACCTGCCTTACAGTGAACCTGATACCCAGTGATCAGCACAAGATAAAATTCTTTTAGTTACCACTGGCCATAATCCATAGTTAGTTCATTCTAGTTAAATGCTTTCATCGTAACACAAGGGAATCTATGTAGAAAAATACTGTTGGGGTTATAAATTACATCTGCATATGCATATATACTAGGTATGTTGGCTACAATTACGTCTCTAGTTGCTCTGTGCAAAATTGACCTCAACTTGACAACTGTGTTTTTCAAAGACCCAGATACCAGCACTGACTTTATTTTATAGTGGGCTAATTCGACAGTTGAGTACTTTCAAATCATTCTAGTCATTATTGTGATTATATAAGCACCCAGCCAGCTAGCTCAGTTGGTAGAGTAGACTCCTAAAATACAGCTAGCTCAGTTTTAGAGTAGACTCCTAAAATACATACATATATATATATGTATATATATGAATTAGAAATTATCTATTTTGATCTTTGATTTAAAAGGTGTGAGACAGTGAAATCATGTAACACACAAAGATGCAAACAATACCAAGTTCTTTATGAGAATAGCTCTGTTCCAGAAAAATAGCTTTTGGGTCACTTTTTTTTTTCATATGAAATACAAGAAACAATCATTTTTGCATAGGAATTTTAAATATAGGGATCCCTGGGTGGCGCAGCGGTTTGGTGCCTGCCTTTGGCCCAGGGCATGATCCTGGAGACCCGGGATCGAATCCCACATCGGGCTCCCGGTGCATAGAGCCTGCTTCTCCCTCTGCCTGTGTCTCTGCCTCTCTCTCTCTCTCTGTATCTGTCATAAATAAATAAAATATTAAAAAAAAAGGAATTTTAAATATATTCTGCTATTTGCAGAGCAAAAATGAGTAGCAAGTGGTTACTGTTTATCTTCCAGTTTCCTGAAGTTAAATACCAGTGCACAGCACATAATGCCTGGGCGATGAAGCCCGTCTGCTGCCCGGTTCCAAAGAGCCAGTTCTCCCTAACCACGCCTCGTTGTGGCAGATTGAGGAAATTCTTTAAGTCTTCTTGGAAAATGCGTGATTATTCAATGGTTGCATTATTAAAATGTTCTAGAAATGATGTTGGAAATGACCACGTGAGCTTAAGTCACTTGATTCTGCATGACTGTGGGATGGCAGGGCTGATCTGACAACTAAGACCCTGAGCGATCTTGGCCTAATAAGGAAAATTTTGAAGTTTTCCTAAAATATTTATGGTAAAGGAAAGCACAGAAATTCTATTTAAAAATCTGACCTTTGCTCCTTCAGCTGTCATTTCTCCAGCTGATTCCAATCTACATAGCCATGGACAATGGCATGGCTGGACTGCAATTATACAGCATTCATTTCTCTTCGCACCAAAACATTTTTACGGTAGGTTTCTCCCCTTAACGCTGCTCCCTCAGTATTGTATCTACCAAGATTTGGGGACAGAATGAATCACATTGACCTTTAATTTTACTCCTCCAGACTACATTTTTAACATGAATTCTTCCTGTTTAATCTTTACCCTTCTCATTGCAACTCCTAGTGACTCATCATCTTCACCGTATGCAGCAGGGTCCATACTTTTCATGCCTTTCCCTACCCCGTGAGTTCCTTAAACCTCTCCTAGAGATAAGACGAGAAGTCAAAGAATCCATAAAACATGGATTCTACCTCTGTACTCCAAGGGTACCTGACTAGGAGGCAAAATGATCTTTTTTTTTTTTTTTTTTTTTTTTTTTTAACAATGTGGTTCTAATCATTCCTAACACCTGATCCGTTCAGTCCACTATTCAGGCATTTCAGTGACTATGATACCAGGAAGCTTCTTCTTCACCTTTAGGAGGGCAAAACCCTCAGGCATGCCTGCTAGCTTGTAGGTGTGGGTCCACGGGGCTCCGAGCCCTGGGTATATAACGTGAGGAAGGTCCATACACGGGAAATCCTTACAGTCATTCTGACTTACAGGTTTTGGCCTGTAACAAGGGCTTCTACATCTTAAGAGCAGCCACGCCCTTTCTCTGTCCTTGCCCTCTTTCCTCTATTGAACAGCGCCCTCAATCTGGCCCGCTGCCTTCTCTGGGTCAGGGACTCCCTCTCTGTCCATAAAACCACATTGGATGGCTTGGGGCCTCTTGACAGGAGGCAACAGATGTACCTCTGGAAAACCTGGGGCCTTTGCACACTTTGAATGGTGGTTTAGCCAGATTTTTTCCTCAGGTCTGATTCCTGACAAACTCAAAGAATGGAGTTTGAGTTTGAATTCAGAAACTGAGGTTTCTGAATGAGAAATTTTTTTTTTTTTTTTTTTTTTAAAGAGAAGGGAAAGCAGGGTAAAGGCATGGCATATCACACTAAAACTGAGCTGGCCTTGCTAGACTGCCCTAGAATGAGTGCAGCAGGGCTGTTACTATTTCTTTATAAAGTTTCCTATACAAGAAAGAGATCCAAGAAATCCTTATTAAAAATGTCCAAATCTAAAAAGAAAAAATGTCCACAATCTACCTCAATAAGGGTAACATGTACCTATCAAACCTAAAACACCATGAAAACCTTGATGCCTCTGGAAATTAGAATTACAAAATGTCTCCATCACCATGGTAGTCTCTCAGTTATAATTTAAAATTGCTAAGTCAAGGACAAATCACTATTAATGAATAATGGAATAAATGGAGTGTATTTTGTTACTTGAAAGAGGTACCTTAGCTGCCTTAAAATAGCTATCTTAGCAGCTATTCTAAAAAAACGGGATTTCCTTATCAATTACTTTCTACCCAATAACGTCCACAGGGAGCTAATGGACATCCTTCAAAATGACATTTTATGCAGTTTGGGGGTCTGCATACAAGCTCATGGAGGGTGATGTTGGTATCTATGCAGACTTTTAAATGAATCAGGAATAATATTTTAATGAAAGGAACTAATGCAGGGGGTACTATAAACTAGTTACCTAAAATCTTTTAATATTTTTCTCTGCCTCAAGTGTCTTACCTACCAAATGAGAAAAATAATTACTACATAGTTATAAAGACCCGAGCACAATGTAGGCATTCACAAGAGGTTCACAGTGATGCGGACAATTATGCATCATCACTGCAGAATGGGGGCCAGCATAAAACTGCATCACTGGTGCTCCCTAACTGGTTTACTGATACAGGGTCACCTGTGTGTCTTTCACTGATGGAGGAACAACCTGTAGGCCTCATGGGTGGTGGAGAGAGGCTTCCTTACCACTTCTCCACATTTTGCTGGAGCTCAGGAAGCAGGGCAGAGGTAAATTCTGTTAACATTAAGATCACAACAGCCTCTGACTCTAATTATGTGTTAATTAGTGAGAATTAAAAATAAATTCGCATTCTCTGAATAAATACCCAGTTATGGGGAAAATGGTGAGGACCGGAAATCAGCTGGCTGAGTAGTAACAGAAAGTGAGAGTGTAATGGAAAACTGGCCTAAAATAACAAAATAATAAATAAGCCATCCCCAGACACAGAATGGCACTTGGTAGGTATCGTCGTTTCATTTCTATTACACATAGTAGACTGCCAGCATCACGTCTCACAAAGAATTCTGGGACCTGAAGTCCTTCGAGTCTGATCAAAGCCCATCACTTTTGAAAATGCCAAGTGAGAAATCTTCAGAGGTAGAAAGGCCACGATCACTTTGATGCCCCCCTGGCACCAGCAGGACCTTGCAAGCAGAGACCAGCTACATAGATTGTGCGACCCAGTGCAAAACAAAAATGAGGGGCCCACTGTGTAATAATGAATTTAAAAAGTCAATAGTCAATAAAGAGAATGTTACACAGCATTTCAAGGCAGCAATACCAGAGCATTAAGCTGAGTGAGGGGCCGTCTCAGTGCACAACTGTGTGAGGGTCGCACCTCAGCTGTCATTATCAGAAAGCTGACGCAGACCGGTGGCGCCCAGTGGTGTTGGAGGGATGCAGCGTGAACATGCTACTCACCACTGTCACTGCATCATTCAGCAGAGACTCTCCGAAGACCAGGATGTAGAGCTGCTCATTGACATGAATGTTCTCAAAGACGGCGAGCACGGCCACGGGGTCCACGGCTGAGATCAAGCTGCCGAAGAGCAGATTCTGGAGCAGGGTGATGTCACTCAGGCCAAAGGCTTCAATCTGGCAGATACCATACAAAGACACCCCGATGCCAATGGAATTCCAAAGGGTCCCTACCACAGCATACCAGAATATGGTGCCAATGTTCTCAAAGAATGGGCGTGTGGGCATGAAATAGCCCGCGTCAAGCACAATGGGTGGGAGGAGATACAAGAAAAACACATCAGTCTTCATCGCAGGGGGGGACTTTTCATCGACCCCAAAAATAATCCCTCCTAGCAGCAGGCCAACCATTATAAGAAGGCAGCTCTCCGGCACTATCGTGGGCAACTTGTGATACAGATGGAAGCCTGTAAAGGAAAAAAGATAAAGAAAAAACATTTGGGTTGTGCAAGACATAGGGTGAAAGTAAATTGGTTCTCTTTGCCAGAACTGATAGATTCTATCTCAAAACCTCCCAGGTGAGCATAATCGGCTACAGACTGGCTTTGCAGAGTATGATGCAAAAGTCAGATGATCTCCTTAAGACTATTCATGATGTACGGGGTAGGCATAAGTGCAACTTTACATCAGAAGTTGAATGACAGAGGTGCATAGTACTTCCACAGCACGGCTGTCGTCTAAATTCCAGTGAAGTGTTCTTAAATACAACCATGTGATTTTATATTTGAAGCAGTTTTGTGATTTCTAACACATTTTCAAAGGTGACATCTCATTTCATCCTCACAAAAACTTTAAGAGGAGGCAAGGCAGTTATTTTCACCTTTTCAGATATATTTAAGTGGAAACTGAGGCTCAAAGAGATACAGGGTCTTGTCAAGGTGGCAGGATCACACACCAGCTTTCAGGTTACCACTGCCCCCTCTGGTACTGAGAAGAGTTTGCAATGTATTTAATATTTTTAATTTCAGGGGCACCTGGGTGACTCAGTGGTTGAGCATCTGCCTTTGGCTCAGATCATGATCCCAGGGTCCTGGGATCAAGTCCCTCAGCATCAGGCTCTCTGCCAGGAGCCTGCTTCTCCCTCTGCCTGTGTCTCTGCCTCTCTCTGTGTGTCTCATGAATAAATAAATGAAAATCTTTTTTTAAAAAAATTTCTTTTTTTAAATTTCAGGGCCGCCTAGGTGGCTCCAGGGGTTAAGCTTCCAACTCTTGATTTTGGCTCAGATCATGATCTCAGGGTCATGAGATTGAGCCCTGCATCAGGCTCCTTCCTCAACAGGGAATCTGCTTGGAATTCTCTCTCTGCTCCTCTGTCTGCCCCCTCATTGCATGTGCTTGCATGTACATGCATGCGTGATGCACGCTCTCTCTCTCTCAAATAAATAAAGAAGTCTTTTTTAAATGTTTAAAAATTTCAGACTACTTCACTTGGAATGCTAAGTATGTTTAATTTTTCAGAGGTCTGCTCCTTCAGGGACAACCCAATCAATGCTTTGAAGACACTTCAGCCAATTACGACTTGAGAGATGTAAACCACCATGACCTCCAGGCTCAGAGCTTCTAGTCAAGACCATGGAATAGATGTGTTTAAGACCCGCTGTGAGGAGACCCCACACTAGTGCTAGGGGAGGAGGGAGGGAGGAAATCAGCTAGGACATCACGGAGGAGGCAGTCTCTGGTGGTGCTTCCTGGAAGGACAGACAGACATTAAATACACAGAGAAGGCACAAAGAGCCTCCCAGGAAGTGAGCAATTGGAGGAAACTATCCATCTCCTAATTCATGGGGGAGCCCAGTGTGGCTGTGATGCAACAACTGTGTTGGGGGGAGGCGGGCAGCAGGGGGAGATGGCACACGGGCTGACAGGGAAGCAGGTTCACACACGAAGGCCCCCTGATAAGGCTTCGGGGGGACAGTCCATACCGACACAGCAGCCTGTCCTGAGGGCACCTCGCATGCTTTAGGATGAAAGCAGCCTGTGGAAGTTATCTGACCTACAGGAACGTGATGTTAAAACGTCAGAATGTGTCCTTAGAAACTCAGGATCACAGGGAGTTTACTAAGTAAACCCTTTAGAGCCGACCAACCGCACTAAAGACATGGCATGGAACAGCCTGTGAAAAAGAGCATAAAAGGAATCGTCATGATCTCAAGAGCTCTGAAGGATTTCTAAATAATAAAGTGAACAGTCTGGTTCACTAGGACTGATGGTTTTCTTATCCAGGTCACAGGAGGCCCCGGTCATTGCTGGGGGATGAATGTACTCAGCTGGTTGGGCCGCTCTGCCCCCGTGACCTCTGCCCTGCTGACCTCTGTGCCGAACAGAGACTCTAAGGGGGTCCCCTGACGACCCCACCTTTGTAACCCCTCCTCAAGCTGAGTCCAGCTTCTACCTGCAACGTTCCCTGTGTGATAAGGATGTGCCTGCCCTGAACGGCTGAACGGCCCCCTGGAGTCTAAGGGAAATAAGCTCCTTTCTGGAATGCAGGACACGAAGGCCCAACCCAAAGGTGCCGTGTGCCCGGGCCTTAATGGGTGCCACGTGGCCTCCGATCCAGTCGCCCACACTCTGTGCTGCCGAGGAGAGGTGACACCCAGGCCCGGGCCCGGGTTGCTCACCTGCAAAATGGGGACAAACCCACCGGCCATGACAAGGATTGTAACAATGAGGAGTCACCACTGCGCCTGTGACGTCACAAAGCCCCCCGCCCCCCCCGTTTTGGTTTCCTCCCCCTGTCCGACATGAAGATGCAAGAGGAAACAGTTCTAGAAAAATGCACAAAAGCAAGGAATGGGATCGTCCGCAGATGGACTGGAGAGCGAGCAGCGCCTCTTGCGCCCTGGCGGCTCCCCACTCGTGCGCCGGCCTCTCGGCCTCTCGCTCTCCTCCCCCTCCGGCCCGGGGCCCAGGGCTCTCTCCCACGCGGGTGCCACCTCCTGGCCTCCTGGCACTGTGCTGAGAGGAGGCCCTCATTCCTAAGGAGGGAGCGTGGGGACCACGGCCGGCGGAAGAGAGGAGGAAACGGAGGCTGCGTGTGTGCATCTTGCAGGACCAGGCCTGCCACGCTCCAGCGCTGCGCCGGATCCTGTCCAGGACCCGCGAGGGCGGACCCCAGGGCAAGGCAGCGGTGCAGGATGCCTCAGACAGAAGCGCCACCGGGACAGGAGACCGGGGGAGCAGGAGGGGACATCTGGCTGCAGCAAATATCAGGGAAGAGCAGCGACAAACCAACAACGGTTGTTTAAAAGACCCTATGCTTACATTTCAAAACCACTGTTCTCCTTTCCTTCGTGAATGCTAGGTCACCCTGGCCTGAAACTGCTAGTCACTGAATCTGCCCAGCCCTTCCAGGAGCAAGGAAGGATTAAATAAAGGTGGTCACCAGAGACCTTAGCTCCGTGCTTTTTGGTGAACGTAAAAGCAGAGACGCTGAATCTTCTAACACTCTCTGCGACCATGGAAGGTTTTGTGTGTAAGTGTGTATGGCTTATAAATGACAGGAGTCCAACGTACCAGCAAAATAATTAACCAAAAGTCTTCTTCAAATTCATTGCTCACAGAATAACACAAGTAAATCCATTATTTGCAAATGTGCATTCATTTACAGCTCTCCCACTCCCAACTACTCAGAGGGTAAGTCAACTTGAATCGAATTTGCTCTTCAGAGTCATTTTTTTTAAAAAGATTTTATTTATTTATTCATGAGAGACACACACAGAGAGGCAGAGACACAGGCAGAGGGAGAAGTAGGCTCCCTGCAGGGAGCCCAATGTGGGGCTCTATCCCAGGACCCCGAGATCATGACCAGAGCCTAAGGTAG
Source organism: Canis aureus (assembly GCF_053574225.1). NCBI lineage: Eukaryota > Metazoa > Chordata > Mammalia > Carnivora > Canidae > Canis > Canis aureus. The sequence continues at coordinate 43,224,726 of NC_135621.1, forward strand.
ATGCTCAACCACTGAGCCACTCAGGCACCTCTGTCTCTCCAGAGTCATTATCTCAACAAATGTTATGGAGAAATAGACCACTTAAGGGGGGGGGGGGGGAGGATGAAGTTTTTGATGGTTTTTACAAGGCTGAACATGAGCTACCACAAGTATAATCTACTGCTCAGTCCAGAGGTCATCTAACTTTTCTCTATAAAAAGCCAGATAGTAAATATTTCCAGCTTGCAGGCCATATTTTACTCTGCAGTTGTAGTACAAAAGGAGCCGGAAATAATACCTAAGTGTATGAATGTGGCTGTGTTCTAATGAATCGTTACTTGGGGACATGGAAACTAGAATTTCCTACTAGTTTTCATGTCACAGAATAGCATTCTTCTTTTGATTTTGTTTAACAGTTTAAAAATCTAACAGGCCATACAAAACCAGGGTGGGGGCCATGCTTAGCTCCTAGGCTGTGGTTTTCTTCCCCATGTTTTAGTTTGTTCTTTGTACTTTTTGCTAACTTCTACTTTGTAGTATCTGGAGCATTGTACTCATGTCATTTGCCCTTTATTATTCATACACAAAAGTCCATGAGGATGGGTACTTTAAAATTTTACTTTAATTGCTATAGAAATACCAAGTGGGAAGGGGAATAGGATTGGACTCTCATATAAAACATACAGTTAAGACAATCCTCTCTTAGAATGAAGCTATTTTCATTTCTTTTGCACACAAACATTGAAACGAATTGAGCTTAAAAGCTAAAGATCTATGGATAGCTAAGTACAAAGCCATTGATTCACTGTTTTCTCATCATACTTGAAATAATCTATTTGTCAAATGCTGGGAAGAGAGGACAGGAAGCTTCAAGATAGCAGGATAAACAAAAGAGCAACAATGTAAAAATCTGAATCCCTGAGAACCACCACCATCAACAACAATAACAAAAAAAAGCTATACAAAATAAGTCTCAAAAATGATATACACTTCTAATTACCAAGAGACACAGCCAGAAGAGAAAGGGGGAACCTAGCAGAGGTGAGCAGGGACAAAGCCCTCAGGAGAGGAAGCACATCCTCCAGGTGCAAACACAAATTATCCAATTAATGTTCCATATTTTACGAGAGCCTACAGAATAAATAATGACATTTATTCGATCTACAAATATTTTCCAAGCTCATGTTGAGTTGGGGACAAGTACCCTTGGAAACAAAGTCAGCAGAAGCAGTGTGATTCAGAACTAGCTTCCCGGGCTGCTCCTTCTTGAAGCAACCCTGGGAAACACTGGATTTAACAAAGAATATTCTAAAATAAGTCATGCCTCTTTGGCGGGGGGGGGGGGGGGGGGGGGGGTTAGGGGGGAGGAGGTAAATATTTACAGGGTACATTGAACTTGTTTTTAAGTATTAAGAGAAATAAGCAAGTGCACTCAATGGTAAAAATGCTGGGTTGGTTCATCTATTCCCCTGTGTATAGCAACCAAATACATATTTTTATTTTTTTCAAATACACATTTTTAAAAAACAGAATTGCAATAAGCAATAGATAAGGAGAAACAGGAAATAGTGAGAAACATCATTTTGATCTGCTACAGCAACAAGCTGCCATCATTGCATGATAATACTAAGTAGACAAAGACTGAGTGACGGAATTCAGTACTAAAAATAAATCCAAAGTCGCCTGGGTGGCTCAGTCAGGTAAGCATCTGCCTTCAGCTCAGGTCCTCATCCTGGAATATCAGGATTGAACCCCACATCAGGCTCCCTGCTCAGGAGGGAGTCTGCTTCTCCCTCTGCCCCTCCCCTGCTGATGCGCACTCTCTCTTTCTCACTCTCTCTCTCACTCTCAAATAAATAAATAAAATATTTTAAAAATAAATAAATAAAAATAAACAGAATCAAACTGAGTAAATAAACAATAAAAATATGGAAATAAATAAATACATAAAGACAAAAAGAATTAACTGATTCATGTCAGTAACCCAGTAACACATTCTTACAATATTTAGTCATATGCTAGAGCTAAAAGATACATTTAATTTCTCTCCACTAAAAAATAGTGCAACTATGAATACGACGCCAAACCTTGTCTTACTGTACTTTGCCTTCTTGTGTTGTGCAGATACTGCATTCTTTATAAATTGAAGGTTTGTGGCAGTTCTGTGTCCTTGAGCAAGTCAGTTGGCACCATTTCTCCAACAGCATTTGCTCACTTCATGTCTCTGTAGCACATTTTGCTAATTCCTCCGATATTTCAAACTTTTCAGAAATATTATTTCTCCAACAGCATTTACTCACTTCATGTCTCTATAGCACATTTTGCTAATTCTCTTGATATTTAAAACTTTTATAATATTATTATATTTGTTATGGTGATCTATGATCAGTGATTGTAACTTGCTCGAAGCTCAGATGATGGTGAACATTTTTTAGCAATAAGATACTTTTTAATTATAAAAAAAAAAAGGTAGGGGGAGACGCCTGGGTGGCTCAGCAGTTGGGTGTCTGCCTTCGGCTTCAGGGCATGATCCTGGAGTTCAGGGATCAAGTCCCACATCGGGCTCCCTGCATGGAGCCTGTTTCTCCCTCTGCCTATGTCTCTGACTCTCTGTGTGTCTCTCTTAAGTAAATAATAATTTTTTAAAAAAGATATTCTTAAATTAAAGTATATTATTATTTTACATATAATGCTATCGAACATTTAGTAGTAGACTACAATATGGTATAAATATAACTTTTATATGCACCAGGACACCAAAAAATTCATCTGACTTGCTTTATTGAAATAGTCGCTTTATTGTAGTGGTCTGCAATATCTGCAATATCTCTGTAGGGGTTTTAAAAATGGTCCCCTTATGAGGTTGCAAAGAACTTATCATAATAAAATAATTGGGAAAAAGATGAAAATATAACAAAAACATTAAAAATCTGTTGGAATTATTCCAAAGCAGAACTTAGATGACATTTAATTTTTCCAAATGACATGACTACTTGCAAAGAAAAGAAAAACAAAATGAATACAGTCTGTCCGTGAAGAATTCTGAAAAGGAACAAAGACTTATACCCTTCATCAGACTGTTGAATCCCTTCTCTGCACAAGGATCTGAGGGAGCCAGTATTGGATCCCAGGTGGGCTATATCGTCCATAAACTTGTATTTGGTACAGAAGATAAGATAGGAACACAAGTAATTATCATACATGATAGGAAGGAAGAGATGTAGTAAGTACCAGAGGAGTAGGGAAGGGAAGGCAATTACAGATGAGGAGATTCAGGGAGGTGGCACTGAGATAACTGGCCGTGAATATTTAGGTTTCAGGGGGAATGAGGCACAAGGCAGGTACGAGGAAAGCCTAGGCACCATGAGGAAGGCGTGGCACAACGACCTGGCTACAAAGTGTGTACAGCAAGGAAGAGATGAACCAATCAAACAGGGAGTGGCCACACCATAGAAGGCCTGGAGGGCTAATCTCTGAAGACCTGCCTCTGTTCTTTGGGCAAGGGGGAACTAATGAAGGTGTCTCTGAACCATCCTTGTCTTCCATACATGGAGTGAAGGGGGACAAGCCCACCCCCACCCCAAGAGACTAGAGACTGGAATTTGGAAATGAGGTGATGAAAGCTGCCAAATGAAAGTTTTACACCAGATGGATTTGATTAGCCATCAGTGAAAATAAGTAAGATGTTGATGCAAATATGTGACTAAAAAGGCTAAGAGCCCAAACTCCAAAGGGATCTATCTATACATAATCTTAGAAAGGGAAGTCTGAGAGGAGGCTCAGCACAATTACATAGTAATGAAAAATAACACTTATATTTTAACAGGGAACTGCTATAGCAAAATGATGTATGATAGGGAAAATTCAGAAGCAATACAAAGGATCAGTGTCATCCAATCAAATTTCTCATTCATTATACATTATGCTGGAACTCTACTATGTGCCAGGTATCATATCAGGCATTAGGAATGCAGCAGTGAGGGGGCCCAAGGTGGCTCAGTCGGTTAAGCATCTGCCTTCCACGCAGGTTCTGGTATTAAGCCCTGCATCAGGCTCCCTGCTCAGCGGGGAGTCTGCTTCTCCCTCTCCCTCTGCCTGCTGCTGCCCCTGCTTGTGTTCTCTCTCTCTGTCAAACAAATAATTTAAAAAAAAAATCTTCAAAAAAAGGAATACAGCAGTGAATGAAAGAAAGCCCCTGCCCTGGAAGGCTGCAGTTTAATGAATAAATCAACCAGTAAATTCATAGTGACAAGTAGTGATGAGCCCTACAAAGAAAGACAGAGAAGGGTGAAGGCACCCAAAATGCCAGGACAAGGTGGTACTTGCTATCAGCCCGATCAAAGAAAGCCTCTCTGATGGGTAACATCTGAACAAAACCCTGTACGAATGGAGTATGTGAAACATGGTGAAAGAACAAGGGCCCTGAATTGGGAGCACCCTCACCAAGGAAGCCAATGTGGCTGGAGCATGCAAAGTAGAGACCACATGGTAAGAAATGAAATGGAAAGGCAGCAAAATAGTAAAGCACATGCAGCATGTGGTCATAGGAAAGACTTTAGATTTTTTTTTTTTTAGTACAGTGGTAGCTAGTGGAAGCTTCTGAGCAGAGCAACATCATGATCAGATTCATAATTCTATAGGGTCATTCTAGTTGCTATTGAAGAATGAAAGCAGGAATACTAGTCTATCAGTAACCCAGGAAGGAGATGATGGTTCTCATTAAAGTGGTGGTGTATATGAGAGGAGGTCAGATATGGAATATATTTTGACAGTTTCTCCAACACAATGTGTTGCTGGCCTGGATGAGGCCTGTGGTAAAACAAAATATATATATATATATATCTTCATCCCAAGCTCCGGGCCTTCATCTCAAGCTCCTAAAAGCTTTGTAATTTCCTAAGTGATAGAGGAGCTAGGAGCATCTTTCTATTATTTGGCCTTTAATCACAGTTCTTGACACAGAGCTCTTAAATCCCTTGGAATTTCCTGGGTCATAGAAGTGTCTTTGGTTCTAATGAGGCAACTCTTTGATTTATTGCTGGTCAGTAAGAAGTCCAGGGACTTACAACTGGCATCTGAAATGGGAACAACCTTGTGAGCCTTTAACTAGTGGGCTCTGACACTAACTCCACAGATAACGTCAGAACCGAACTGAATTATAGTACACCCAGTTGGTGTCCTCAGAGAACTGGAGAATTGCTCGGTGTAGGAAAACCCACACATCTGGTGGCCAAAAGTTCTCTATAAGTTTAGGGAGAAAAACCTCTCAGTGAGACAGATGAATCAAAGATGAATCCAAGAGTTTGGGGAAATTCCATATAGACTGAAGAATTTAGCATTAAAGGAAAGAAAGAAGAATCTATAAAACACACAAGGAAACCCCATGCTGCAATCATCTCTCTTATAAAGCAGGGATATATTACAATCAGTGACCCAAAAGTAAAGAATATTAGGACAGAACTTAGGTATGCCTGAATTATTCACCTTTTAAAGATTGGAGGGGGGGACAGGTAAGAAGATTAAAGGAAAAGAAGCAACTTCAGCTTCTAGAAAGATGGAGTATGCATTTTCCTCTATTCCTCCTACTAAGTAAAGAAAGATAAAATCCCTAGACATTATATACAAAACCAATGTAAGGAGATTCTGAAAAGTGGACAGAAGGAAAACCAGCTAGGGACCTTGAGATCTGAAGAACAACATAGCTGTGAGTTTCTTGGGTTTTCTTCTTGCCTCTCATATTTCAGACCTGAAGAAGCCATGAGGCTGAAAATGCCAGTGATCACAAACAAAAGTCCCAACAAAAGCCTACTCTGTCTATACTATGGACCAGGAAAGAAACAGCAGGGAAAAACAGAAAACTTTTGGGTAATAGCTTCTCTACTCGTGAACACCAAAAAAAAGAAACTGTGGTCCCAGTCTAGGCCAAATATGAGTAGGAAATCTAGATTCTATGACCACTAGACTATAAGGAAAACCTCAACTTCCCTATAGGGGTATTGTTAGAAAAGAAAAAGTAGGGAGGTCACCACTGGGTGGTAACTCCCTTCCATGGTGCCAATAAAGACGATGTGGAGGATCTAGGCTTCCACCACCTGCAATAATGAGGCATCCCACATCCTCTTCACTAATGTGGGTCAAAAGAGGCCAAGTGGAGTCAGGATTTGCACTTACACCCAACGGAAACAAAGCCACCACTCCACTATAGTGTCAGTGAGATCACCAGAGGAAAGCAATTAGGTATTCCTGACCCCAATCAGCCAAAGAGGTATCAGGAGAGAGCTAGTAAGAATACAGAATTGTCAGCCCTCATATAGTAAAGAGGAGCAGTCCGTTCCCCACAGGTAGTTCATGCAAGCAAAGGGGGAACCTGAAAATCTACTCCCAACTGGCAGTAATGATATGGCACCTCCCTCTCCCACTTAATATCATAAGAAATCATCTAAAACTGAAAGTAAAAATAATATTCAGAGTCTCATAACTAATACCCCAAATGTTCATGTTCCAATAGAAGATAACTCATTCTACCAGTGATCAAGAAGATTGTCAAACTGAATGAAAAAAGAAAATTAATAGATATCACTATCATGATGACTGAGATGTGAGATTTAGCTGACCAAAAATTTGAATGCTGCCATGATAAAAATGTTTCATGAACAATTACAAATATACTTGAAACAAATGAAAAAAAATAGGAAGCCTGACCAAAGAAACAGAAGATAGAAAAAACCTTATGGAAATTTTAGAACTGAAAAATATGATTGAAATAAAAAATTTAATTATGTGGGCTCAAGAGCGGAATGTGGTAGACAGGAAGGAATTTGTCAACCTGAAGATAGAATGATAGAAATTACTCAATCTGAACAATAGAGAGAAAACAGACTTAAAGCCTGAGGGACCTATGGATATACAGCAAAAGATCTAAGATTCCTGTCATCAGAGTCCCAGGGAGGGTAAAGAAACAGGGAAGGGCTACAAAGTACTCAAAGAAATAAGGACAAAGAACTCCCCAAATCTGGCAGGAGACATAAACTTACAGAATCAAGAAGTTGAGTGAGCCCCAAATATCATCAATCCAAAGAAACCTACATCAATTCATCCCACAAACTTTTGAAAATATAAAAAAAGAAAAAAAATCATGATAAAGCCAAAGAGAAATGACACCTACAGGAGGGAAAATAGAACATCAGATTTCTTGTCAGAAATACGGAGATTATAAGGAAGTAACACATTATTCATGTGCAGGAGAGAAAAAAAAAAAAAAAAGAACTGCCAACCCAGAATTGTATATCCAGTGAAAATATCCTTTAGGAATAAAGGGAAAATCCAAACCTTATCAGCCAAAAGAAAACTAAGAAAATTTGTTGCCAGCAGACCTGCCTTAAGATAATGATTAACAAAAATTCTCAAAAATAAAATATGGAATCTTAGAACATCAGAAAGGAAGAAAAACACATGGAATAAAAATATGGGGAAATTCTATGCATTTTTCTTCTCCTCTTAAATCTTCTAAATTAAGTTTGACCACGGAAGCCAAAATTGGAACACTGCTTGATGTGGTTCTCAATGTATACAGAGAAAAGGTTTAAGCTGACTATATGACAAGTTGGGGCGAATAAAAAGATGTAATAGGAGGTAAGGTCTACACTTCACTCAAACTGGTAAGTGACTACACCAGTAAAAGATATATATATATCTCCTAGAGGAACCACTAAAGAGGTTACACAAAGAGGCACTCCCCAAAAACACTATACATAAATAAAAGTGGAGTTCTAAAAAATGTTCAGATAACCCAAAGGAAGGCAGGAAAAGAAAACAGAGAAATGAAAAACAGAAAAAAAATAAAGTCACAGATTTAGAACTCACAGTATAGTGAAATTCTAAAGAATGTTCAAATAACCCACTAGAATTTCACAGTATAGCAAAATTCTAAAAAATGTTCCTAACCCACAGGAAGGCAGGAAAAGAAAACAGAGAAGTAAAAATAAAGTCACAGATTTAAACACACACACACACATATATATGTATATATGTAAACATTCCTACATATATATATATATATATATATATGTGTGTGTGTGTGTGTGTAAAATATAAATGGTTCAAATGCATCAATTAAAGACAGCTGTTAGTAGAATAGATGAAAAAGTATCACCCAACTATATGCTGTCTACAAAAAGCTCCCTTCAAATACAGGGATATGGGCTGGGTTGAAAATAAAATAACAGATGAAGTTTTATCATTAAATATTAATCAAAAGAAAGTAGGAATAAGCTTTGATGCAAAGAAAATTACCAGAGAGAGGAAAGGCCATTACATAATGGTAAAAGGGTCAATTCATCAAGACATGGCAGGCCTAAATGCATATGCACCAAACAACAAAACTACAAATACATGAAACAGAAAGTGATGGAATTAAAAGGAGAAATAGACAAATACATGACTTCGATACCCCACTCTCAATTAATTGATGGAATAACTAGACCATCAATTCTATAGAGGACTCTAACCAACAACAGCAGAATCCACATTTAAGAATCCACAGAACATATGTTGAGATAGAACATATCCTGGGCCACAAAAACAAACTTCAATAAACTTAAAAAGAACTGAAATCATAGAGAATATATTCTCTCATCACAATAGAGTCAATAGAAATCAGTAACACATACAAAAAAAAAAAAAAAACAGGAAAATCTCAATGTAGGCACTCAACAACACTCTTCTAAATAACCTAAAGGTCTTCACACACATTAGGATGGCTATAATCAAAAAGACAGGTAATCACAAATATTAATGAGAATGTGGAAAAACAGGAGTCCTCATCCACTGCTGTTAGGATGTAAACTATACAGCCATATTGGAAAACAGTCTGGAAGTGCCTCAAAAAGTTAAACACAGACTTCTTTGGCCAGGAAATTTCATTCTCAGGTACATATCCCAAGGAAACGAAAACGTGTCCACATAAAAACATATATAGGAACGTTCATAGCAGCATTGTTCATAATAGCCAAAAGACGAAAACAATCCAAATGCCCATCAACTGATTAATGGATAAACAAAACATGGCAAAAGATGGAATATTATTTGGTCATAAAATGTTACGACCTATTGATACATGATATAACATAGATAAACCTTGAAAACATTGTGCTAAGTGAAAGAAACCAGTCACTACAGACCTTGATGACATCAAAAGGAGGATATGAACAACTTTATAAACACATCTGACATCTTTGATGAAACTGACTGAGTCCTTCAAAAACACAAACAGCCACAATTTACCCAACATGAAGGGGCTAATTTAACAGCCTTGTAACTAGCAAAAAAAAAAAAAAAAAAAGGCTAAATTTGTAATCTACAACTCCTAAAAAAAACCCAGATCTGGGATCCCTGGGTGGTGCAGCGGTTTGGCGCCTGCCTTTGGCCCAGGGCGCGATCCTGGAGACCCAGGATCGAATCCCACGTCGGGCTCCCGGTGCATGGAGCCTGCTTCTCCCTCTGCCTGTGTCTTTGCCTCTCTCTCTCTCTCTGTGTGACTATCATAAATTAAAAAAAAAAAAAAAAACAGATCTTTAGGCATAGATGGTTTTACTAGTGAATTCTACAAAATAATAATACCATTCTATATAATCTCTTCCAAAAGACAGAAGTGGCGGGAACATTTCCTAGTTGATTTTATGAAACTAGTATTACCCTGATATCAAAATCAAACAAAGAGTACAAAAAATAAAGCAGCAGATAAATGTCCTTTATGAGCATTATGATATGATAATTTATAATAAGAAATACATATTTGTTCTTCAATGCCTTTCCCAGTGCAGAGCTTTGTTTGATAAGAGGGCAGTCTTGTGGGACTGAGCCCTTAACCTGGGGGATCTGACACTACCTCTTGGTAGATGGTGGCAGAACTGAGTTGTAGGGGAACCTACGTGGTGTCCAAGAATTGCTTGGTGATGCTGGAACTGGGTGCAGGATTGTGGCATAAATGCAAAAATCCTTAGCAAAAAATTCAGCAATATATAAAAAAGACTTACACATTGTGACCAAGTGAGGTTTATTTCAGGGATGCAAATGGGGCTCAGTATTCAGAAACCAACCAATGTAACCCATCAGATCAAGAGAATAAAGAGGAAAAGTTATGTGATTGATGCGGAAAAAGTGTTTAGCAAAAATTCAACGTCCGTTCATGATACAGACCCTCTGCAAACTACTAATAGAAGGAACTTTCTGAAATTGATAAAAGATCATCTACAAAATCCTGATTCCAAATGCCAAGTTGTAACTACTGCAAAAAAATACCTAGATGGCAGAAAGGTGGCCTGCTGACTTTTACAACCCCAAGTTGGTGCTCGAGACATATATGTTGGAGAAATGACTGAACAGGGATCCCTGGGTGGCGCAGCGGTTTGGCGCCTGCCTTTGGCCCAGGGCGCGATCCTGGAGACCCGGGATCGAATCCCACGTCGGGCTCCCGGTGCATGGAGCCTGCTTCTCCCTCTGCCTGTGTCTCTGCCTCTCTCTCTCTCTCTCTGTGACTATGACTATCATAAATAAATAAAAAATATTTAAAAAAAAAAGAAATGACTGAACAGCTTGTAAATCATTAGAATGGAAACCATGTATATGATGGAAAAATCATTGCAAAGAAAATCTTCATCCTTTCTAAAAACTGATCAATAAGTTACATGATCACTTATTCTTTTATTGACCCACAAGCATTTCCAAGCACTCACCATTATGAAGTGTACAAGGCACCAGAGACACAGCAAAATAGAGATGGCTCTGTGTCCACGGAGTCTACCATCTACAGGGACAAAGGACGTCAAAGTTGTTACAAATGTCATGCTTGTTATGAAAAGGGAATGCAAGTCACCGTGGAACCACTGCAAGGTCTCAATTTAATCTTGTCTGCCCCACTGGAGAGGGGCTCCTTAAGGAAATGAGGGGGAGGAACTGGCAAGGCCCAGAGATGTGGAAGGGGCTTCCAAGCACAGGGAACAGCAGGTGCAAAGCTCACTAGGGTGGGCACCAAGTGTGGTCCATAAGAGGCGCTGCGAGAAATCCAAGAGAGGGTGAGAGTAATGTGCCCTAGGCCTTGTAATCCATAGTTTGGATTTACCTCAAGGTACTGGGAAGTAGTAATACCCAGTACGGGCAATGATGTGAAGGACAGGTATACTCTCCACGAAGACGTTTATAAAACGTTTTGAGAGGACAGAGAGTGACTCATGGGCCTCTGTGTCCTCAGTCACATTGTGCAGAGGCCGTTAGCAGACTACCTACTGCAGCAGGGTGCACAGATCCACTTGATGGTCTGCTTCACCCACTAGGACACGTTCTCAGAGTGGTGGCAAGTTCTTCTCAATTCTGCACTCCCACTGCCTACTTCGAGGCAGGTGGACAGAAATGGCAATAGAGAGAAAAGCTCTTTACCTTCCCGTTGGTCTGGCTCTTCTCCTTGAGGGGTTTTAGTCCATGCCTGTGGACAGACACAGCACAAAAATGCACCACATGTGCATGCCGTGGCTGGGGGCGTCAAGCACCTGACAGCAAGGATTGTGGGCCTCACCTTTTATCACAGTCTCCACTCACATTCTCAGTTCCAATGTTCCTATCATTTTCTCTAATCTGCAGTTTTGCTATTTTATTTATCATGGGATGCCCCGCCAACTGGTTTGTATCTGATTACCCTAAAGGTTTATGCTTTCATCACTGATGGTGATTTCTACCTTCGCCTCAATTTCCCTAATGTCGTAAGAGCTCTGCTGTTCCTCCTTAAAAATCTTCACTCCTGGGATCCCTGGGTGGTGCAGCAGTTTGGCGCCTGCCTTTGGCCAGGGTGCGATCCTGGAGACCTGGGATCAAATCCCACATCGGGCTCCCCGTGCATGGAGCCTGCTTCTCCCTCTACCTATGTCTCTGCCTCTCTCTCTCTCTCTCTGTGTGACTATCATAAATAAATTAAAAAATGAAAAAAAACACACATTCAAAGTGTTTCTTATAAAAAAAAAAAATCTTCACTCCCAGAAAACACAGAAGAACAATTACTGTATGATCCCACTTCCATGAAGTATCTAGAGATGTCAGATTCACAGAGAAGAAGGGTAGTATAGAGGTTCCCAGGGGTTGGGAGGATGGAGGACGGAGGAGTTATTGCTTCATGGGCAGAGTTTCTTTCTGGGAAGATGGAAAAGTTCTGGCGATAGGAGGGGTGATGATTGTACAACACTGCGAACGGACTTACTGCCACTGAATTGTACTCGTTAGGGTGAATATGGTAAATTTTATGTTATGTGTATTTTCCCATGATAGAAAACAAATTTTCACTTTTGTGTCTCACTTTGCTACTCATTCTTATGAAATAATTATGGCACAACAAAAGGAAATATTGATATAGCTGCACAAACACTGCTAAGCAAACAGGTATGAAAAGATGTAGCTAAAACTGATTTCTGCTGATAGGCACTGCCACCGGGCACATAACCCAAAATAACCAACTGATCAGCTGACCCACAGTCTCTGAATGGGGCCTTGAAAGGCCACTCTCAGAGTGGTGATGTAAAACGTGCGTCTGGTATTTTCACCGCAGACATCCTTGCCACAAGCATTTTCACTTGCAGACATTTTTGTTGCTAATTAATTGACCATAAGGCAATTCTGCTGTAAAAGACAGAAGAACTGATTGACACTTTGGTTTTTCTCCATTGACAAAGTTCCCATTTTGACATTATCTCACTCTTGGCTAGAGCTCATAATGTTCTATACAGGGATGAGCAGACACGGTGGTCTTAACAAAGTGGACGATAACTAATGTATGGACTGGCCAGAGAACACGGTGATAAAACTTACTGGAAATGGGAAATAAGAGAGGATAAAGCTGGACTGCATACTACACCAGAAAATAACACCTCAGTTACAATGATAACAAAGCCCAGTTGAAAATGCATTACAGCATTAGTATGTCTTGTACATTCCCCGTAGAACTCTGGAAAGTCTGTGAACTGACATGTGACAATATGTCAAGAATGAATAGCAGCATAGAAGCCTTTCACAGCGCAATACAAAGGCTCGGTTGCAAATGTTCATCCTAGTATTTGGAAAACTGACACCTCTCTAAATGAAGGAAGACATTAATAATGAACTTTATCATTAATTCTTTCATGTTTAATTATGTCCTTTTAAATGCCCCTGTTTTATTTTTCATGGCTTTAGCTTTTATGGCAAATATCGTTATGGCACTTTAATTTTTCCACGTTGCATTATGTCCTCTTTAATGAATGTTCCTGTTATTTTTCATGATTTTCTCTTTTATGGCAAAATTGCCTTACAGCCAATTAGACATGTGGCAAAACGCTTGCAGCAAACGAGTTTACGGTGAAATGACTGAGAACCACAAAATGTGCAAAGCACAGGCTGTCCAAAAATAAAAAGCAAAAAAAAAAAAAAAATCAGACTTCTCTGCAATGCAAAGGGTAAAATAACTAATTCCTACAAAAATGCTAGCAGCAAAGTATCAAAGAACGGACATGCCTGAGTGAGGTGCTATGACATCCCAATCCACCACAGCACATATGTTTATTACGGCACTACTCCTATGGGTTGATTCGAAATGATGCTCAGTGAACAACAGCAAAAGATGTTATTTGCTTTTATTATCTTTGAAATGGTTAAATTCACTTATTTTTATTTCACAGACACATTTTTAAAGGAAAGCACCTCTGGTAGGGGACCTGGTCATCTGCAGAGACCCTAAGACCAGATATTCTTATTTAAATTGACAAAACAGACATTTTAGTGAAGGGAAGTAACGCTTGTCTTGTTTAACAATTGTCAGGATAGCATCTGATTTATCCACAGGATTTATCTTTCATAAATAATGAGGTTGCTGTGTGACTCGACTAAATGTCAGAGGCAGTGTGAGAGGGATGTGCCAGCAGCCTGACCTCCCACACCTGTGCTGTTCATTCAAGGTGTAAAACGGGAACACCTTTAACTTAGAGATTCCATAAGGGCCTCCCCGTTTTTATCAATGGTAAGAGGACGTCATCACTTTTACTTATTTCTCTTTTTGTGATACAATCACATTTGGAGGATGGTATTCATTTTGACTGTTATTTTTTTTTTAATTTTTATTTATTTATGATCGTCACACAGAGAGAGAGAGAAGCAGAGACATAGGCAGAGGGAGAAGCAGGCTCCATGCACCGGGAGCCCAACGTGGGATTCGATCCCGGGTCTCCAGGATCACGCCCCGGGCCAAAGGCAGGCGCTAAACCACTGTGCCACCCAGGGATCCCCATTTTGACTGTTATTAACTTCACAAGTTCCAACCCATCCTGAGTGCGTAAGTCAACAGACTGAGATCCCTCATTTATAAGCAAATATGAAGGGTAGAAACAACTTTTCAAGTAACGTGAAAAAGTCTGGACCAGAGGTGACACAATGGACCATGGGCCCATTGTGGCCCACAGACCTACTTTCTTTGCTCAGCTGATGTTCTTGAATATTGAGCTAGCCTCTGGAAACCGAGAATTTTCACACCTAAAATGCTCTGGTTAGTTTATCTTGAAAAATCAGCAGACTGGGCCCTCTGTCTCCCAATTTGTGCAGGGTGGCAATGGGGTGGAGCTGGGCGGGCGCTTCCTGTCGTCAGGACAAGTGCTGGCTCTCCACTTTGCCCGCCAGCTTCCCCCACCCCTGGCATCCTCCTCCACCCATCTCATAGGGCCACACCGTCTGCTACCTGACTAGACTGCAAGTCGAAAAGCCAATCTTCAGAGGCTCCTAAGACAGCAATGGAGATGAGAGCGGGAAACCTTTCATTCTCTTTCTCTTCACCATTCTTTTTAGACTTCTGACTTCAAATCTTGAAGCAATGAGAACACAATTTAGCACCATGATTCTGTGGCTTACAGAACTGGCTTCCCATCTCTGAAGCAAGTGAGTAGGGCTCAGCTCCTCAGGGGTACCTCCCCGTTCTTACTGGGCTGGTTTCTGTCAATGGGACATCCTGACAGGGCCTATGCAGCACACTTAGAGTTGGTTCACATTCAGTCTCAGAAGCTGAATTTCTGGAGGGCACTGCCGGCTGTGGGCTTTCCTCTCTGTTGAAGATAGCTGCCTCCTCATCTGACCCCTGAGCCAGGGCTGGGCACAGGATTGACTCATGCCCTTGCCTCATTACCACTTGCATTAAACCCTTTCTTCAGTCTCACTCATTATTTGCATTCCTGGGCCATCTTCAAGATAAGATCAATTCTCAGTATTACATTTTCCTTTCTACAAGAAGTCGGGCCAAAAGCCTTAGCCCATAACCAAAGGGCTGGAAAAGTATTTTGGCTGTGTAGACTATGCAAACATCCATGAGCAGAGAGTTCATATTCAGTTTTTAATTGGCAACCCTATGATGGCTCACGATGGACTTAAAAGTTGTGTTTGTGCGCATATGGTGGCACATGTAACACACGCAGACACATGCACAAGAGCCATCTGTGAGTCCTCCTGGTTTGCCACACCTTGTGGAAGACACGGTATCCAATGCTAAGACTTTTATGTCCCACAAAAGATATATTTACTGGGGCCAAAGGCAGATGCAACTGGAGGTGCTGCTCTCAGAAATCTGGTGAAGAAAAAAGTAGAGACCCCCTCTCTCTCTGGATTCCAAGGGAAGTCATGAACTGAAACAACAGCAAGCTCTCCCTTCAAAGGACAGAGAATTTTTTGATTCCACACATGGAGGTGTTTGGGAGGAATGATGCCCTGAGCAGGAAGGGGGCACTGAATCCCTTGGCTCTCAGGGGCCTGGAGGGTGAACAAATGGCCCAGAGCCTCTCCACGCTTTGCTGCCCACGTCAATTTTGGGCAGGCCACTCCCGAAAGAAGCTCTCCTGGCTGGGAAAGATGCTGAGCCACAGTGGCGAGCATGCGGCTCCCAGGATTGTGCCTCACAGCGTATCCACAGTCCTCCAATATCTCTATAAATAATCAATTCCATGACATGACAATCACAGGCCCTGGCTGCTCCTTGGGTACTTCTTGTGACCAAAAAAAGGTGCACTATTTTCCCAGGAATTTTAAGAGAGACTGTCGTGCAAGAGGTTAGCTAACTAGCATCTATGTAAAGTACACCTACCATAATTACTTTGTGTAATGATCTTGCAAAAAGCAAATCAAGCTCTTCCTTTCCAAGATAAGAAACTGTGCTTAAAGAGACAGGAAAGCCAGTGAAGAAAGAACAAATTAAAATAAACACTGTAACAAAAAAATAAATAAAATAAAATAAAATAAAATAAAATAAAATAAAATAAAATAAAATAAACACTGTGTTTTTCTATAAATTATATTTCTTTAATTTTTTTTAAAGATTTTATTTATTTATTAAGACACAGAGAGAGAGAGAGAGAGAGAGAGAGAGAGAGGCAGAGACATAGGCAGAGGGAGAAGCAGGCTCCATGCAGGGAGCCCAACGTGGGACTCGATCCTGGGTCTCCAGGATCACGCCCTGAGCTGCAGGTGGCCTTAAACCACTGCGCCACCGGGGCTGCGCTCTTGCTTTTTATTTAGAGTTATTCGTGGTTTCCAATTTTATATTAGATTGCTTACCGCTAACGGGTTTTCAGAGGATCAAAACCAATGATGTACATCATCATCTGCCGGAGGAGACCATCTTCGACTACTTTCTTTTAATGCATCACAGTCTCCTTCTTGAAGCTACAGGTGGGATAGGCCAGGGGGATGGATTCCAAAGATGTTCAGTTCTTGCTATCAGCGTGCTCAGATTATGATGTCCTCTGAGTTTTGTAGAATGTTCTGTGAGCGTCATGCAACCAAGATGGAAGAGACATACCGCCCCATCCACACAACCCAGAAATTGTAACTGGCTTGGGTGCACCCTCACGGCCCACCAAGGCAGCAACCCTTGCACCAGGAAATAACAATGATGCTGGACAGTGTCCCAAGTATTCTCGCATATTTTATGTCTGGGTGTGAAATATGTGCCTCCCCATGCCAAGTAAAGTAATCCACAGATACCAGGGGAATTTCTCATGTAGCCAGGTGGGAAATAAGATCCATGCTGTTAAAATGATGAGAGAATCCCTTGGACACGCTGCAAATTCTTATTTATAAAAGTCCTCGACTCATGTTTCTCATGAAGTACACATAAAGTCATCGCAGAACTCGTTCTGAATCTGTCAGGACGGCAGGTGTAGATGTTACAGCTCTGAAGCAGACTTGATGGCCTCATGTTCTAAACATCTTTACTGAGTTTCACCCCCTTGTGGCTCTGGGCCCACACTTTTCTCTCTTTTTTTTTTTTTTTTTTTCCATTTTAGTAACACCCTTTGATGAAGGAGTTTGGCCAAGGAAGGGTTAGATTGAAACAGATCCTTCCGAGGGTGAAAACTTTCCCGGGTGTAGGCATTATTTAGAGGGAACGACAAAATCCAAGGAGTTAGGCTCTGCTAACTATTCCTGAATAGACCCTCTGCGGATCGGGAAGGAGGACAGGGAGGTGGCCCCAGGATCCGAGGTCCAGGAGAGGCGATGAGGGTTCTGGTGTACTCTACCCGAGAATCAAAACTTTCCCTGCAGGTCAACAGTTGAAAGCAATTTCTTTTCTATTGCCCCGGGCTAGATGTTAAATCCCCAGATTTGCTATTCTTTCAGCCATGTGCTAGTAAATGATTTAAGCCAATTTTGGTTTTGTTGTTTGCCCACCGATCATTAAGTTGTACACGGTTATCCAGGGAGCCTACCCCACCCACTCAACCACCTTGTGTTGGAGTTTTATATCCTTTTTGGTTTTTATTCCTCTGAGAGCCCAACTTCTAAACAAATTTACCACTTGCTTAAAATAAATAGATCAAAGTATAGCAGAGGAACCCACAATTGCCAGTAATTGCTACCTAATTTCATTTTTCAATTAAGTGGTTGCTAACACTTAGCTGTAGTCCCCAGTTATTTACACGGAGGGGAGCTGGGCGCACACCAGCGGCTAGAGCTAAATTAAGAAACTGCCCTATTTGGTAAATTATACTATTTTCTAAACCTCCAGAATCATCATATTTCTGTTCACTTTGCCTCCTCTCCAGCTTCCGATGACCAACGCGGTGGTCTCTACACATCCATGTGTCTTTCCATTTGCTTGCTGTTGCAAAGGCCAAGAGGATTTCAATTCTTAAGATGTACAGATCATAAGAATTCTATGGTTCCAACATCGTCATAATCATTACATTTTAGTAAAATACTAATCAATACTATAACATATTTAGTGGAAAAATGAAAGACTGGAGTCCTGCCAATTATACATGTTTGTTCAGAGATTCAGTAATAGCAGTAACTCCCCTGGTTTCAGTGGCTTCAAAACACAAAATCGAGGCATGCCTGAGCAGCACAGCCAGTTAAGCACCCCACTCTTGGTTCTGCCTCAGGTCATGATCTCAGGCAGGGTCATCAGATCGAGCCCCACATTGGTCTCTACATGCAGCATGGAGTCTGCTTCAGATCTTCTCTCCTTCTCCCTCTGCACCTCTGCTTGTGCACAAGTGCGTGCTCTCTCTCTCTCTAATAAATAAAAATAAAATCTTAAAAAAAAAAAGCAAAACACAAAATTGAGACATCAAGACCAAATGAAAAGAGACAAAAAAATAAAAATCACCGCACAGGGAGTAAAGTCATTAAACACATAAATTAGCAGTCTTATCAACCAAATCCCTTTAGCAAAACCATTAGCATTCACCCACTGAGCTTAGAATGTAAGCATGTGAGTGAATGATAAATGTCAGCAGTAAAGCAAAACCAAATGAAGGCTCTTGTGAGCATCAGAATAGGCTATAAATGTAAAACAGCTGAAAATACAAAACAGTACTGAGAATGGAGACATCATTATTTTAACTGTATGCCTCCTAAGCTCCACCGAAGTAGACAAAAACAAAAGGCCCAAGGCCCCAAGCCCCAGAGCCTCTACTTGAGAAGGGAGGGACAGTGAGCACACACAGGTGACTAATGAATAAATAAACACATGTCAGATAGTGATAAAGGTGCTGAAGGAAGGCAGCCCACACACCAGGACCCAGGAGACCGGGGCAGGAGCTACTTCACACAGGCATACGTATACTTTCTAGTTCTCTTAAAGATGTGAGCTCCTTGGGCCAGAGGCAGCATTTTCAGCCCCTTCCAGACAGGTCACCAGGGGATGCACAAAGAATGATGCCATTTGCCTAAGAAGACTGGTGGAAATGAACAGTGCATTCTTGTCAATCCTCAAGACCCAACATTTCAACCAGATGGAAAGGAGCGGTGACAATTTCCACACCATCCTGGTGTTTCGTTTGAGAAAATGGACACTCAGCCAGTGTGTGATTCTGCCTTAGAATACTGCTCACACGCAGGGCCAGTTGACAGTTTTTAAATGGTAATGATTACCTGGGGCAGCACTTTGTTTTAAAATCCTTTTCCCCCTCGATTCCTAAAGAAACAGTTTAAAAACAAAACAAAACAAAACAAAAAAACGTACCAAAGGACTTGGAAATGATCCGCTGAAACACATTTCCCCTGCCTGTGTGTGAACTGACATATCTGGGGGCCCTGGGGACACTTGAGTATCCCTAGCAGCTCAGAGGGTGTTGGGAGAAGGGCCAACAAGAGAGCTCACAGAGGTCTCACCGGACCAGGAGCCCTGTGTGGGGGGCCCTCTCTTCAGCCCCCCACCTATTACACCTGGCTGTTCACTCTTTAATTTCCAACACAGGACCCTGGGACCAAACAAAGCATGTGCACTGCCTTTCTTTCCCATTGCAAATTAACTTACAAAAGCAGATAATTTTTTTTTTAATTTATGCAGCACTGACAGCTGAACTATATATGATCTAGAAAGAAACCCAGGCATAACCCCAATAGCAGGTGACAGAACCATCCAGGTGATCTAACAACTCGCTACAGAATAACTAGAAAAAAACAGACTTTCCTGGTGCGATGGCTTTGTGCTTTGGAGGAGGAAGCAAGACCTCTGTTCTTATCCAAGCATGAACCACATTTCTAAGATCCGAAGGTGGCAAGTTTTCTAAGTGCATTAACTGTACCCTCACAACAACCTAATAGAGGAAGCTACTACCATTAGCCTATTTTACAGATGAAATGATTGAGGTTATAGAGGTTTATTAACTCACTCAAACTCCACAGCGAGCAAGTGGCAGAGCTCAGATTTTGGGCAACAGAGCTGAAGTTACCACCCAAAGTATGTGCAGTAACAGTATATATATTACAAGTAGAGAGACCAAATAAATGATCATGTGAACTAGCGTATTTGAGAGTAAAGGGCACTCTATTAACGCGGGCACTAGGATATTGAACTCAAATCATGGGTATCATGGACAAACCAGGGTGCACAGTTACCTTAATTACCACATAATTAAGCTGAGGTGAAACAAAAAGTGTCTCTGAATATTATTTAGTGATTTATTTTCTCAGCACTTATTTACTGAGTACCTGCTGTGTGACAAGCACTGTTCTAGATGGCGAGTCAAACAAAGTCCTTTCCCTCATAGAGCGTCCATCCTAATGAATGTCATTCATGTGTACACATGTATCTGCAGGTGCATATGTGTGTATGCAATTCAACACATGTGCATGCACGTGCAACCACAAAACAGATTTAACACCTTCGCTCCTGGAAACTTGTTGAAGTTGTACTTTGGCCTATTAAGATTTACATGGTAGCCCAAGTGATGGGTTGAACTCTTATCCTATGAATCTCAACATGTTAAATCTACGTTTTTTCAAAAGCACTAGAATTCTATATTCCCTAAGTTATGCATGATGGCAAAAACCAGACCAAGATTCAGAAATTCTAGACTCAAGTTCCAGCTCTGATACCACTTACGAGTCTTGCCTTCCATACCTCCCATAGCTCCTTCCGTCCCACCAGTATACAGAGCTGTGGTGCGTTGACACTAATGTTAACCGTGGAGTCAAATGTGCTTCCATACATTATTTCAGTTGGTCCACACAATGGTCTTGTGAAGTAAACAGGATGTAATTATCATTGTCTGATTTTATAGTGAAAAATTTGAGACAGTCAAGATTAAGGTTAAGATTGTAGGAGATAAGGCACATTGAGGTGCTCTGGAGACCACAGACAGATGCCTAGAACTTAACATTCTTCTCCAGGGTGAAATACAGTGGATCAATGAAGTACACTGGCCACGTATCCCACCTCTACCACTTAAGAACTGTGAAACCCTGGACCAGTTACCTAAGCTCTCTCAACCCATTTCCTCATCTATTTTTTAAAGCGGGAGGTAATAATGGTGCCTACCAACCAGAGTTGCTGTGAAGATTAAATAAGATAATGGGTAAGAAACACTTGGCCCAAGTGCCTGGCATGGAATAATGCTTCATCCTTGTTAGCTATTATTATTTTATTAATGAAACCGTGATAGAGGGATTATCTGGGCCCACCCATCTCCACCGTCCAATGCCACAGTAAAAGACTCTGGTAAGCTGCATTACACTGATCAGATTTCCCAGCCCCAGGATCCCTAGGAAAGAAGCTTAGTAATAGGGAGTAGCAGAATTGCCAGTGGCAGAGTCACAGGAATATGGTGAAACAATTGTTCCACTGCTTCGGACTCCATGAGGAACTTTCTATGGATCACTAAATTTTTAAAGCTTCTTTGGAGCACTTTCACATATAGGCAGTCATGTGCAATCAGTTTCATTTTCAGCTGAAATTTCTAAATACAATCGTCAATCTGATTTTTCTTGTTTTACATGTGAGCCTTTGTATGTCAACGCTAAGTAATAACATGAAACTCACCTTTAAAACATGATTATGTCAAAGACACATCACTTTCAAAGGAATTCCCATGCCCTCCCCTGGAATTATTGAAGAGGGAAAGGAATACATACATCTTCAAAAATTTTACAAATCAAAATTAGAAAGCCCTTGGACAGTGATGAACAATGTGCAGGATTGTTACAGGAAGTACATCAATTATGATTCATTACATTTAAAAGATGTAATTGCAAGAGAGTAACCTGCAATTGTGCATGCCTCATTTGGAATGACAATACGCCCATGTGTGCACGTCACTTTAATATAATAAACACATGCTTCTCTTGGCTTAGGTTTCTTTTGCTATAAAAGTAAAATCTTTGTAATAAATTACTTCCTCCCCTACAGACTATCTCATATTATCCCTGTGGAAATGTTAAACAGATGGGGCAGATACATATCCCTACTTCTACTAATTAAATGTGAGAACCAAATAGTTGAAAACTTGGCAGGGTCATACAACAAAGTTGATGGCAGAACTCAAATTGCAATAGGGTCTTCCTACTTATAATCTGAGGACACCTTTTCCAAAACTTAGGTCCAACACTTCTTCAATTGATGAGTTATTTCTCTTCTACCCAACCAGGAAAACATAAAGATAAAAGCAGAATAGTCACATCTTCACATCCTACACATAGAAAAACTAGGAAAGCACATATTACATTCACCTTACCTTATTAAAGAAAGTCCATTATGATAATTTAGGGGTAGAGCATATTCATGGACTTTAAACATTATATAGCAAGCATCTGTTTAAAAAGTGCCAAGTAAAATGTCACTGAGCCATCCAACAATGTGAACACAGATAAAGCCACTTCTTACTTCAAACATGTAAGATTACTATCTAGCCACATTCAAAATAAAGGAAAATGTCTGGAAGGCCAGAAGTAAAGAGAGGAATCAAAGCAAGAGATGACAGTAGGATTTTAAGCCACAGTGAACTAGGTGGATTTCAGACAAGTTACTTGCCCTATGTGCTAGGACTCAGTGTTCAAACACCTACATGAAGACAAGAAATTTGACATCAGACCAATAAGGGAAGCATTCATGCATAAATTCCTGAGTCTCAAAGAGCTACTTTGTGCCAAATAAATAAATACTAAAAGATGCTTATAGCCAAGGAAAAAATAGAAGGAAACACATCAACTCCTTATGCCCTTGGACAGAGGGAAAATTTACCTGGGAATTGTAAAATTCCAGATTTACACCACATACAGGTGTAAAGTCCACTTGAATCATATAGGAAAACCAAGCTAGTACTAAAAGCCAGCCACTAAAACTCTGGGTCCCAGCATGAAAACTCAAAACCATTTTTCTAAGAACCATTCATAACTTAAGGGAAACAAACCACTTCCAAATAAACATCCCCTGCTGAAGCTAAGCTCACAATAAAAAACATAATCTATGTAAGGAAATAAATATCCAAAAGGGAAAGTCAGTAAATGTGATAAACATAGGAATGTGATTAACATAAGAACAAATAAAAATAACAGAAAAATCTAAAGAGAAGCTATGAGTATAAATAAATGAAAAAACTGAAGGAGGAATAAAAAGTAATTAAATAGTAGAAAAGTATGAGCAAAATGCAGATACACTTTAAAAAGAATCAAAACAGTATAAATGAAAATTAAAATGAAAAACTCAATGAGTAGGTTAAGCACAGAAACACTCTAAGAGTAATGGGGTACTAGAAAAAACATCTGATTAAACTACCAAAAATTAGAAAACCAAAGAGATGAAAAACATGAAACAGCATTAAGAAACATGGAAACACCAAGTTCCAAAAAACAAAAATAAATCAATACCTAGACACAGTGAAGAAAGAGAGGAATATCAAAAATAACCAAATGAAGATTCTTCAATACAAGCAAACAGAAAAGTCAGATTAATTCCAAAGGGCAATGAAAGGGACAATATAATTCTCCTCAGCAACAAAAACGGTCAGAAAATAATGAAATAATATCTTTCAACTAATAAGTGATAATATTTCCAACCCCTATATTTTGGTATATAATTGTTCAAGAGAATAACCAAGATGAAGACATTGTCAAAGATTAAGAGAATTTATCATTCAAAGGCCCTCCCTGAAGTATCCACCAAAGAACATATTCCAGTAAAAAGAAAACAACTGGGGGAAAAAGGGAGACAGAAGAAGTAAATTTAAAAAAAAAAAAAATGGTAAGCATGTTTGCAAATGTAAACACTGCTTTTAAAAATTAAAAACTAACTTGGAGACAATTAAATACAAACCAGGTCTAAGAATTAAAATCTCATTTGGAAGAAGTTAACTATAAACCAGGTCTGGATTATAAGACAAAAAGTTAAAATTCAAAAATAGGCAGTTAAGCAGTCAAAAATTTTAAAGTTTAGAGATGCCTGGGTGGCTCAGTGGTTGAGCCTCTGCCTTCAGCTCAGGGTGTGGTCCCAGGGCCCTGGGATTGAGTCCCACGTCAGGCTCCCAACAGGTGGCCTTCTTCTCCCTCTGCCTATTTCTCTGCCTCTCTGTGTCTCTCATGAATAAATGAATAAAATCTTTTTTAAAAATTTAAAGTTTAAGTATTACTCAGAAAGAGGATAAAACAGTAATACAAATACTATGTTTACCATGTTCCAAAAAAATATTTTAAGATTTTACATATATTAACTAATTTGATTTTTACAACAGCCTATGACACTGGTACTTTTACAATACCCATTTAACCAATAAAGCAACTGAACCCAGAGAGTTTAAGTTATGCACACAATATCATAAAACTACAAAATATGTAGGAAAATGCAATTGGGATGTAAGCCAAAGCAATCTGGCCTGGCTCCTTTAAATCAGGTAATCAGATTAAAATTAAAGAGTAACTATAAAAGGAATAGAAACAGAATGTATAATAATATATAAAATATAAAGGGAAAAAAATTGACGAAGCCAAAATATGACAAGAAAACTAAAGACACCAAGTAAAAGACAGTAAAGAACAAAGTAAACCCACATATAATACTCATAATAAATGGAACTGCACTTCTTTTGAAATTACAAGTATTATTAAAATTTAAATTCAAAACAAAAATAAAATATACCAAAAGGAAAATTATCTAGTTGATTTGACAGTAATGGTATATGAAAAGATATGTCTGGAAAACATAGATGTGGAAAACAGATACAGAAAAAAGATGTGTAAAATCTAGTTTTATTTTGAATAGTAATAGTAGTAACAGAAAAAACAGACTATGAGCCACAAAAATATTATTGAAAATAAAGAAATTCATAACGCAATAGTTAAAGGACAAATTCACTCAGGAGATATAATATTAAACTAGTATGCACCTAATAACTTAGCATCAAAATATACAAAGCAAAAATTAAAATTATAAACAGTAATTGGCATCACGATCTTAGAGACT
The DNA here is from genome assembly GCF_053574225.1 of Canis aureus. Lineage (NCBI taxonomy): Eukaryota > Metazoa > Chordata > Mammalia > Carnivora > Canidae > Canis > Canis aureus. The sequence continues at coordinate 43,249,933 of NC_135621.1, forward strand.
GATTTTAGTGTATCATATAACCTAATAAAATAGCCAAAAAAAACCTGGTAATTCTATTAAAGATCTGAACATGATAATTACAAATTCAATTTCATCTGTGTATGTGTATATGCATATGTGCACATGTGCCTTTATACAATCCTGTACCAAATAGAGAACATACAATCTTTTTCGAGAAAACATGGAAAATGCAGTTTAAAAAGGACCATACAATTAGGTGATGAATCACTGAATATTGCACTTTATGTTAGCTAACTAAAATTTAAATAAAAATTAAAAAGGACCATATATTAAATCACAGAGAATATCCCAAGCAATGTAAAAATCAGTATCAGGCTTATCTAACCAAAAATGTAATAAAATATGAAAAAAAATTAAAAAAAAATTATCATATAGCTATATGTTTACTAACTAAAAATTATACAATTCTAAATAATTGTTGGGCTAGAATTTAAAAAAAAAAAATCACAAGGCAGACCTGGGTGTCTCAGTGAGTTAAGCAACCAACTCTTAATTTCAGCTCAGGTCTTGATCTCACCACCAAGAGATTAAACCCCACATCAGGTTCCTCACTCAGCTCAGAGTCTGTTCCTCTGCCCCTCCCTTTGCTCACATACTCCCTCATTCCCTCTCTCTCAAAAATAAAGAAGTATTAAATAAATAAATACAATCTTTTTTTTTAAATCACAAGGAGATTTTAAAATACTGAAAACTAAATAGTGAAAACTACATATCAAAACTATACAATGCAACTAAAATAGGACAAAACAAAGTATTTCTAGCCTTCAATACATAGATTTCCATTCCTCTAAGATATACCCATCTGGATCATGAGAAACCACCCTTAAGAAGACTTTCTTTTAATATTCCTACTTCAGCTCATGAAGCATTTCTTTGATTTCATAAAGACTAAATTAGATTTTACAGACATTAAATTAGTGACAGAGTGCCCCTGATAAGATACATAAGATACATCAGTCATCTTTCCAGCTTTATCACTGATATTTTGTATTAAATTCTCATCTCAGAATATACATGTTTTGTCAGTTACTAGCAATAATGATTTCATGCAATTTATTAGAAAAGTACAATTTCATCTGCATCACCTCCCTGAATTCTTTAGTCTTTGCCACTCTCTTATAATTTGCAATAAAGATGAATTTACATAAACTTAGAATTACCATGACTATGCTTTGTAACATAGTCTTAAGTGTCAGTTTATCAAGCTTTGAATTTAATGAAAACAAGTAAATAGCTGTATTTTGGAGAAACTGATGAAGACAAATGGCTTCTTAGGAGTTATAATAACCAAAAAAACTATTGAAGTAGTTTTGTCCCTGTTAATAAGACCGATGTCATTTGAACATAAAAGTATGCCAAGTTTAGAGCACAGGAATTTATAAAAATATTTGTCATTGAAAGTAATATTAATTATGTTTTCAACTGTAAATGCTTTTTCAGGGATTAATTACCCTTGTATAGTGGGAATCAATATATTAGAAAACCAGTGAATTCAGTAACTAATGAGCTAAGCTCTAAATTCAGGAATGGAAAAAAAATAACAAAATACACGCCAATACAGTAGGAGAAGCTAAATAATAAAGAGAAAAAATTGGTAAACTAAAACGAATCAAAATCTAGTTCTTTGAAAAAGTATATAATAGACAAACTTCTGAGAATTTTTCTCAAGGTAAAGAAAAACAAAAATAACAACATTAGGAATATAAAGGTAGGGCAATACATGCAGATAATGTAGATACTTTTTAAATAATACAAAATAATTTCCTTCCTATAAATTTAAAAACTAAAATTAAATAATGATTTTCCAGAAAAACAAAAACATAAATACTAAAATTGACTGAAGAAAAGATAGATAAGCCAAGTAGAACTACAAATTTTAAAGGCAATTGAATTACTGATAAAAATCTATCCACATACAAATCAACAAATTCATTTGGTTTTACAAGTAACTTTTTATAACCCTACAAGGAACAAATATATTTATACAAAATGTTCTTTGTATAATTTTAGGGTTTCATAATATGTGAAAAATCCTGGAAAAAGTATCCCATTAATGACAATTATTATTGTCATTGTGGAAGTTGATACAGAGAGTAACATTTTTGGTGAAAAATTACCTGCTACATTAGAGGGCAGTGATAAAATTCTAAAAGGCACCTAAAATGATCTGTAGAAAGAATACGAGAGAGCTGTTTACACAGAAAACATAAAATATATGGTTAACCGAAAGGGAAAAGATGGAAGCTTTGAGACAAAAAGAATTCAAAACTCTCCTTTTAGCTTTATTAAGAACAAACACATGCCATCAGGAAGACAGCTTCAGAAATTTGTTCAAAATGAGATGTGGTTCAGAAAAATAGGTAAAAATCATGAGATTAATCCGCTGACCAACCAGCTGCTGTTATATGCTTCAGGAAAACCAAATATAACAAAGAGAACCAGATCAAGAGATCAAGGTCTCAGCAAATACAGATAGATATCAACTGTAGAAATTATCTGGTTTCATATTTAAAATCAGGACAGGCTAGAGCCCAGAGGAGAAACCTTCATGGACCAAATTGCTTTGCCTTTTCCTTAAAACAATACTACAAGTTATTTAATGTCAAGACAACAGGGTAGAGGGAAGTGGAAAATTCTGCATCCTAACCCCAAGTTTAAGGGTTAAGGAAATGAACAGGGCAGAATGCATGCTGACACCTGGAAGAGGCAATCAGGCCAGCTCAAGCCTCCAAGATAAGTGAGGGGACATCTGGGAAGCCACTGTGGACAAGGAAGAAAGTTCCATTGCTTTAAACAGCAGAGGCCCAGTGCTCTGGCCCTGACCTCTGATAGAGGGAAGAATACATGCCCAAGTTCACCCAGCTTAGGACAAATTCCACTGATCTACTTCATGGGCAAGGAAATCAGAGAAGACCATCTTAGAATACTCCAGGAAATGTTCCTCTTCTTAGTTCTTTGGCTATTATTCTATGCTGCAGAACTCTACCCCTGTGTATAGGATTTACCAAATAATGTGTTTCTGTTAAAAAAAAAAAAGTCAATAGTTATTCAAAATATAATATATTTGAATATAAATATTCAAAATTAAAAGGAGCAATACACGTTCACATGTGTAAGGATCTAAGTGAAAAACAAATGTTTCATCCCAAAATTCTAAGACTGTTCAAAGGTGTACTAAATTTGCTATGTTTATATTTATTTAACCTACTTCACATATGCATTTGAATTGTCATCATGACTGCAGAACTTTGTTTTTGACCAAATAATTCAGAAACTGAGTTTCCCTGATAATCAGGTAAAACAATGAAAAGCTGAATCATTCAACACTGCCAAAAATGCACTTGCTCACTTCTGACTGCAATATTTCTAAGATTATATTGTGCTGCTATCTAGCAAACTATTCTGAGTTCATCATCAGGAATGATATAAACCTCCTACAGATGTGATTAGGAGCCTCCATTTGGGGCACCCTGTTACCTTTATTTAGATTAATCACTAGCAGTGGGTCTTCATGTTCTCTGTGGCAGGTAAGTTCAGGTACACTGGGTTCACAGCATAAAAGTGCCCCAAATAGAAACCACAGCATGTCGCATAAGTTAACACATGTGTTATCTCATCGTGTCAAGTCCCCTGCACAGCTCAATTCATCATCCTGCCCCAAAAAGGAGCAAAATAAGTCATATAAGTAGTCATATAAGTCACCCCAAAATAACAGTTTCTCCAGTGCGGAAATTAAAATAGAATTTGAATGACTAGATATGGCCCAATGGGTTGGAAAGGCAGTACAAGGACAGTTGTCCCCAAAGCCAACAGAAAGTTTAGGGCCTGGGGGAGTAGGTGGGGGATATCTGGGCATTTCCAGGCTCCTCAAAGGACAGAGGACCCTGGAACATCAGGAGGACAGGGCTGGACTATATACAGGAAAAACCTAGGAAAGACCTCCAAGGGCCAGCTTTTGGTGCTGTAAAAAATTACACTTACTGCTTTGGGAACTATACCCTTCACCCCACCCATGGCAATCTCCACTCGGGTCTCTGTGCTCAGATACTTGTGGTTGGGACATATGAAAATCTGTCTGTACTTCTATTTCTGTGTCGCCCCAGATGCAGGAGAGAAAGAGGAGATAGTAGGCCAGTGAAGTTGAGAATCTGGTGGGAGGCGTGGGCTGAAAGATCCAGAGAAAAGCAAGTACCAGGGAATATAAACACATCTATCTATCTATCTATCTATCTATCTATCTATCTATCTATCCTGCCAATGGGTAGATCAATAAATACAACTATGAACTCATACAAGCATTTTAATAAAATATTACACAATTAACATAAGGTCAAACAAGATGCATAGATCATGATAGAAAAAGACCAAGTACAAAAAAGCAATCCATGCAAATAAGAACACTTGGAAAAGGCTGAGCCTAAAACAGAAACAGAGAAAGGCAGGAGGTAGCCCAGCACAGTGGAAAAGGAGACACGGTGCCAGAGCACTGCGGGAGGCTACTGTCACTCCTCTTCCACTCCTGCTAATGATGAAATATTCAGTGCTTCTTCCATGCCCAGGATTTTCTAAGAATGTTAAACATAGGTAGTTTAATCCTCATTTAATCCTCATATAAGAAAACAAGCCTCCAGGACAGACACAAAGATGAGACATCAGGCTGACCTGGGTGGAATCCTGGCTCCCCACCCACCAGCAAGGTAACCTCCCCACTTCTGCTTCCCTGCATAGGAAACGGGGTAATCATCCTTACCCAGGATGGTTGTGAAAATTAGAGATAATGAACTTAAGTGCCTACCAGCGGCTGTTATTAGTGTAATTAATTAGATCAAAATAATTGAGAGCGAAGAACAAAACAAAGAGTTGTAATTGAATAGAAATGGAAACAGGGCACACAAGCACTAGGCCAGGGATGGAGGCTGGGAGAGAGAGTGGACAGGGCTCCCCACTTTGTATATCTGTGGGCACCTCATGTAAACTCCCTGGAGCTTCAGTTTCCACCTCTACCAAGTGTGTGTGTGGCGGGGAGCGGTATTAATATCTGCTCTTCCCACTTGTTGTGAGGACCATGTGCGGAGATAGTACCTGAGCGTATCATTACCGGCAACAAGTTCATGCAATACCTGCTCGATAGGTGGGGAAATCCATTTCCTCTGCTTCTATTTCTCAGGTGGAATTAAGGCACACAACTAACACAACCATGTCAAAGCCAGGTAATTGCAGACTGCAAAGTCCTTAAACACAGCATGTGCCTCCTTTGGTCAGCACTTATAGAATCAAATTAGCTTATTCTGCCATGGAGCTTACCTACCTCAACTTCCACCCCCGTACAAACCATCTCTTCTGCTTGCTTCGTGCCTCCCCCCCCCCCCCCCCCAATGAATGCCTTGTTTATTTCTCTCTGGAACGTTGTTCCCTTTCATCTCCAACTGACATATCCTGGTCATCCCTGAAAACCCCATTTAAACGCTTCCTTTGCAGGAGGAAGTGATTTCTGCCTCCTACACTGCCACATTATCTTTTCTGACTGGGTCACACTACTTAGCACTTCCCTGTATTACGGCCACCGGTGTGTGTGACATCTCTCCCGCCAATCAATAAGCTGGAGGATGACAGGCAAGGTGTCTTCATCCTTTATGGGGACCTGCCTTACTTGAACAGCACAGGATCTTTCCCAGGAGAAATGCAGAAGATGCATGCAATAACGCAGACGCTCTTTTGACCTAATAACTTCTTTGAATCTTAACAACAACAGTAGTTGACATATTTTAAAATGAAAAAGTACTTAAAATATCAAGTAAAAATAATGTCAAGCCCCATGATCACAACAAAAGTTTATGTGTGTGGGGGTGGGGGGTGGGGGGAAGGGGTTATGAAGATAAGAAAATACATTCTGAGCCTCTGCTTTCCAAATGAAAGTTAAAGAGATAGTTTGGAAAGTGGGTTATCTTTAAATATGCATCTCGTTTCACTGGCCTCGGTCACCTAAGAAAACGCTTCCTGGAGAGTGACAGCCTCGGCCCAAAGGAGGGAGGAGACAGGGTGTTCCTGTCGCAGCTGCAGGCGCTCGGTTGTCCCTGGTCCCCTCCCAGGCACTTCATTAGTCAGGTGCATGGCGGGGTCTGCGTCGTGGCCAAGGCGCCTCTCTCTGCCCGGAGCATCCAGGGCTTTCCTGCTTTAGCCTCCGTGCTAGCCTGCGCCTCTCTCCCGATGCAACAGCCTCAGCCCCCTCGCCTCCTCCCTCGGCAAACAGGTCTGTCCCACTGGGCATGTGAGTGAGGCAAAAGTAAGCGGCGAGTCCCCAGCGGGGTCTGTAAGGGGCTGAGAGTTTGGGGCTGTTTCAAGGCCCATGTCCACTTAGGAAGCAACGCGTGAAAATGCTCTTCCCGGGGTCCCTTTCGAACAGAAGCTGCGTTGTCGCCCCCGCCCCGTCCACGGGCGCGATCGCCCCCCCCCCCCCCGCGCCCCCGCCGGCGGATCCAGCCCGCTCACCTATCTTCGCCAGGGAGGCCAGCAGGATCCACAGGGTGATCTCGAAGGGGATCTGCACGTGGGGGTAATCCAGGGTGAACACCGGCAGCCGGCTCTCCTCGAACGGCGCGGTCCCGGGAGCCACCACGCTCGCGGGGCTGGGCGGGCTGGAGCTGGCGCCCACGGCCCTCGACGCGTCCAGCAGGGTCTCGGCCAGGGCGCCCGCCGGCCCCGCCACCTGCAGGAGCAGCAGCAGCAGCAGCGGCGGCGGCGGCGGCGGCGGCGCCCGCAGGCTCCGCCCGGTGCGCGCCGGCTCCATGGGGTCGGCTCCCCGCGCCGCCGGCGAGCCCCGCGCTCGGCCCTCGGCGCGCTCAGCGCATCGCTCCCGGCAGCGCCGCCCCCGCCCCCGCCCCCGCCCCCGCCCCCGCCCGCCGCCCGCCGCGGGGCCGGCTCTGTGCCGCCGACGGCTCGGTCCCCGCCGGGCGCGCACCCTCGGCCACCCTCAGCCGCCCTCCGCCGCCGGCCGCCGGCCCATGCCCCGCGCGCCGCTCGCCGCTCGCCGGCCGCAGCTGCAGGCCCTGCCCCGGGCGGCCCGCGGGCGGGGGCGGGGGCGGGGGCGGGGCGGGGCGGGCGGGGCGGGCGCGGCGCCCGGGCCGCGGGGCGGGAGGGCGCGAGCACCGGGGCCGACGCGCCGCGCACCTGCCCGAGCCGCGGGCGACGCGGGGCCGCGCTCCGCTCCGTTCCGCTCCGGCCGGCTCCGCGCGCCGCGGCCCCCACCCCCGGAACGCGCCGGCTCTGGGCGGGACGGCGCGAGGTGCCCGGGCTGTCCCCGCCCCGGAGGCCGCGCCGGGCGTCGCTCCGGCGACACGGGCCCTTTCCCCCCGCGGGCCCCGGCGGCGGGGCGCTACGGGCCGGGCCCGGGAGCCGCGGGGGCGTCGGGGCCGTCGGAGCCGTCGGAGCCGTCGGAGCGCGGCCTGCGCGGGGCGCTGTTTGCCGCGTTCCCACGCCCCCGGGGGCCCCGCCGGCTCCCCGCGCCCTGCGCCGCTCTGCCCCCCGCGCCACCGTCGCTTCCACTTCTCCCCTCCCTGCCCCCGGCCACGAGGAAGAAAAACATCTCTCTGCGTCTCAGGCTTGGAGGTGCACATGTCCCGGAGCTGCGGCAATATAATTATTTCGCGGAAAGCCGGTGATTTGCCTCGCTCAGACCCACTTGCTGCGCTAATTACAGGCCGCCTGCGGGTAGGAAGGGAAGGAAAGGGAGCGCGACCTCCGTGTGGGTCTCGGAGAGCGTCCAGCGCCCGCCGCTCCCCCCACCCCCACCCCCACCCCCGCCCCCACCCCCGCCCCCGCCCCCGCCCCCACCGCCGCGCCCACCCCCGCGCCCGCGCCCGGAGCCTCTGCCCCGCCGCCTCTTACTGTCCCAGCACCTTTATCACCAGAAACCGAAAAGAACATAAAAGCAAGACCAGGTGTCGCTCAATTTTCCCTTCGATATTTAGGAGATGAAATCCTCTCTCTCTCTTTTCTCCAATTTTTTTGAATATCGAGACATGACTCCTACCGTTAAGCACTGGGCATTTCAAAATGTAAAGCGCATTTCTTTTTTTCAAAGTTCTAACGTAGGGAATCCATGAGATGTCAACAGAGGGCACAAGGGGAGAAAGAAAAGAGAAAAGAAAAGAAAGAAAAAAAGAAAAGGAAAGAAAAAGAAGAAAAGAAAAAGAAAGAAAGAAAAACACTCCCCACCTGAATCGATGCATATAAGGACCAGTCATCTTAAGACTTTGAAAATAATGCAGGGACAAGTCCAGGATAAAATTAGAGAAGGATCCTAGGAGAAGACACAGAGTACTTCAGTTAATATTTTATAAAGCATTAGTGTTTCAAAAGTGCGACAGAATTGAATGTATGGACGTCCTGTCGTCTTAAAAAGAATCATTGAGCCATCCAAAAATCTGCCTCCCTATCTAAATTCACTGGAAATCTTCATTAAAGTTATAGGCTTCGGTTCCCCAGGAAGAAAGGAGCAACAAATAATAACTTTGTAGAACTGTGTAGCTCAACATGGGAAGCTCCATGCAAGGAGCTTTATCTGTTTCTTTGCCGATTATCACAAAGCCCCAAAGAGATAGACATTCTTGTATCCATTATACATTATACATTCTTGTACCCATTTTGTAAGCAAAGAATTTTAGATGAAGAAATGTGTAAAAACAAACAGATGTATCCAAGTTTACCAATCAAAAAGGGTCTAGAAGGCATTTAAACAGCCTGTCCATGCTAACATTGGTTTCAGCCCACCCTCCAGTTGGGGACCAGTTACCCGTAAATGGCAGGTCATTTTCTCAACGGCCTTTACATATAACAGTAGAGGATAATTTAGGGAATGTCAAAAAAAAAAAAAAAAAAAGCCATAGCAGAATAAAGTTTTATTTGCAAATCAGGCCAGTTCTACAAGTTTGGTGAAATAATAATAGGGCAAGGACACATGCAGACAATAATTTCTAGGAGTTTGAGTCACATAATGCTTTTAAAAACAATTGAAAAACAATTGCGCATCAGGGTGCCTGGGTGGCACAGCAGGTGGGCATCTGACTCTGGGTTTCAGCTTGGGTGGTGATCTTAGAGTCCTGAGATCCAGCCCTCTGTCGGGCTCAGCACCGAGTCTGCTTTAGATTCTCTCTGCCCTTCCCACTACTATGCTCTCTCTCTCTCTCTCTGTCTCTCTGTCTCTCTCTCTCCCCTCCCTCCCTTTCTAAAATAAATAAATATTAAAAAGATTTTTTAAAAGAATGTGCATTATAAACAAGAAGATGAATGATAAATCTACATTTCTGGGATCTTACTGCCCAGAGTGTGGAAATCACAGACTCTAGTATCACTTTACTTTTATAAATCTATGTTATTGTAGTTAAAGATTATCAACACTTTCTCACATTTACAGAAGTACTCTTTTATATAAATGGAAGATGAAAGACACAGTTTTAAAAACAATCTTTTCATCTTTCCCCTAAAGCAAAACAAGAGGGCAGCCCAGGTGGCTCAGCGGTTTAGCGCAGAGCCTGATCTTAGAGACCCAGGATCAAGTCCCACATCGGGCTCCCTGCATGGAGCCTGCTTCTCCCTCTGCCTGTGTCTCTGCCTCTCTCTGTGTCTCTCATGAACTTAACAAAAAAAAAAAAAAAAAAAGCAAACAAGAAGGAAGTAAGCTATGCCTTCATGCTGATGAGGACTTGACTGAACCATTTTTTTTCAAAGGGCCCTATGACTAGGACCTCAACCCCTGAGTCCTGAAAGGACCTCACCCATTACTGTACCCATGAAATAACCGAAGGCAAGATCATATCTCTATCAAGTTAAAATCCTTCAGCGACTTACCTGATTTGACCTCTGGCTTTCACTCCTACTACCTCACTCCCCCAACCTCCAGTACCAATGCTCTATGAACTCTGACCAAAATCCCAGGCTCTCTCTCACCTCAGGACCTTTACACATTCTGTGCTTTCTCCTCTCTGCCCTTCACCTTGTTAATTCCTCCTAGGGTCTCTGCTCAAAGGTAACTGATGCAAGCGTGTCTTACCTGACACCTGCCTTTCTGGACTAATTAGAGTCCTGTTTTATGCCCTTTGATACCTCTCTGTCTTAGCACTTAATCATTTTACTTCCCCCCCCCCAAAGCTCTGTGAAGATAAGGATGATTGATTTGATTCACTTGTTTATCCTTAGTTCCTAGCACAGTGCCTAGAATAAATATCACTTAGTATGTATTAGGTAGATGACAGCTCTCCTGCCTCAGGAATATGGGCCCCAGGCTTTTCCATGGTTGTCTCAGTGGCAGGACAGACATGCACAGTTCCACACGAAATGTTTCCCTCCAGTGATCCCTGGTTCATATTTTATGATCTCACATCTCCTTTTTTTTCTGCCCAAGTACTTTGAAAATCCAATCACATGACAGGATTTCTAAATACGTTCATTTATTATAATTACCTGATTTGAGCATGACCGTCACATAGTAGCACAGAAGTGTTTACGAGGATCTTATAAACTCTTTCAGAGAAACTTGAATCTTTTTCTCTGCCCTCTGAGCTGAAGGGGTCTATTGGAATATTAGTGTATGTAGTGGAGTCCTGTAATGGCACTAACCCTGCATCAAACAGTCATCAAGCCAGTCAGTACCCCTGGCATCACTCACACTCACCAAGAACTTTAGAATTTAGCTTAAGAGAAAGTGCACGTTTAAAAACAGTAATGTGAGCTCTGCAGGGAAGCTCAGGATCATCGTGCCTAGGGCAAGGCTGTTCTTAAACCCCCGCCTCCTGCCCTGGAAAGCTCTGGAGGTCCTGGGATTTAACTTGGTGGCTTACCACACAGGACTTGGAGCTAAGCGAGGTTGTGAAGCGTTGAGCCCCCAGGAGCTTCTGGGTGGAGGAGCAGGCACACCCTAGCACACGACTCCAGAAGGTTTAGGTATCAACCCCACTTTCCAGAAGCAGAGTGGAGGCTGACCCAGAGGAGGTGATGTGTCCCTGGGTGGCAGTGGCTCCCTCACACCACAGGGTGGCGCCAGCCCTCTCCCCACAGGCCTCAGCTCCCGGGGATCCAGGCGGCTGTGCACTGGGAGCAGGGAAGGGCTCCCCGTTAGGTACTACTGAGCCCCTCCTAACAGAAGGCTTAGAACTGACATTTCACACTATTTATTTTGTACATATTTTTATCATATTCATATTTTAAGTTCTCCTTTGAAACCTGCATTGTACAACCACTGACCCTTAATTTTAGAGTGAGATTTCAACCCAAAATTTCTGCCTCTAAAAAGTCAGCATTTGTAGTATCATTGACTTGATAATCTTATTATTGTATTTGAAAATCTTAAAGTCTAAACGACCTTCGTTTTTGTTTTGTTTTGTTTTTAAAGACAGTCCTCGTCAAAAATCCAGAGCCCTCTTCTCAAACAGCGCTAACGAAGATCAAGCGGTGGTGTGAATGCTTAATGCGGAATTATATGCTTTTCTCTCTTTTTAGCCAAGATACTTGTTTCATGTCAGTAGAGAGTTGCTTTGCTATCTGAAAAGCTACGTTCTGCAAATTGAAGGTTGATAAACAAGAGTGGTCCTTTTATTTTTTTAAATATATTTTTAAAAGATTTTATTTCTCTATTCACGAGAGACACACAGAGAGAGGCAGAGACATAGGCAGAGGGAGAAGCAGGTTCCCTGTGGAGAGTCCCATGTGGGACTCGAGCCCAGGACCCCAGGATCACGACCTGAGCCAAAGGAAGTCACTTAACCACTGAGCCACCCAGGCACCCCAAGAGTGGTGCTTTTGATGTTGAAATCTACTGGTATATTTAAAAATAAGATTCTGTCTTCAGATATTCAACCACTAAGCTTTTCAGAGCCTCAGTTTTCCTGTGTAAAAGACTTGGAATAAAGAACTTTATGTGTCTTTCCAAAAGGCTTAATTAAAATCTAGGATTTGAATCTAATACAATTGTATACAAGAGACATGCACCTACATCCTGTATTACCCTCCTCTGGCCCTGTGATGTCAGGTGTGGGAGGAGAGGTTCCCTCTCCTTTGAGCTCTATTGTGTTATGTCTCAATTCTGATATGCAGAGCGCTCAGAAAGCAAAAAGACAACCTCCCGGGAACTTCTGAATAGCATCCCATTAATATGTATAAGGCCCACCCATTCACCAATTCAACAAATATTTATAAAGTGAGACTGTGCACTTGCTAAGCTTTAAGGGCCCAATAAATAGGAGAACTTCAAGGCTTGGTAGGGAAGGGAAAACACTTTCCCTCTACCCTTCTGAGGTTTTAGCAGAGACCTCTATAATAAAAGGTTAACAATAGAAAAACAAGCTTATTAACACGTGTGCCTCATGCAAACATGGGAGCTATCCAGGGAAAAATGAGTCTCTCACCAGGGTGGCTTCGAATTCAGGATGAACTGCCATCTTTGTAGGAAAAGGAAAGGGGAGATGTAACCTGAGGGGTTAGGACTATTAGGGAAGATGAATGGGCCCTTAGAATAAGTGATGGGAGATGATAGTTTCATGACACAGTTTGTCTGGTGTCAGCTTCTGGTCTCCTTTTCCGTAACAAGTCAATCTTTCCTGGTTGATGAAACTCCCAGGAAGATGTAAGGCAGTCAATTTCCTTTTGGAGAATCTGTCTTTAGGCAGATAAAGGGAGTTCAGAGAAAGCCTCTTCCTGCATCTGCTGTTTTTCAAATGTCCACAGCTCAAAATAATCAATGTACCCAAGTGGCGTATTTGGGGATGGCATATTCATTCTGCTACTCTTTAGGATCATGGCAGAAATGCTTCTAGAAACAGTTGGAAATGAAGAATACCCTTGCAAATGTATATTTTGTTTATTAGTATTCTAGAACTGCTTACCATACCGGAAATAGAAATCTGACTAAACCCAAGCCTGAAAATAAAGGAAGCGGAGTATAAAACACCAATCTTCACCCAAGTGTCTTTATCCACTTTCTACTGTTTTTTTTTTTCTACTGTTTTTTGATCTGAAGAATTCCTTAAAGCTTTTTGAGTTTTATTTTTTTTTTAATTTTATGTATTTATTCATGAGACCCACAGAGAGAGGCAGAAAGAGAAGCAGGGTCCTTGCAGGAAGCCTGATGTGGGACTTGATCCCCAGACTGGGATCACACCCTGAGCCGAAGGCAGAGGTCAACCACTGAGCCACCCAGGCATCCTGCTTTTTGAGTTTTAATTTCTCTCTCCAAAGATCACTATAAAGGCATGCTTGTGCAGATCTCATTTATTAAGGGTTCACTCTGAGAAAATCTCATCAGCTGCATCAACAGTCTGAACTCTGGCCCAGACAGTTCACAGAGAACTGTTTCTCTGGATTCCCAGTGTGTACAAGGCAAAATAGAGCATACATGCCTCTGAATCTCCATTCTCCCTTCTAAAGTTCTCTTTATCAGCCTTAAAACTTGAAAAAATCTTAAGGAGACATTAGTTTGAAATTGAATGTGTGCTATATTATGCTCTGCCTATCTTTGACCTATATTTTCTTCATCCATCCATTCAATCATTTATTTGTACAACCAAGCCTCAAGTATTTATTTAAGTTTTTAAACACTCATTGTCGCAGGAAATAGACCATATGAACCTTGCCCTTGGGAACTATATACCATTATAGAATCAATAGACTATCCATAGCTAACATTTGCTGATGACATGCAATGAGATAGGCTCCTTCTCAAAGATTGTATCTACCATCTCATTAAATACTTTTGACACCTTAAGATTATAGATATTATTTGTAGAGCCCTTTGAAAAATGAGGAAACTGGGATCCCTGGGTGGCGCAGCGGTTTGGCGCCTGCCTTTGACCCAGGGCACAATCCTAGAGACCCTGGATCGAATCCCACATCGGGCTCCCAGTGCATGGAGCCTGCTTCTCCCTCTGCCTGTGTCTCTGCCTCTCTCTCTCTCTCTCTCTGTGACTATCATAAATAAATAAAAATTAAAAGATAATAATAATAAAAAAAGAAAAATGAGGAAACTATAGACAGAAGAGTTATAGAACTTGCCCAAGGTCAGCCAGCTAGTTGAGTTTTGAGTACAGGTAATTTGACCCTGGAGGCTATACTAGACTCTGTGCTGTAGAACAATGATGATGGTGATAATGGTGGTGATGATTGTAATGGTGATGATGGGTGGTGATGGGTGATCATGATGATGGTGAGGATGGTGGTGATAATCATAATGGATGGTGGTGGTGATCATGATGGATGGAGGTAATGATGATCATGATGATGAATGAGAGTGATGAATAACAGTGATGATGATGGTGGTGGGGTGGTGGTGGTGATGATAAATATGATGTCAACATGAATGTAGAGCTTTCAGTATGTTTTCTTTAGTTATTGCATCCTATATGATGAGCACTATTCCCCCCATCCTCATTTAGATACAGGAAATATGAAGTGCCACAAAGCTACAAGAAAATTGATCAAAAGTTATTCAGCTTCTAAGTGACAGAACTGAAATGAGAACAGAAATTTCTTTCCATTTTTGAAGGCTGTGCATACATTGAGAATGCCTCAAATGTGATAGAAGCCACAAGAGAAATAAATAATAAAGGTTATGGAATTCAGAAGTGGGGATCCGGGAAGAAATGGGGGCCAATGCACTGAGGGCTCTGGAGGCCCTGACAAGGACATTGACATTTGCGCTAAGATGGGAAATCTTTGAAAAGCTTGAACAGAAATAAATGAGACCAACTGACTTTTATTTAAACGGGATTTTTCCAGTTCTTGCCTTGACAATGGAGTTTAGGAGAGCAGGGACAAAAGCAGAGATGCAAGTTAGGAAGCCTTTAAAATCAACCAGATGAGAGATGATGCTAGTTTGCATCCACGTAGGGGAAGTAGTGATGGTAAAAAGTGGTTGGATTCTGAGTATATTTGAATTATGGGTGTATTTCGAAGGTAGAATGAACATTATTATCTGAAACACCAGACTTGGAGAGTGGGAGAAAAAGAAGAATCTAGAGTGACTGTAAGCTATCTTCTCTGAGTCACTGGGAAAATGGAGTTGCCTTTTAAAAGTTCTGTATTTTGGGTGCCTGTGTGGTACAGTTGGTTAAGCATCTGCCTTTGGCTCAGGTCATGATCCCAGGGTGCTGGGATCAGGCTGTATCAGACTCCCTGCTCAGGGAGGAATCTGCTTCTCCCTCTCCCTTTGCCTCTCCCCCTACTCATGCTCCCTTTCTCACTCTTTTCTCTCTCTTTCTCAAATACATAAATAAAATCTTTTAAGAAAGAAAAAAGGAGAAAGTTCTGGGTTTGTTTGTTTTAACACAGACAAGGAATTTTGTGGAGGAGGTGTTTTAGAGAGTGTTTATCAGGAACTTTGGAAATGGTAAGCTGAGGGTGCCTAGCAGACCTCCAAGTGGAAATGTCCAAAAGAGTTGAATATTCAGGTGTGGGATTTAGGAGAGAAGCTCAGAATGTATATATAAATCTGAGTCATCAGCTAATAGATTGGTGTATTAATTAGGGCAATACTGTTGCTACTACAGAAAAACACAGCCCCTAAGTGACCAGAGCTGAAACTCAAATGCAAAATCTTACTGGCTTAAATTAATAGAAATTTCTCAGTCCATTAAAATCTGATCCATACTGGGGAATAGGTAAATCTCAGGGGAAGGGTTTCACACAGTCACTAAGGGACATAGGCTGATCGAGGCTTGCCAATTGGTTCCATCACCCCACTGGTAGATAGGAAAAAGAAATGATGCCCATGGGAAATTTTTGAGAAGTACAGATTACTTCTACTCATATTCCATTGGCAAGAAATAGACTAGTGGTCATAATTAGATGTGAGAACTTGGAAATATAATCTCTGACTGGGCAGTTTTTTTCCCAAGCAACAACAGTCACTAAGGAAGGGAAAGAAAAAAAGTCACTGAAGCACTATCCTGGTTAGATGAGAGGGATGGTATCCAGTGTGCAGGTGGAAGGACAGGGCTGGGCTGGGAGCAAGGACAGTCTATTCACAGCAGCAGGAAAGAAGGACACAGACAGGTGAGTGAGCACTTGTGATGACAACAGGTTAACAAGTTCTGAGCTCATTGCTTTGATTCTTCAATGAGAGTGATGTTAATGAGAGCAGCTTTGGAGATTCAAGGGAAAAAAATGAAAATATAAAGCATATGTTCAAGGAAGAGTAAATGACGAGGCATATAAGTTATGAATTCCAAACAGAATTAGATCTCACCTGAGGTTTATTTTTTTATTTTATTTTTTTTATTTATTTATGATAGTCACACACAGAGAGAGAGAGAGAGAGAGAGAGAGAGAGAGGCAGAGACACAGGCAGAGGGAGAAGCAGGTTCCATGCACAGGGAGCCCGACGTGGGATTCAATCCCGGGTCTCCAGTATCACACCCTGGGCCAAAGGCAGGCACCAAACCACTGCACCACCCAGGGATTCCCTCACCTGAGGTTTATAACCAGAATATAAAAAGGGACCAGTCAGTTTAATCGTGTGTTTTCTGGATCCACATTCTCTTGTACAGGTGCAGGCATGTAGTGGGCAGAGATTAGATTAACCTAAACTGTGGTTTCATAGTGAACGCCAGGATTGATACGGTTAGGGTATTTGAAGGAATGAACCGGAGAGATATGAAGGGTCATGGAGAGTAGAAGTTTTAATATTTGAATTTATTAATGGATTTATTTTCACATAAGACTTCAATTTATGAAAAGGGGGCTGCAAAAGCTAAATGTAATTTGTGAAATGTGGTCACATTGATTTCTTCTTTCAACAAATGATTATTCAACTGACTTCTTTTAGACTTTGGGACTGAGACTCTCATTGTACAACATGAAGTATTTTAACTAACAAAGCTCGTTTTCTCATGGGTTGGTGCAAATCTTACATGGTAATTCAAGCTTAAAGACTTTTCCAACTCAAGAAGCAAATGAGCAGCCCATAAGAGACTGGTCTTAAAGACTCAAGTTTATATACCAATATAGATCACAATTTATTTTTGCACAGGCCTGGAATTTCTTCAGAATTCTGTACTTGAGTAAAAGGGGCTATTTTATATTAAATAAATTATCCCTAATATGAATATATGTATAGTAAGAACTGTACAAATATATATATATATACTGAATATATATATATATGTATACACACACACAGTAAGAACTATACAAATTTAGAGCAAGATTTAAATACCAATAAAGTATTTCCAAATAATTTCCAGTGCTTAACCTGAGCTAGAATTTACCCAGGCTGTTAAAAACAATGCCCTGATTTGCCCTAGGAACCTACTTCCTTCTGAGCCATAGACATTACTTAGGAGTAGTTTTGTCAATCCTACAATTCTGAGGAATATTATACAGAGAAAATCCTTACAGAAGACTTTATATAGCCCTTCATTATTTGCTTATGAGATAGTCCATGGCTCTCTTCCCTGTGTTCATTCATTCTCTGTCCCTGTCAATCCATGTGTGTACCCCTTCTAGGAATGTGAGCTGCTGTTGAGAGAGGCCATGATTGGTAGAATGGCAGTGTATAGTAAATACTCAGCCAGTGGTTGAATTTGTTGTTGTTTGTTTTTTTTTTTTTCCCATCTGGGATGCCCTTCCTGGCAGGTGTGCATCTCTGACAGTCGCAGTCCACCCCATCCTGGCGGCCAACTCTGCTTTTCTTTTTTTTTTTTTTTTTTTTTTAATTTTTATTTATTTATGATAGTCACAGAGAGAGAGAGAGAGAGGCAGAGACATAGGCAGAGGGAGAAGCAGGCTCCATGCACCGGGAGCCTGATGTGGGATTCGATCCCGGGTCTCCAGGATCGCGCCCTGGGCCAAAGGCAGGCGCCAAACCGCTGCGCCACCCAGGGATCCCCTCTGCTTTTCTTTTTTTCTCTTAAGTATATTTTGACCTCTAACATGCCATATGATTTGCATATTCTACCCATTGAATGTTTGCTAAACATCCACACGGGCCCCAAACCAGAGCCAGAATCTTGGTATTCTCCTTGATGGCTTTAGTACCTGTTATCCAATGAGTGCCCCCAAAATCTTGAATTCGAATGACTGCTGCTCAAAGGAGGCTTCTGGTCCTCACCATTGACACACATCTCATCTTGCCACCTGGAGGGCAGCTAAGACTGGAAGGGAAAAAAAAATCACTGAACAGTTGATTTGCTGTCTGGACATGTCCTACTTAATTCTTAGAGAATTATTTTTCACTCTCTTTGTCCTTCTGTCCAGTGTTTGCTCTTTGCACTTTCATCTCAACTCTCCTTGGTCTTTATTACTTGCTTTTTTGCATTATTGTAAATTATGCCAATAAAGAGATTGAAAGTGAGCCAAATGATATGCTAGCAAGTCTGAGCTTGCAATGGGCTTTTTCTACTCAGGAGTGTGGGAGTGTCCTCCCAATTATAACATTGCCCTGGTGGCTTCCTCCTTAGGTGAAAATGACTATGTGGAATGCCAAAGACAATTGACTAACTTGAAAAGAAATGAAATGGTCAATTTATGTGAAAGCCTCAATGAAAAGTAGTTAGGTACAACAAGTCAGGTGAATAGCAGTACCTTTGCCTCTCTGAATCCAAAGGGGTTATTACAGAACTTCCTTCAGAAAAGGAAATGTTTTTGTTCTCTTTTTAAGGTATAATTTCTTTGTTTAAAAATATTTTATTTATTTATTCATGAGAGACACAGAGAGAGGCAGAGACACAGGCAGAGGGAGAAGCAGACTCCCTAGGGGAAGCCTGATGCGGGATTCAATCCCAGGACCCTGGGATCATTCCCTGAGCCAAAAGCAGGCGCTCAACTGCTGAGCCACCCAGGCATCCCAACGTATAATTTCTTTTTAAGGTAAATCTTTTTAAAGATTCATTTATTTATTTATTTATTTGAGAGAGAGAGAGCAAGCAGGGGGAGAGTCAGGGGGAGAAGGAGAGGGAAAATCTCAAGCCGACTGTGCTGAGCACAGAGCCCCAGGCAAAGCTCAATCTCCTGACCCTGAGATTGCAACCTGAGCAGAACCAAGAATCAGATGTTCAACCTACTGAGCCACCCAGATGCCCCAGAAAATGAAACATTTTCAATTCAAAATGTAACCTCTCCGCTCCTTCTAGAAATGACACTGTAGGGATGCCTGGGTGGCTTAGTGGTTTGGCACCTGCCTTCAGCCCAGGGCATGATCCTGGAGTCCCGGGATCGAGTCCCACGTTGGGCTCCCTGCGTGGAGCCTGCTTCTCCCTCTGCCTGTGTCTCTGACTCTCTCTCTCTGTCTCTCATGAATAAATAAATAAAAATCTTAAAAAAGAAAGAAAGAAAGAAAGAAAGAAAGAAAGAAAGAAAGAAAGAAAAAAAGAAAGAAAGAAATGACACTGTGATTGCAATCATCTCAAGTCCACTGGAGTTCCAGAGCTGTGCATGCTGGTCTCTGAGGCTAAGACCATACCAGTAGCAGGGTAGGTCCTCACAAACATTTCCAAATGAGTCAAACCATTGTACTTTAAACCTTAAATATACAAAAATTAGATCTTAAATTTATTATGACAATGGGAGATACAAAATGGATGAACCTAATAAATAGGAATGAAAGGAAATCAGGACCAAGACATTTCCTACCACCTCATGTAAGGGCTCCTGATGCTCCTTCTTAGAAAGGAAATTGGAAACTAATGCAGATCCATACTGCACATCACTTTTAATTTGATTAATATACTATTTTCCTTTTCAATTTTTACATTTTTAGAAAACAGTAAATATTTTTTGCTTATGCCACAATGTCAGAGAAAGAACATTTTACTCACTCTGGGTTTACAGAATTGAGATAATTCAGATATATTATTTCCAATGATACTTGGTCTGGCTTCCACAGAAATTAAGTTTGAAATATTAAGAAAGTTTTACTCTCTAAAACTAATTTTAAGTACATATTTTGTGGTATGCACTTAATATATTTAATGTTCTTCTAGGTTAGAATACAGATTTAATTTTAAGAAAAATAATGGAATCACTTTGAAGAGATAAGTATGCCTTAGGCCAACTAACAGGTACATATAACAAAGTATGTAGTGAATAGTCTCCTATATCAGAGGGGTGCCTGAGTGGCTCAGTTTGTTAAATGTCTGCTTTTGGTTCAGGTAGTGATCCCGGGTCCTGGGATTGAGCCCCAGGTTGGGCTCAGAGGAGAGTGTGCTTCTCCCTCGCCCTCTGCCCCCCCACCCGCTCTTGCTCTCTCTCACTTGCTCTCACTCTAGAATAAATAGTCTCCTATACTAGAAATAATGATGATAATAATAATAGTACTCTCCTACTGTATTATAATAGTGTGTGCCCAATAAAATAGGCAAAGACTAAAAACATGCAAAAAGGGATTCAATGATGAAGGGCAGTCAGTATGGCATCATCAACGTACATGACTAACATATGTGCAATCACTGGTCCTGAAAATGAAATTTCACATTGCAGTGAGGTTTCCTAAGAATTCTATTGAGGATGTAAAATATTTCCTTCTCTGGAATAATTGACCAAAAACTAGACTTGATTGTTTATCAGTGCTTATTACTGTTAACATTCCTTTGATGGTTCCACATAAATTTTATACCCATACTGATATTTCTGAGTTGTTCTTCCATTTTATAATTGTGAATATCTTTTCTATTCTAGAGTTATTTGAGAAAAAATGTAATACATATACGAATGCCTGAGTAGCAAAAAACAACAACAACAACATAGTAATAGTGAATGTGCATGATACTTCTTAGGGTCCCTATGTGGGTACATTTTTATAGCTTCACAAACATCATTTCTTTATTTTTTCATATATGCAATTAGAGTAATACTATCTCCTTTAGAGAGCTGCTGTCAGGATTGATTGTGAAAATGTATGGTTAAGTTCCCAGTGCAGGTCTGCCCAGAGCACACACTAAATAAATATTAACTGTCCTTCCTACATAGTCACTGGAAGCCCCTGGCAGCCTCAAAATTCTCTGTATCACATCATGTAATGCCTAATGACCACTGATATTGCTCAATAACACTTGAGTCTTACCTGAATCCCAAGGAATCCTAAGAATAATATTTAGACTTGGCATCACTTCACTTATGTAAAGTATGCCATTCAGAACTGAAGGAAATATAACTCCTTCCCACATACAGGTAAGAAATGAAATTCTTTGCCTTTATGTATTCAAGGGACTCAAATATTTTAATGATTCAAAATTAACTTGTGACCTTATTTCTCTATTTCTAATTAGGCACTTATGAAAATAATCAGCAAGACATGAAAATAATGAGGTTGAGGAGTGAGTGACAAAGCACCAGTTTTTACTGTGTACTCAACCCATCATTTTCCTTTGGATCTTTTTTTTTTTTTTCCCCCTTTGGATCTATATAGGTACACTGGACATCCAGAATCACTAACTCCAATTGCATATGCAAATAAGAATCAGTTTCAGTTCTACTAGACTTAATTTCAGGCCTACTCAGGTTTAAATTCAGGCCTATCCAGGTTTGAGTTTTAGATTAAATTCACACCTACGTGGACTCATTTCCAATGACTCAAAAATGTGGACGCAGTTACCATGCTCAGGAGTTAACAGTTCAATTATCCAGGAACTCTGTGTCATCCTTGAAGTCAAAGGTTAGCAGAAAGGCCTTCCAACAACAATTTAGTAGAAAAACACACACTGTGGCCACCAAAGCAGCTGCTTGTGCAAAGTTACACTGGCCTGCATGCACACTGTTTTCCCAGATGTTCGTGTTTAGCTGTTACATCACAGGTATGAGCCAGATGACCCAGGCTTATAAAGTGGAGCCGGATGAATCACTGAAACTGAATGAATTCAGATGCCTTTTTAGTAATACTTAGAGTGGGGTATGACAGTCCCCACAATGCTAAGAAGGAGAAGGAAACAGGGAAGTGAAATGTCCATGTGCCAGTTCTAAGAAATAACGTCTCCAATTTCCTAATTACACACACACACACACACACACACACACACACACACAGTCTTTTCTATTCCAAGGCCTGCATTTACAGAAGAGTATGAGGTCCTAACACATGCACTGACTTAATAATAATAATAAAAAAGTCAGTACCATATCCAAGAAAAGAATTCTAACCTGATTTACAACTTGATATCTTCCCATTCAGTTTAATAATCCTGGTAGCTTGATGAGCCCATCAGGTTAATGTACCTTGGATGTTTCTTGGTATCCATCTGGGATTGACTGGAAGTTTACCCTGTGAATGTCTGGCCTAAATAAAGATACTGTATGAATAGAACATAATCACAGATGTTGCTAAGACATAACAAGCTTCCATACTATTGGATTACCATTGTGAAATATTATATTTTTGTCAAGGACAGTGAGATTTCGGAGGAAAGAAATAGCTAGGGACAGAAGAGGAAGTGAAATGATTTTTTCTGATCCCAAAGAATGCAGGCACAACGTGATCTACCCTCCTACCTGCAGAGAAGAAAGAACTGCAGAAAGTTATTGTTGATTTGCCATGAAAATACTGGCTCACTGAGAAGCTGAAATCAAATCTAGCTAAACCCAAGAAACTGTATTTTGCAACACACACACACACACACACACACACACACAAGCATATGCGCCTGCACATACCCCCTCTAGTTCAGCCATGGCCTGAGTTCTCAGCGGGAAAAGTCAGGCAGGGCCTTTACTGACACCAGCACCTGCTGCCTCCCCTGCCCTGTTGTCAGGACTCCCACAACCTTGCCTGCCCCCGCTTAGGGAAAACAGCTGCAGAAGAGAAGTTTTCAGTGACTGAGAATAATGGTCTCCTCCGAGAGTCTAAAGCGTAGGAACAAAGGTCAGCTCCGATAAGAATCTCCATAGTTGTTGATAGGGAAGAAATAAAATCAGAAAAGAAATCTCCATTTTTCCCCCCTGTTCTCTGTTTACTCACTTAATGATGTCCTTACTATTCCCAGACTTCAGGTACCCATCTATTGACAAGTGGAAAATTTTGTCATTATCTAGAAGAATGAAGTAAGGCAATCATGCTCCCATTCCTTCATGACTCTCTACTTTTATATATGGTCTCTGTTATGAATTGTTCTTAAGTGCATAATACACATTCATAAATGCAAGTCTGTATATTTATGTGTTTTGTCTTGCTCTTTGTATCTTTGCAAAAGACAGTAAGGGAACCGGAAATGATCCCCTGGGGTGGGCAGGGACTGTGCCATGTGCTTTTCATAGTTTTTTCTCCTGGTATATCTCCTCCTCCTCCTCCCCCTCCTCCTCTTGTTCCTTCTCTTCTTTGGCTTCTCCTCTTCCTCCTTCCTTGTCCTGCCGCCTCTCCCCCTTCCTTCTCCCTAATGGATCTTTCCTCTCACATGCACAGGTACACACATGCACATGCACACACATACACCTCAATTTGAAGCCATGCGTAGAGAATTCAGTGATGATTTGGTGACAGTATAGCTATATCTAGCTCACTCTGTCTTCTGTTTCTCTCTCTCTCTCCAGTGCTGTAACTTTTCTGCACCTAAACAAGGAGGCATGCTTCCTTTTCTTTATAACCGCCTCCAGGTCTCTTTGGCCCCAGGCTTTTATTGCATTTCAATTGGTCAAGAAGCCTCTCGGATTACTCTCAACTTCTCCCCATCGTGACCATTCTTGCCAAGGTCCTAGAAAGGTAATACAATAAGATTTTGGCTTGTAACAGTGCCAAGGAAAACCTAGAAGTTAGCCATCAAAGGGAAAAAAAGGATATGCCCATTCATCTAAAAGTAGTGGCCAAGCTGTGTTCATAAGAACACATTATTTGGCTTATGTTTAAATCATTTGTAACAACTGAGGTGGCTCGCTTCCTAAGTCATATTTATATGGTGAAGACCAGCAAAGCATATGAAATATTTTGGCTCACTCACCCTGTGTATATTCAACTCAAGGTAAGAGGTAGTTTACTCTTCAGAAATGCCTATGGTGCAATCTAGCTTTCACTATTTAAGAACCAGTTCTTATAAACCTGTTTTTAAGACCTGTTGTTTAATTCAGAGACATCAAACAAAGTTGTAAAACCAGTTCCTCTATTAGACTGTACCAAGAAGAGCCCTACTTCTATAAATCTTTTCATTATATTATGTAGCTGTCTCTGTTCAGCAGACCTACAGTTTTCTCCTAGTACCTGGGTTCCCCCTTTTATAATGAAATTGCTCCCATTTCAACAACTGATGACTTGGGTTGATAAAGATGCTTTATCATAATTTAAATTTAAAGGCATAATCATGGGAGTGCATGGGTGGCTCAGTCAGCTAAGCTTCTGCCTTTGGCCCAGGTCATGGTCCTGAGGTTCTGGGATAGAGCCTTGTTTCAGGTTTCCTGCTCTCCCTCTGCCCCTCCACCCATTTGTACTCTCTGTCTCCCTCTCTCTCAAAT
The DNA here is from genome assembly GCF_053574225.1 of Canis aureus. Classification (NCBI taxonomy): domain Eukaryota; kingdom Metazoa; phylum Chordata; class Mammalia; order Carnivora; family Canidae; genus Canis; species Canis aureus. The sequence continues at coordinate 43,274,365 of NC_135621.1, forward strand.
AAATCAATAAAATCCTTTAAAAAATAAATAAAGGCATACTTATGTTTTCCACCAACATCTCAGTGTGCTTCTGTCCTGAAATGTGCTGTACTCTGAGAAGTGGGAATCTGTTTCATCAGGCGTTGTTGAACCTTGATTCAAAAGGCTGTGGTTGAAATAATACCTATTTAAAGGTGTATCTCCTAATGATACCTATTTAAAGGTGTATCTCCTAATGTTGATCCGTATAGATTTTTTTTCAAAAATGTTTAAAATGTCATGGTAAATTAAAAAAAAATGTCATGGTAAATTACCATACATACAGGATATGCCCCTAAAGTATTGGGCATAGAGAATAAAGTCCGTAAACAAATTAATCTTGTCCATTGAAGTCACCTAAAAACAAACATAGGACTATCAACAAGAGATTGAGCAAGAGATTGCAATGAATTTGCATTGTTAAGGAAAACTCACTTTATTTCTTTACTACTGACTAAAGAGTTAGTTGTTTTTTGAGAAGCTGACCAAAAATATCTAAAATTCAGGGCTGCCAGTGTGACTCGGTTGGATAAGTCTCTGCCTTTGCCTCAGGTCATGATCTTAGGGTCCTGGGAACCAGCCTAAGTTAGGCTCCCTGCTCAGCAGGGAGTGTCTCTCTTCCTCTGCCCCTCCTCCCACTTGTACTCTCTCTCAAATAAATAAATAAAATCTTTAAAAAAACTAACTAAAATTCTGAAATTTTCAATCAAGTCTAAGAACACTTTTAAAATATAAAATAAGAAGTTGGCTTTGAGCAAAATAAATCCATTATCCTCACATCTCGTGTTCCATTGTCCTTCTGGCAGGCATTGCACTTGACAGAGGCAAGGTAAAGTACATTTTTAATTCTGCATAGTTAATATACAAAATATCCTTACTTCCCTCGAGAAACAGTATCATACCGAAAACACTTTGATGGACACTGAGTCTTAAACTTTTATATGACGCTACACAAACTGATTGAATAGAAGTGAACATACTTCTTTTACTCTTCAATTTTTCAATACACTAAGAGTATATACCACAGCATTGATAACGTGAAGACAAATATTTGGGTTATTTTTAAATTCAAAATTCTTCTGGCTATTCTTCAGTGAAGGGCCTTGAAGGTGAGAGGTAATCAGGTTACCACCAAAGGAAATGCATCTGTTACATTCTTGCTGTCTTCCCGCCACCTGAGTGAATCAAGCCAAATGTCTGCTTTCCCTTTATGTGCTTCGGAACAACGGTGGAAAACAGAAAAGTCATTAAGATTTGGGACATGAGAAATTCACGGTACCTCACCACTCCTGAGACCTAAATGCTTTGAGGAGAACAATTAGGTTTTCTTCATTTTCTCTCCCATTTTTTTTTTCAAACTTGCTCTGCTCTCCTAAGGAATAATAGTTTATTTACCTCCTTCCCAAACCACTCTTTTCTTCTTAAAAAAAAAAAAAAAAAAGAAGAAGAAGAAGGAAAGAAACCATCAAACCATCAACAAGAACCCTCTGACCTACACCAGATCAAGCATTTATTTGCTTCCATACCATCTCTTTCTCTTCTCCTACTGAGGAGGGCCTTGATTGCTATCTAAATTTTATTCTTCCATCTGAGCTTCAAATGTCATTCTCTTGGGTCTTGTCAGGAATGTCAGCATACTGATCATTCCCTTGCTCTTTGCTATTCAGCCTCTCCCTCCCTGCAGGTGCACATACACCCTTCCTCCATAGTCTTCCTCCCTATGGCTTAGGCTGCACATTCTTAGCCTCCCTGGCAAGATCCTCTCACCTGTCCACCCTCTCCTTGCTGACCTGTTGACTGATATTCTTCACCATCTGCTCTCTTACTTTGTATATTCTCCATGAGCATTTGCACCCTCTCCCTTGATGTTCAATTCTGACAATACTTGCGACCTACAAATACTTGTGACCAGGCCTAAATTCTCTACTAAATTTCAGGTTCATATTTACTGCTAAGTGGAAGGCAGTGCCTCCTAGATATCTCACAAGTGTTAAAAATAAGACAATAGACCCCAAACGGAGTCGCTTATGCTAAGCCCCCTGTCACCAAACCAAGACTTAATTTCATTATAGTTTCAGCTCTCCCAGAAATGGAATATTAAACCAGTTGATCAGGAATAATCTCACCAATGCTAATTAAGTAATCTACCAGAGAAATGCCTGTCATCCCCCAAAGAAAAGTAACCTTGCCATAACCTTGCACATGCTGATATGCCTCTTCTCCATCTTTCTTATTCCAGCTTCCTTCTGCCCATATAAGTCTTCCTTTTTATACAATTCCTTGGACCTTCTTTCTGTATTCTAGATTAGATGATACGTGATTTCAATTGATTTTTGCTCATATAAACTCTTAAAATATTTCCTATGCCTCAGTTCACCTTTCAACCCAGGTAACTCAATATTTTAGAATAAAATTTATTGATCTGTTTCTCCCACCAGCCCAATGTGACCCTTTCCTCTGGCTCTTATTTCATTAAATGTAAAACCATCAATTTGACTAGTCAAGAAATTTGGGCATTAAACTTGCTCTCTCACTCTCCATTCATTCTCCATGGAATCAAACTCCATGCCCCCTCACTGGGACTCCAAGATGTCACTGAAATCCATCCCCATCTCTCCACCCCTGCTACATCCACCCTTGGTTGTTGAACTATCACCTGTAGCTTAGACACTGCAGTGGCTTCCCTGCCTCCTCTTTCTCCATGTCTTTGATCTACTCTTTATTCTGTGGCCATAGTCACCTCTCCACTCAAACTCTGGGCTGCATCTAACTATTTCACTTCCAAGCCAGTTTGCCCTCCATCACTTCTTGCACAGGCTAATATACTTCTTCTCCACCTTTGCCTTTTTAACTCCCATGTATTGGTTAGGCTTTGGCTTAGATGTCATTTTCTTTGTAAAACCTCCCTTCACACCAGAATTCTGGAAACTGCCCTTCTAATGGACTCCCATAGTATCCTACTGAATGAAATCTCCTACCCAGTTGTCTGTGTCCAGTTCTGAACTTCATAATTTCTGCCTCTTTTTTTCACTGTTGTGGTTCTGAATCTAGCATACAGTACCTGGCATAGACAAAATATTCTAAATAATTATTAAATAAATTCACGAATTCATAAATGCATGGTTTTAGGACTAGTTGAATTCTAAATGGAATAAACTGGGCCTAGGGAGGGAAATCAAATGCTCAGTAAGACAGTGAATGAGGGCAAAATATTCTGTGAATTATTCTTAATGTCTGTTTTCTATCACATATTCTTTAAAAATGTATTTATAAACTTATGATTTTTACAGGTTTGCAGCAGATTTAATTCCCATTCTTCACTCCTCCTTGTATCTATGCAGTTAATCAAGTAATTTTACAAAGGTCACTAACTGTGGGCCAGACACATTTCTTACTTCAGCTCTGGTCCACAGGTAGATGTGAAAGTGACACAGTGTTGGTCTGAGTCTCAGACTTAAGAGGCATTGCATGTTTCTGCTGGTCCTTTTGTGCCTCAGCCATCACCATGAGAAGAAAATGGCTGCGCCCACCTACTGATTCCAGAAGGAGAATAGGAGACCCATGGAGCAGAACAATCCCAGCCAAGATACTTCAGCTGAATCCAGCCTAGGTCAGCTGACCTCAACTGACCTCTACCCTTGGTTGTTATATAAATGCTTATTGTTTTAAGTTGCTATGTTTTAGGATAGTTTTTTATTACCAAATTTTTTGTGATGGCAATAACTGCCTGGTATATCTGTCACTCGAATGTTTGGGTATAGCTATTCCAGAGAATGGTTATGATATGTACTTGATATTGCTCATTAAAAAATAATAGTTTTGGAAAAAATATCTACAGTACCTATATCTAACTAAAGAATTGAATCCAAAATACATAAAGAACTGTGCTTGCTTTGAAAGTACATATACTAAAATTGGAAGAATACAGAGTAGCTTAGCATGTCCCCTGCACAAGGATGAATGCAGATTTGCAAAATGCATAAATAATTCATAAGAAAAAATACAAACAACCCAATTTAAAATGACCAAAAAAATAAAACCCCACACTTGAACAAATACTTCACAAAAATGTATGCAAAATAGCCAATAAGCACATGGAAAACTATTCCACATCATTAGCAATCAGGGGATGCAAATTCAAACCACAATGAGATATCATTTCACATACATTAGTGGGGTTCTTATCAAAAAACCTAACAGAACAAATGTTAATGAGTATCAGAAGCAACCAGAAGTCTCATCTATTGCTGGCTGGAGTATAGAAATGTCCAACTACCACACTGGAAAACTCCTTTGCAATTTCTCATAAAGTTAAATTTGCCCCATGACCCTGAAATTTCACTTCCAGGTGTCACACCAGTAGAGTACTATAGAATTTATGCAAAGTAAATATATGTTTACAAAAGGACTTAGAGAAGAATGTTCCTAGTAGCCTTATTCATAATTGCCTCAAACTGGAAATGACCCAAATAACTGTCAACAGGTAAATGAATAAACACACTGTGGTAAAGTCATACAGTGGAATGCTTCTTAGTAAAAAGGAATGAATTACTGACACACACAATTTAGATCAACTTCAAAAACATTATAGCAAGCTCCCCACCCCCGACCAAGAAGGCACAAATTTTGTGATGCAATTTGTATGAATTTCAATAAAAGGAAAACAAACCTATGTGTTAGAAACCTGTGTTCTGTTCTGTTTTGTTTTGTTTTATTTTAGTGGAAATAGTGTAGAACTGACTAGAAAGAAGTTTGAGTGTTTTCTGGGGTTTTGGAAATACTTTCTATTTCCTCAGATGGTGATTAAACAGGTATATACAATTGACAAAACTCTTCAGAATGAACACTTAATATCTATGTATCATGTGTAAATTATACAGCTACATCCATAAAAGATTGTTCTGGCCAAAGGGGATGGGGAGAATGTATACACAGGTGAGAAAGAGACAAATACAGAGAATAGAAGAGAAATAATCAAAACTTATGACTACTCTTCAGGAGGGCAGTTGTAGTGTTTTGTGACTATTTGATAAGGGATGATAAGGGATGGTGCTCTCCGTATCCACAATTTAATAACAAAAAGAAATGGTACTTTCTATGGGAGATGTGGTATTTGTGAATGAATGGCTGCTACATATGTTCTGAGGTAGTTGCTCTCCTGAAGACCCATGCTGCAGTAAGAACACTGAAACCACCGAGAGCACAGGAGACTACAAATTTTGCACAGTTAAGACATTGCTGTACAAGATATCACAAGGTAAGTAGACACTTGAGGCAGATGTGGTGCTTTCCTGCCTAATAGTGCACACATAGAACTCTCGAGACTTCAGGTTTGCTTGAATGGAATGGCTTTCACCTGGGCTCTGCACCTGGTGGAATTTCAGACCGGGGCAGCTGTAGCTACTTACTTGGCACAGGTATTTTTATTCGGTACTGTCTTTGGTGCTAGTGTAGGGAAGGGAGGAAATCTTTGCCCTCTACCCACCTTGGTTCTCCAGCTAGAACCTGAAAACAAACTGACAAAAGACATATGAACAAGAGAAAAACAGAATTTATTAATATGAACAGTATGTATATGGGTGGGAGAAACTCAGTGATGGGCGACTGAAAGGGGTGGTGCTGACGTGGACTTACATGGCATCTTAACAAAGAATGACAAATTTGTAGGTAAGTGACAAGACAAAGGGAAAGGGGTTGTTAGGTTTCTAGGGGCTGCAGACTATGAGAGGGTGACTATATGGGAGAAACTGATGGAAAAGGAGGGCCCTCTCAGCAAGGTTTGTTTGTGCAGGTCCACTTTGGGGCCAAACTTTCCATCCTCTAAATGGCCATAGAGCTTCCCTGGGAAAAGGGGATTTGGAGCAGTTTTCATTTTCAGAAGCTTCTGCTTTGAGTCAGATGAGAGAAACTCTTAAAAGGCTTCTTGATTCTCATTATACCAAAGCAGCATATTTGGAGGTGGCATAGTCCTCCACATTAGCTAGTGAGCTGAGACAAAAGTATTTATATTTGGGGCTGAGTCATTTTTATGAATCTTGGAACCTGGAAATCAACAAACTTCAGTTCCCCTCACTATGTTCCATGCCCCAAACCTGAACCCCATTGTATACCATAGTATAATAGTTTTGTTTTAAAATGCCCCAGTCCTTAATGAGAGCTGATAGTACTGCCCTCCAGATGGGTTCACTCTAATCACTCTTCTTTTGTAATTTAGATTTAATACTTTGCATAATACCACTGATGAATTCCTGAGGAAATTGTATATAAGCCATGATCAAATCATGTTCATGCACTGGAAAGACTCACTATTTAACAAATTCACTATTTAGAGGAAAATTAGATAGAACCTCTCTCGGTACAATTGGGCCAGCATCTGTGGTTTCAAGCAGAAGGAATACATTGATTTTCTCAAAAAGGAAACGGATGCTTGGAGAGATAGCTGGGGCTCAGAGCAGTAAAAACTTATGTTCCAAACCAGACCAGGCCCACAGAGCTCTGGAGTGCTGAATGCTAAGAACCACAGCCAAAGTCACAGTGCAGGCACCAGACACTCACACTGCAGCTTCCACCATGATGACTGTGGCTTCAACCAGTGCTCTTGCCCTTGGGTCATTCTCCTAAACATCAGTTCCCCCAGAGGGTCCAAATGTCCAAAGGACTGTCCTCCACCTGCAACCCCCTGCATGGGATTTTATTTTTAAGTAATCTTTATACTCCACATGGGGCTCAAACTCACAACCCCCAGATCAAGAGTCACCTGCTCTCATGAGTGATCCAGCCAGGCACCCCTGAAAAGCAATCCTAACACATACCTGCAGAAGAGATTTTTTACAAAGGCGATCTTGGCAGCATTGTTTATAAGGCAGAAGGCAGACAAGAAACCATTTACATTAAGTGTCGATCAATACAAACCTTGTCAAATTATAGTACCTCTAAACAATAAAACAATGTATAAAAACCTTGTAGTTATGAAAAGATCTCCAAAGAATTTCTTAAGCGTTAAAAAAAACCAAGCTGTAAAACAGGGTGGATGGTATCCACACATACATTAAAATAAAAATGTTAAAAACAGAAGATTGGATAAAAGGGAGGCATGTGCAACATCTATGCTGTATACATGCATAGAATTTTCTTAAAGGATTCACAAGAACCTGTCAATCAGCTTTTTTTCTGGAAAGGGAATTACAGGTTTGGAGTAGAAAAGAGGCACCTTTCAGTGAAAATCCTAGTGAGGGGTGCCTGGGTGGCTCAGTGGGGTAAGCACCCAACTCTTGGTTTAGATCCAGGTCATGATCTCAGGATTGTGGGCCTGAGTCCCATGTCAGGCTCCATGCTCACCATGGAGTGGGCTTGCTCCTCCCCTGGCTCAAGTTCTCTGTCAAGAAATAAATATATAAATAAAATCTTTTTTAAAAATCCTATTTATTTTTTTAAACATGAATGTATTACTCTTGCATTAAGGTAAAAAAAAGGAAATTTCCATTGCATATGTTTGTAAGCTGAATATCCAACATTTTTCACTATAGGAACACCTGCAGTAAACCCCTTAGAGAATAGTTTAATTCTTCACACAAACATAGATTATTGTAAAATTATTAGATTAATACAAAATTCATAATAACTATAAGCTCTTTATATGAGGCATACAAATTAAACTTTACAACATACATGATGCTTACTGGCAGGAAACTTGACCTTAGAAACTTGAAAACTAGGGATCAGAAAAGTTAAGCAATTGAGACATCAGAACCAGCCAAAGTGGGTCAGGAATTATCACCGGCTTTGCAGATTCCTGACCAGACTGCAAATCCTTTTTGTCTCAGCTACTACTGATCTGTGAGATCAACTATATTTTCTACCTAAGATTCAATACAAACTTAATTAAAATACATTGTGTTGTTTTTCTCACTATTGATTAACTGATACCCATGTAGCTTTGTAGAGAAACTTGGCACTCATCAATTTGGCTCGTTCCATTGGCCAGTTTCTAAATTTTTTTTTTTTTTTAATTTATGATAGTCACACAGAGAGAGAGAGAGAGAGAGAGGCAGAGACACAGGCAGAGGGAGAAGCAGGCTCCATGCAGGGAGCCCGACGTGGGATTCGATCCCGGGTCTCCAGGATCGCGCCCTGGGCCAAAGGCAGGCGCCAAACCGCTGCACCACCCAGGGATCCCATTGGCCAATTTCTTAAGAGATTAATAAACATCAAGAAATTTTATTTTTTATTTTTTTTCTAAAAAGAAATTTTATATTTACAATCTATAGTGAATTCAATAAAATTCTTGAATGTCAAATCAGAGATTCATTTTGAATTCTAAGGTGTTGGGAGTAAATTTCATTATTAGAGATGCAAAATTTTAAAAGTCATATTTTTAAAATTATCTTTAAGAGTATAGAATTGGAAAAAAAGAAGATAGAGGTGAATGTGAAAAAAGGGAAAGTAAGTCCCCCATCTTGATTGTGTGAGAAGATGCAATATTCAATTATTTCAAACTAAAATTAATAGGAGAAGTTATCAAGCAAATAAAGTAGTTCTATATACTCTTCCTGATATCAACAACTAACCATGGTAAGGGGCAATTCATTTAGAAAAAAGGGAAATCCAATGGTTTGATGACAGCATTTTCTTTCCAAGCATCTAAATTTTATTTTAGAATGTGGCACTAAATAGTTTAATAGTGTTTAGAAATATTTTTGAGCTTTATTTTAATATATGAACTATCATATAGCCAGATCTAAAATCATCAAAGACACTTAAAAATGTGTACAGTGCTATTTTTGCCAAGTGCCTTTTGGTCACTAATTAGTGCTTTAAAATGCATTTGGAATATTTTACTAGGTTTCCACAGTCCGTAGGAATGATTTAGAAGTTCTATTTTAAGATAATTAATCTATGTCAGTGTCCAATAATTTTATATGGCACCAAAACCAGAAAAAATAAACAAGCAAAACCACTGATATTCCACAAATTGTCTATAGGTGAGTAGTAATGACTTGCCAATACAGTAGATTTACATGCATTTTTCTTAAAATATTTTATTTATTTATTCATGAGAGAGAGAGGGAAAGAGAAAGAGAGAGAGAGAGAGAGAGAGAGGTGGAGACACAGGCGGAGGGAGAAGCAGGGTCCATGCAGGAGCCCGATGTGGGCCTGGATCCCAGGACTCCAGGACCACGCTCTAGGCCAAAGGCAGGCGCTAAACCGCTGAGCCACCCAGGGACCCCCCCTTTATGTGCATTGTTTAGTAAGACCTCTTTAAGTTCTTAATGACCCCAGGAAGTGCTTTCCCATCAAATGTTTTAATTTTTAAGTTTCAGTGATTATTTTTCCCCTGGATACTCAAGAGATCTCAACTGTAGCACTGATCTGCCCATGGCTGGTGCCTGAATGCTGTCACACATTTTGATCAGTATTATCAACCTGCACAGATGTAGGGATTTGCAATTCTATGTGAGGCCTTCACCCTAAGTTGCCAAATTTTGCAAATAAATATATTGGGTGCTGAGTTAAATTGGAATCAGAGACAAACAATGAGTAATTGTTTAGTGGGAGTCTATCTGGCTTGTTTATCTGAAATTCAGATGAAACTGGGCACCCCATCTGGAGGAGTTTTTTTTTTTTTAAGGCAAAGTCCTATGAAACTTTGTATTAAGATAATGTTGAGGACATTGCTTGTTATATCATATAGTTTCTTTTTCACAAATAGACTTTCACTTTCAGAAGTGTTTTTGTTTTGTTGGGTTTTGTTTTTGTTTTTGTTTTTGTTTTCTGGTCTAAATACTAGGAAGACTTGGTTGTCTTCTGTGAAATTTATTTGTTTTTATCTTTAAGAGTCTGTACAGGAGCACTTGACCAGGCTACTTTATTCACTGTGGCTGCTAGCAGGTTAGGGTCACATCTGTGGCCCATACTGTGTTTATGCATATTTTTAGCCTCTTTTCTGGCTCTGTTTTCTGGCTTTATCTTTATTTTCCTTTATTCTGTTGCTTCTGCTCTATTATTATTATTATCTTCTTGGGGTTTGTATCATTTTTAGCACTCTTTAAAAGTCTTGGGGACAGGGTGTGTGAAGAAAAATAAATAGTTAACCTGCAGTCTTACAAAAATAGTTTGGTAATTTGATACGGAAATTATTTGTTTTGGATTCCATCTAAAACGGTTTTGTGGCTAAAGGTCTATTTATTGCTATTAGGAGGTGTGCAGTGTAGGACCACTGTGAAGGTGGTCCTGTGGTTGAAGCCCCTCAAATGTCAATGGAGTGAGGAGCCAGGGTGTTTCTGTCCTTCATTCAGGGAAGAAAATATTCTAATTCCTCACCTGGCTGTTGTATCCTCTTTCCTTTCTTACCATCTCTAAAATGATCATTTTGTTCAAAAAATATTTATGTTAATATTATATTTCTATTCAAATAAACATCCTATCTCCTGCTCTTTCTTTAACCTGTAAGTTATCAGTATGCAGATAAACAATTTTATACCTCGTTGGTAGAAGGGGAAATAGGGCCATTGTCCATATGGGATGCTTTCTGTGTAGCCTCATAAGAGAGCTGAGTTAATTAGGCAGAAAGTTAATTGATTCAGTCAGTGCAAAGGTTGAAACCGAACCCCAAGTCTCCAAGTTAACTGTTAGCTGGCTGACCCCCGATAGCATAAGTGTTTATGATCTGATGACAGTATTCCCGTTTGTACTGGCTTCATAGGATAAATTTTCTTTTTTCTTTCTTTCTTTTTTTTTTTTTTTTTTTTTTTTTTTTTTTAAGATTTACTTATTTATTTGAGAGAGAGAGAGGGCAAGGAGGAGAGGTGTAGGGAGAGAGAATCTTAAGCAGACTCCATGCTAAGCGTGGAGACTGACGTGGGGCTGGATCTCGTTACCCCAATTATGACCTGAGCTGAAACCAAGAGTTGGACACTCAACAGACTGCACCACCCAGGTGGCCCTAGGATAGAGTTTTCTTGCCTTTAATTTCTTAAGTAGTTATCACCTTGACTGTGGCATCAAGAGCTGTCTCTTTCATTTCTTCTTCCCTCTGAATTTACACCAAGCATGTGTCAGCACATAAACAATAAGAATAAATATAAACTAAAAGGAGTTAAAAAAAAAAAAACAAAAAACAAAAACTAAAGTATTGTGACTATGTCTTCCAAAATGCAGTATGGGTTTTTTAATTGCCTTGATTAGAATGCTGCGGTGACTCATGAAAAATCAATCCCTAGTACAAAACGTTTAAATCTTTGACTGTTGAAAACCCCGTCAAGTCATTTACAAGAGTGAGTTTAAGCTTGTGCCTCTCCGTGGTCATGGAGGGAAAAGATTCAGACAAGTTAACAGAAAAGCTGGGCCAGTCTACTTACGGAAACAGACCAACAGTGATGTTCTGCTTCCCGTGTTCTCTAAGCTCCTTTGATATGATTTCCTCCTCAGTTTTTGTCCAAGACTGGGACTGGCTCACATTTCAACCTCAACTTGACTATTGTTAGTTACAAGGACTCCTATCTGGAATTCCTCACTGCACTTTCTGGTTTCATCAAGAGAGGTCACTGTGGCACTGCTACTAATAACAGCCTGGCCAGCTATTGGAACAATGGAAAAATGCAGTCAACAACCATGTCGTGGATGGTGTCAGGCACTACCGCCAGGCAGTAAGAACAAAGAGGTGCATAAAGGAGTCAGTCTGGTTTCACTGGAATGTAGAGGCGTAGGAATAGAGGATGCCAGGAAATATGCTAGAACAGTGACCATGTGCCAGAACATCAATGGCCAAACCATTGATGTCCTATTTACATCTGGCAAGTGTTGCCTTTAACGGTGTTATGTAAAGTCTTCAACCCGAAGAACTATTTTTTTTAAAAGATTTGATTAATTTGCATCATGTTTATTCTGTATTTCAAAATACCTTGTAGGCATGTCTTCAAACAAGTAAACAACAAAAATCCTCATGAATCTCTTTTTTTGTTTGTTTTTTGTTTTTGAGAAATAAACTCACATGTGTTATTACCTTTTACAAACAGAAGTCGCTACAGCAAGTAATGGATAGAAACTCTATCCATTACTCTCCTCTAGAGCAGCGAGGTTGAAGCTCCTGGTTGAGGCTCTTTTAAGAATCCCCATGGCTGGGCTTCATCCCAGGCCGATTCCATCAGAACCTTCGGCAGGGGGGCAACATTAGTGTCTATTAAAGCTCCAGGGAGACTCCAGGGTGCAGGCCACGAATGAGAGCCAGTGCCCTAGGATGTCCTCAGCCCCGGTCATCAAATTGGGTTCATGCTTAACACTGAAAATGAGATTTTTTAATAAATGTGTTGTTAGGGTTTTTAAAATCTTTTTCATGGGAACTGCTTGACAAATGAAGGGTCATTTGGTTCTAAAATTTTGAAAAATTGCACAAACTGAATGTAGGGCTGTTGCCACAATTAGTTTTGAGGAAATGATGGAGTTGTGAGCGGGTACCCTTTTGAAGGCTGCCAGCAATTATTGTGGGTCATGTGAAATGAGTTTTATGTCAATATAGTAGAAGCTGTTTTGTGTAGTTAAGTACTTTTGCCTGGTTAAATAAGCAAACAAAGGTGGAATCGGGAAAGGAGCAGAGTCTGATTTGCTTTGTGCTCGCCAGATAAGTGGCCTCCCTTTCTCTTAGTTTGGTTTAGAATAGAAACTGTCTCTCCATCTCCGCCCCTGGTTTGTAATTAACAGAAGCTGATTGTTAAAGAGATCTAGGTTACATGACTTGATTTTTAGGATTTCTCTCTTAATCCGTGACTATTCTTTTCATTGAAGTGAGCTCTAAGCTATGTAAACGCTTACTGCATGATGAGAATTGGTATTATTAAAAAGATTGTTTTAAACATTTAGTTTATTGAAATCTGTAGTGATTATTTTTAATATATAAAAATTGCTAAAATATTTTTTCCATACCGGACACAGTACGCAAGGAGTAGGAGGAAATAAAAATGTCTGAGTAAAGTGAAAATTGTTCAACTCCATTTCTAGTGAAAGATCTCAAACAAAAGCAATAATTAAATTCATTTCCTCTATTAAATTATTTTTAAAATTGTAGCATGTAGTACAGGTGAAAATATGGATGGGACTGGTATATTTGTCCATTGCTGGAGACCACATAATGTGACAAAAAAATGTTTGAAAAATAATTTGACAATACTGACAACAGCTTTGAAAAATTCATACTCTAAGTAATATGAGTCAATATAATACACAATGTTCTTAGTATTATAGTTAAATACTATGAAAGAATAATAAACTTTATAACATATGTGATGTTCACTGACAGGAAACTCGACCTTACAAACTTGAAAACTGGAAAGCAGGGAAATTAAATCATTGAGACATCAGAACCGGCCCAAATTATAGAACCACTTTTAAATATATAAATACAATAACATATAATATATGATATATGAAATATATAAAATAATATAAATATATATAGTAACATCATTTTTAAATCCACAAAAAGTAATACCTTTTCTGGCAACAAATGGTAACTACACATGCTGTGGTGAACATTGTGTAATATATACGATTGTCAAGTCACTATGTTATGAACTCAAAGGAGAAGAAAGTAATACTTTTTCTTTTTTTTTTTTGTCAAAGATTTGTTTATTTATTTGAAAGAGAAAGAGTGTGTGTGCATGCAAGTTGGGGAGAGCAGAGGGAGAGAATCTCAAGCAGACTCCTGCTAAGTGAGGAATTCCCACAGGGAACTCAATCCCACAAGCTCTGAGACCATGACCTGAGCTGAAAGCAAGAGTCAGTCACTTGACTGACTGAACCACCCAGGTGTCCCAAAAAGTAATACTTCTTAAAATTAAGATTAGGAAATAGAGCAAGAGTGTATGTTTATTTAAATATCCACAAATGAAAATATTTGTCAAGTAATTGAATCTAAATGCCTAACAATACATTATGTAAGACATATCTGCATATAACATATTGAGATGTGTTGATATGTTTAAGTCATTACTTTTATGACTTAAAAATTAACTGTGAAGCAACATAGCAGAAGCTCATGCCATACATGTGATCAAGAATGAGTCCACACAAAGCTCAAGGAACAAAGATAAGTTACTTAAGACCTGGGTAAGGGTGAGAAAAAGTCAAGCAGCACTCAAGCTTTGCTATAATAGAAGTGACAATTATTACAGGACTTGAGTTGCAGAAACAATAGTTTATTTGGGGGGGATTAATAAGGCTCTAGAATGAAGGAGGGGGCATCTAAAATGAAATCTGAGAGGATATCAGCAGGCAGATATTTGCGTAAAGTTTCTTAACCAGCTATAGATAAAACACTGGTCAATGAAAGGGGAGAAATACATGAGTGCAGAAGGCATGTTGGGGAAGTGTGAATAAACCACTTTCTTGAGGGAAAAAAAGTTCATACCATCTTATTCAGTGATTCTTCATGAATTCTATCTACCAGTATTTATTGAATGGTTACTTGGAACTTAACACTTGCCAGTATTCTGGTTAAAATGGTGAAAGAGATAGTCCTTGCATTCATGGGGTTCATATTCCACAGCGTGAAACAGGAAAGACTTGCTGGATTAACAAAAGTGCTATGAACTTACACTGGGTACACTAATATTGGGTGACTCTGCTTCCAAATATTTATTATTACATTTAATGAAGATAATAACCTTATGAAGTAGAAATTCTGTCAGGCTTCTTTAAATTAGTCTGGTGGAGTTACAATCCAGATATCAACACCCAAACTAAAATTATATCCTGTAAGTAAATATCCAACAGAGGAATATGGACCAGCAGGAGGAGGGGATTATAGTTTCTTTGAAGATGCATATAAACCAAGAGTGTATCATTCATGAGATTTTGTGCTCTTCTCATCGCTGTCCTTTAGGATTTTATCTGGACCTTTAGACTTAGTATAAAGCCTTGCCATCCTCATTTCAGAAATTCATTCCAAGGCCCCTGGGTGGCTCAGTTGGTTAAGCATCTGCCTTTGGCTCAAGTCATGATCCCAGGGTCCTGGGTTGGAGCCCTGTGTCAGGCTCCCTGTGCCCCTCCCCCTTGCTTGTGTGCTCTCGCTCTTGCTCTCGCTCTCTCTCTCAAATAAATAAAATATTTTAAAAATTCATTTCATTTAATGAAGAACTATTCACCCGGTACCTCTAATATGTTGAACGTGCTATTAAGCCCTGGGGACACAGTCAAATAAATCCTGCTCTCTGTCATCAGAGACCATGGAATCTAGTGGAGGAGGCCAAAGACTGAGTGATCAATGCTGATAGTAATGCACTCCAAAACCAAATCAAAGAATCAGGGCTAGCTTCCTGAGAGAAGTGTTATTTGAGCAGGGTTTTGAGGTGTGAGTAAGAATTAAGCAGGTTAGAAGAAAGTATGGCATGGTAGAAAGCATCCAAAAAGGAAGGGCACAGTGATAATAAAGACCTTATTTATTAAGCTCTTGTACTGGATATCATACATTTTACATGCACTATTTAATATTAACTTTATGAAGTAGGTAGTACTACTGTTACCATTGTCTGTACGTTAAAGATGAAGAAACTGCAGTACAAAGCTGGTAAGTGTGACCCTAGATCCCGATTTTTATCTCTAAAGACTAACTAGACTATTCTATGTGTCATGGTGTTGAGGCCCTTTCCCCAACTACTGGATTCTGTTGGCTTAGCTATGCTTAGTTATTTTCTGTTCATTGATATATCTCCCAACTATACTGGACATTCCAGAGAGCTGCATGCCATGTTTCTTGTTATACTATGTGCATTACTTTACAAGTGTCCTGAGGTTTCATTGGACCTGTTGACTGAAGAAGTGCCTGGCTTCAGCAAACCAGTGACTTTTTTAAAAAAGTAGAGGAAAAAGAAATCCCTTTGGGAGAGATTACACTGGTCTCTTTCAAATGTTAGAGATCTGTCTGAACAGTGTTAATTTTCTTTAGTTATTTCTTCATATATCCAACACGCATCAATATCTCAACACTGCTCTTTAAATATTTTATGTGATTTATTTGCTAATAATGAGTTGTCTGCATTTAATCCATAACTTGTTGGGTAATATATTTCTTTTATCTTGCAAAATGATCTCTTCCAAGCTGTGATAGGTCTTTTTCATTAGGAAGTAAGGCTGCATTGGTTTGCTCTTATGTACATGTTTTCCGCTGACTCTGAACTGAGAGACCAGCACTCCATGATTTCTATGGTGCCAACTGGTTCTCAGACTATAGCCCTCCTGGGGAATTTTTGACTTCCCAGATATACAGACTGTAATTATTTCTTCTGCCTCCCATGAAACCTTCTGTGCTGTTTTAATGTCTGCAGCTTAGAAACCAGATCTGCTATGTTTTTCTTAAAGTGTAGTAACCAGATCTGCATGACATGCTTCTAAGGTGATCATTTCCTCAAGGAGAGATAGCTTAGCCTGGAGAAATGAAGCCAGAGGAAGTGAGCATTTGTTTGCCATGTGACCACTCCCCCGAAGGGCCAAGTCACAATCAGGGACTCAATGTATGGTGCCCTAGGACTTAGCTTCCCAGAGAAGGGAGGAGGGCTACAGGCAAAGGGGACAAAGAAGGACAAAGGGAGCTGGGCCCAGGCACAGCCAGGAAAGAGAGAGAGCAGTCAAATCTAATCAGAGTTAGCTATGTAGTCCTGCCAGTTAAATGAATCCCTGTGATTTTTCCCCAGTTCAACTTTGTTGCCTATTTCTCAAAATGCGGATTATTGGGCCCCAGCACAGACCTGTTGGATTATCTGGGGGAGAAGAGAGCGAGTGTGCAGAAATCTGTGCTTTGAACAAATTCCCCAGGTAATTATCATGCACAATAAAGACTGAGAATCATTAAGACAAAATGTTGGTACAACGTTTTACAGGTGATTGCCCTTGCTCTTAAGAAAACATTTGGAATGTGCAAATGTCCAGAAAATAACCTTTTTAACCTTTCTACCTGTCTAAGTGCTTCTATCAAAAGACTTCCCTGAGAAAAAAAGGCAATGTAAAATTGCGCGGCAAAAGTAAGATGGCACATTTTTGCATTCCTTTCAACTAAGCTTAAAATAGACTCCTAAGTGCTTTCTAGTTTTTGCTTCAATAGATTGCTTAAAGTGGTTGCTTTAAGTCAGTTCAAGTTAAGCTATCTACTAGTTCAGACCAATTTTTCTTCTGGTCTGGAGTCGCATACAGATCTGAATGTATCATGTTTTCTTTTAAGAAAGCCTTCCTTCTTATGTGAGTGAGAGGGAATCCCTAAAAACCCTTTTCAACTACTTTGATGTTTAGAAACTCATTTTCCTTAAATGAGGCTCAGAAGTCAGGGCTCTGAGAGATCTAACACAACGAAATGTAAGGTGCTTATTCTGAACTTGCCTAAGGAGGCATTTTGGTAAAGGAAGGGGGCGCAGGGTGAGGTCTGGAAGGGAGGGGTGTTCTGAGCAACAAGGAGATGGATCCTTTAGAAGACCTTGACCCCCGAGACATCACTTCCCATGACCAGCCCCACCCTGTTACCACTTATTTCCCTCGAGAGTAGGGAACAGCCATTTGGAGACAATGGCTGGTGCTCCCAGAAGCATGGCTATTTGGAGCTAAAGGACCCACTCACTCAAACCTGGCCCCTTGTCTCAAAGGAACAGAGAAAAGATTGTTTCAGTTTAGTCAGATAGTAGATCAACCCAGGGAAAACTGATTAGTCCATAAAAGCCTTTCAGCCAGACTATATTTGCTATACAGAAAAAGAAAGACATTCTATTTTAGCTACTCTGTACCTCCTCCTGGAGCTGCCTTAATTAAGGGTCACTCCAGGATTTTCAGAGTTTTCTTTGGTGGCTTCAGAAGGGAAAGATAGGAGGTGGCTTTGAACAAACAGGAACCTCACCCATAAAGCCAATCTCAAATTTCAACCTCAGTTCTTTTGCCAGCTAAAGCATCCACATAGAGAAGGGAGCTGGCCATCGTGCCAGGGAATTCACCCTTAGGGAAAGACAAAACCCCAACAAGCAAGGACTAACAAAAGATTATCTCAGAAACAACCCTTCACACTGACTTTCAGAGTGAAACACACTCTAGGTCTTAATTCCTTATCATTGAAGATAATAAGACCAAATATTGGGACTTGGATCCCTATGGTGGAAGGGTACAGCATGTACTTCAGTCTAAGATTTGATGTTCTCCAAGTTAAAGTCAGAGGTCAGGTGAAGTCTCTTGAATACTTGCATACTGATGACTCCCAAAGTCACTGCTGTTCTCTTAGTTTACAGCCTGGCTGTGCTTACCCATCTGGTAACTCTCGATGATCCTCAGGTGTCACCTAGTGATTCTGTCCCTAGCTCCCATGCTGCCATGCCCAAGTCTGAAGGCATTTTCTAGGAGGATTTGAAGAAATGCCAAATGGAAAGTCAAACACGCAGAAAGCTTAGCAAGAGATTAACTCACAATAGATATGTGTATATTGGTGCCCTACAGGGCAGTGTTGTGCATGGAAAAGCTATTCAGAGGTTTCCTTTGGTTTTAAAAAGGTAATACAGGTATCCCCTGATTTTTGAAAGGTCATATTACCTCACTTTGCCTTTACAAAAGACCTACAGTAGTACTTGCTTTCCTTAACCAAAAGAAATCCAGAAAGGATTTTTCCTTTTACAAAAGAAGGGAAAATAGCATTCATTGTTGGTTTTGCAGGAAGCCACTATAGAGGCAGTTTGCACCGCCCCCCTCCCTGAGCTACACTCAGCATTTCACCATCACACCGCCTGAGCTCTGACCGGTGTCAGTGAGCATCTGGACTTTATCTCAATTTGTTCTGTGCATCTGTTAGCAAGATGTGTGCCAAGGTATCAGAAGAAGCCGAAGAGAGGTGATTTTTGCGGTTGGGAATGCTCAAAACTTTTTCCATATAAATGAATAGTAACTGTTTCTTCACTTTATGCCATTTTATGCCAGTTTAGGAAAGATTTCATGGGAGCACTACTTTTGGGTAGCAGAAGAAATCTATAATAAATTTACTAAAATTACAAATGTAAAATTCAGACGCTCAGCTATTTCTCTAAACTTTTAAGGTCAGTCCACATTTGACAAATCAAACTTTTTTTTAAAATTTTTATTTATTTATGATAGTCACAGAGAGAGAGAGAGAGAGAGAGGCAGAGACATAGGCAGAGGGAGAAGCAGGCTCCATGCACCGGGAGCCCGACGTGGGATTCGATCCCGGGTCTCCAGGATCGTGCCCTCGGCCAAAGGCAGGTGCCAAACCGCTGCGCCACCCAGGGATCCCGACAAATCAAACTTATTATAATTTTACTTCCATTGCCTTTTGTAATCTTACTAAGATGGCTACTTAAAAATCATGGTACTATTTCAATCATTTAAATATTCATTGTATACTGAATTTATAAGACTAATCTGTTGTCTCATTCAGTTGAAAATCTGAAACAATACAAATACATAAAGTATCAATCATGAACAGATTTCTTAATTCCAAGATACCAGTGCCAAATATTAGCTCTAATGAATATTTTCTATATTAAGTTTAAAGTCTTCTCATCATTGAAAGATAGGTATCCATTAAGGAGAGAATTATGGCATTTCACACAATTTGAAAATTATTTTCCTATACAATTTTCAGCAGTACCTTCTCACCTTGGTAAGTTTTTTTTTTTTTTTTTTTTTTTTTTTTAAGATTTTATTTCTTTATTTGAGAGAGATCATGAGTGAGGAGGGGAGGGGTAAAGGGAGAGGGAGGATCAGATTCCCCTCTGAGCAGAAAGCTGGATGAGGGGCTTGATCCCAGAACCCTGGGATCATGACCTAAGCTGAAGGCAGACACTTAACAAACTGCACCACCCAAGTGCCCCTCAACTTGGTGAGCTTCTTAATGATGAGGGATTTCAGGCAGGACATGACTGATACTTGTCTCTCATTCTAAGCGTTGTTATACCTGATTGTATGTGTGGTGGCTGGATTAATACTACTCAGAAGGAAGCATTAAGATAATCTCAGAGATAGGGATCCCTGGGTGGCGCAGCGGTTTGGCGCCTGCCTTTGGCCCAGGGCGCGATCCTGGAGACCCGGGATCGAATCCCACGTCGGGCTCCCGGTGCATGGAGCCTGCTTCTCCCTCTGCCTGTGTCTCTGCCTCTCTCTCTCTCTCTGTGACTATCATGAATAAATAAATAAAATCTTAAAAAAAAAAAAAAAAAAAAGAGTCTGAAGGTAAACCAAGTGAGCCAACCAGGAGCCCCATAAAAGTCTCTCTTTTAAGAGGATCACAGTCTTATGGAGGAAATACTCAAATATCCTGGACATACTAGATAGGAAAGGTTATAATACAGAGAAAGCATAGCAAAGTTAAACTGTTATATACAGATTGGAATGATTAATTGTGAGTAGAATTGAGACTAAATTCATGAAAGAAATAGAATAGTTCAACTGAACCTTGAGGTGGAGATTGGATTTAGATTGGCATTTCTGAGAGAAAAGGGGAAGTTCATGACTTCATCTTGAAGTAGATATGCTCTTCATGTTCTGTTATATATAAGATAAAATTATGTATATATATCATATATAATATGTCTTAGTGAACACAGATATAAAAATCCTAAGTAAAATATTAGCAATAAAAATTCATCAACATTTTAAAGATGATTTGTTACAATAAGGTTGATTTACTAGCAGCATACATACTTGGTTTAATATTAGGAAATCAATTAATGTAATTCACCACATTAAAAAGTAGAAGAGAAAAACTCCATGAAAAAGTTGATAAAATGTGAAAATTAATCATAATAAAATTTTTCATCAATATAACATAAAGAATTTCTGTAATCTGACAAATGAACACTGAGATAACTTATCCAAAAGTAGCCTAAAACTAAACCATCCACAAGATAACTGGATACAGTAGTAATTTAATTGCCTGGAAAAACAAAACTCAGTATTATTTAGAAAAAGCTAACAAAATATAGAATCTCTACAGCAGGGATGCCTGGGTGGCTCAGTGGATGAGTGTCTGCCTTTTGCTCCATGTGTGGTCCCAGACTCCTGGGATTGAGTTCCACATTGGGCTCCTCAAAGGTAGCCTGCTTCTCCCTCTGCCTATGTCTCTGCCTCTCTCTGTGTGTCTCTCATGAATAAATAAACAAAATCTTTAAAAATAATATCAACATAGAAGGAAAGTTATTAGAAAAGAGAAGTAAAAATTATAGAAATGAAAAATACATTAACAGGGAAAAAATTGAATTGGGTATTTAAACTGCTGAAAAGAAAAAAAAACATCAACCTAGAATTCTGTGTCCAATGAAAATATCTTTACAAAAGAGAGGCAAGTGAAGACTTTTTCTCAGTTAAACTAAAATTAGAAAATTTGACTCCATTAAAAAAAAAAAAAAAAAGAAAATTTGACTCCAGGGAGCCCTATAGAAAATCTTAAAACTTCTTTAAGCTGAGAGGAATTGGTGTCAGATGGAATCTTGGATCCATATAAAGGAATCAAGAGGAGAGGAAATGAAGACAGTGATATTGGCAATAGGGAGAGATAATTCAGTGCAACAGAAGATATGTGTGTCTATACCTGGATAGGAATAGACACACATATTTAGCCAGTGATTTGTGATTTTCCTATTCAAGATCAAGTAGACTCCATAAGATCAAGTGGACTCCATAAAGCTGCACTTATAAATTCAAAGCTATAGTGTTACAGAAGCCCCACCCAAACTGTGAGCACTGGACGTTTGGGAGTGTGCAAATAGGTTTTAGTGCCAAGCAACAGTGTCATTATGTAGGATAAGTGGAAGGGAAGGAGCCAAGAAAAATCTTGGTTTTCAGAGTTTTCCCAACAGAAGACTCCTTTCCTACCACAGTCTACCACCACAACTTTTACTATGGAGTGGTTCTATCATTCTCTTGGACAAAAAGAGTCCATTGCATTCCCAGTTTAAATTAAAAGAGTACTTTTAAAAATGAAGGATACTAGTTATCAGATTCTTGAAAGGCCAAAGGAAGTTTGAATGGGGTTCATATTTTGCCTGGAAATGATCATAGCCATTAACATGCATTGAACAGTGACCATTGACAAGCAGTAGTTTAAATACTTTTCAAGAATTCTATTTTCACTTCCCAACAGCTCATATGACCGTTATCATTGTTTTTGAGATGAGAAAATAAAGATCAATTACCCAACATCATAAATCTAATCAATGTTAAAGCTAATATGAAAACCCAGGTAGTCAAGCTCTAAAGCCCATAATCTTAACCGCTAGTATATATCTGCCTTCCACCTATGCAACACTTTAGCATCTCCCTTTGGGGGAACTTTTTTGCCCATATTTGATCACTGCAATTCTTGTTGTATTTCTTACTTGGCATACATTTTCAGATAAAGCCCAGCAGCCAAAATGTTTATGTATCTGAGGAAGCTTTCATAAGATTGTGTCCAAATGTATTCTACATTCCTACTCTACAAAGGGTGTGTGTAATTGGATTATTTGCAAAATACTGAGGCACAAGTTCTCTTGACATCACATTAATATTAGAACACTGTTCTCATGTTCTCCAACCTCCTTTAATAAATACTTCCCCACCCTGAACTCAACCTGTAGGCTTTCCTTGTGACCAGTGTGTGCAAGGATGGATTGCTACATTTTCTGAATATGGGTTGCTACCTCTCTGAGTCATGTTTATACTGATTATTTCTTGGTTTCTTTATTCTCCTTTGTATGAGATATCTAAGTTTCAGAGAAACTCATGTTCATTTCCTTATCTTACACTAAACCAAACACTCTCTCAGCAAACCTATAGAATTCTTATATTTAACCAACATTAATGAAGTAAGAACTTGATATGTGTGACTCCTTTATCTGAGCATGTTTAAGGAAAAGCTGAAAATCATTTTGCTAAATGTGTTAGGTACTGCACCAGGCTTTAGAGAAATAAAGATGAATAAGACTTGGTAATTGCCCTCAAGAAGCTGCTGATTCAGTAGTAGATTTGTTAATGGACTCTGTTTATTCCGTGGATTTAGACAGATGCTAGAGAAGAAAACCCAGCCAGAGGGCAGCCCGGGTGGCTCAGCAGTTTAGCACTGCCTTCAGCCCAGGGCCTGAATCTGGAGACCCAGGATCGAGTCCCAAGTCAGGCTTCCTGCATGGAGCCTGTTTCTCCCTCGCTTGTGTCTATGTCTCTCTCTCTCTCTCTCTCTCTCTCTCTGTGTACCCCTCATGAATAAATAAATAAATAAATAAAATCTTTTTTTAAAAAAAAAGTAAAAAGAAAGAAAAGAAAAGAAAACCCAGCCAGAGAAATGAGAGCCCTGATATCCTGACTGAGACCCTATGGCTGCAGAAACCACGTCTCTATATATGATGACTGAATGAACTGGCCCTTTATAAAAATAATAAATAGCTGTTGAATGTCCCCCATGCAACAGACATTGTTTTAGGGTCTCTACAAGTATAGTTTTTGAAAATCACCACAATCTCTTGAGGTTGTTGACTATTATTACCCTCATTTCATAGATAAGGAAATTGAGGCACAAAAAAGTAGGGTAACTTACTCAGAGTCACCTAGGTGTCAGGAGCAGAATTTGCATTTTTAACACCAAAATCACATGTCTTTATTAACTGGGTAGTCTCAGGCAAGTTATTTTCTTAAAAGTCAAACAACAGTATTTGTTCAACTTTAAAATAGTAATACAATTAGCTGAGTTGCTATTATATTTCAAGCACCATTTTAGATTCTTAAAAAAAAAAAAAAAAACAAAACAACCAAAACAGTAAGCCTATCATTCGTTGGTGTGTAACATTCAGGCTGTATATCAAGAAGCCTAGCTAGATCTAAATATATCTATTTATTTCTTAATCTATTCAATAATGATTTACTGACTATTCTGGTTTATTTTATTTTATTTTTTTTAATTTTTTTTTTCATTTATTTATGATAGTCACACAGAGAGAGAGAGAGAGAGAGAGAGACAGAGACAGGCAGAGGGAGAAGCAGGCTCCATGCACCGAGAGCCCGACGTGGGATTTGATCCCGGGTCTCCAGGATCGCGCCCTGGGCCAAAGGCAGGCGCTAAACCGCTGCGCCACCCAGGGATCCCCCTATTCTGGTTTAAACTCTGTCCTAGCTAAAGCCAGCAGGTATATCTATGAACATTAAATTTTTAGGCCTCAAGAAGCTCCTACTATAGACAGAAGAAGTGAATAATAAATACATAAATCAGCAAATAAATGAAGCCAACTTATTATGGTATACTCTGCTTTTCTACAACTATCACTACATGGTAAATATTTTTTTCATGTTGTAAAGATGTAATGGATCTCTTTATTTTATTTTTAATACTTGAAAATATATATCATCCTCTGAAAAGCCTTTGTATGTTGGAGTACATTCCCATGTTATGATATCTTCATTCCTGTGTCATAGACAGAGTTGAATATGCACTTCTTGTAGCCGTAACACAGATGGATGTAGGTTCCTCCAATCAGGTACATTGGCATTGGATTTGAGTTGAAAGGAACAAAGAAGTTGGCTCTGCAGACACTCCTACTTGCTGATAAAGGTGAAGGTAAGGCATTTGTCTTTTAGGGATTATAAAGTCCAGTCCCTGATGTAAAAGGGCAACATGGCTAATAGCAGCAGGACTACAGTGGAGTTCCTGGCACTTGCTGTCTATGGTCCATGATGGCAGCAGCAGGAACAGCAGCTTTGAAACAGGCCAGCTCTGTGGTGATTTTAGGCATTTTATGTGCACGTTGAGGCCTAGACCCATTTCTCCTTCTCTCCCACTGATACTATGAGCTACTGAATGTCAGGTAATATATTTCTTTAAACTAGATAGTGGATTCTGTTGTTTGTGACTGATTCAGTGATTGTTACCAGCAGTGGGTGCAAGGAACATGCATTCACTTAAAGGAGAAGCTGGTATTGCTTATGTGGCCTGGCTGAAACAGAAATAACTGATTAGAATAAGAAGATAGGATTCTGGTAGCCCTGGTAGCACACAATGCTGGAATAAGTTCTTTAACTGCTGTCAACACTCACTCAGAATAGCATGCCCCATGCAGCCAAGGCCTATGGGACCCAGTGGGTACTGCCTTAGGACAGTAGGGAAGACATGAGGAACACAACACTAGGGGAGCTGCCTAGGCAGATTACCTAGTTAGTGCCAATCAGGGGATTCCATTTCTGGGAGAGCTGGAACTGTAACTAAGCTAAGTCCCAGTTTTATGATGTGGGGTTTAGCATAAGGGACTCCATTTGTGGCCTCTTGTCTCACTTTTTATGACTATATGAGTTGCTTAATTAAGACATCACTTAAATTCACAACTCACAAGTTCTCTTATGTAAAGCCATAGGCATTGCTAGGAAAAGAGTGAGATGCAGAAAATTTGAATGGGCACATTAAGGAATATTTGAATCATTCAAAATGCCCCAAACTAAAAAACTCCATTGAATCTCCCTAGACAGAAGAAGCAGTTCCTTCCATTCTACATGATAAAGGCCTACTATGTTTGAAGACCATAAAATGCCCTAAATGGGCAGCTACTTTGCGAGATAGAGCCACCTCTGTCACCATAAGTCCTTATCATGTCCCAGCATGGCATAGGGAGCCAATCTTAAGTGAAAGTTTTCTCCCCAAAATAATTGCAAGATATCTTCTAGTCTATTTTGATTAAATGAGGAAAGTATTTCCATGATCATAAATTCACAAGGTTATAGACCAGGGAGGCAGAAATAAAATTTTAGATTAAGTTGATTTTGATACAGATGCATTTACCAGAGATTCTGGATTAAATGTACTTGTTTCAGCAATATTTGCTCATTGCATTGACTGGCATCTGAATTTATTCACGGTCTACACTGAATGAAGATCAGAGGCCAGAAATCCACAGGTAATGTACAGGAAGGATTCCAAAGACATAATCAGTGTTGTGTATGTATCTGTGTTACTTTTTGCCCCATCCATAGCTCTGTCCCTGAAAGGAAACTCTGAAATTCTCCTCTTCACTATGATGAGGAGAATGCCATTGTCTTTGGAAAATATTGTAATAGCTATTTCTATAGACCATACATATGTTCGGGAGATACTGGCTTTGAGGTGGACTTCCAGGTCTCAATGTGATAAATCAATCACACACATTAGATTTCCCACCTAATATTTCCCAAAGTGAGTTGCAGATATTTTTCTTATAATTATGTCCAAAAGAAAGAAAGATATAGGGAATTATTGGACATGGGTCCATGAGGTAACTTTAATTTCTGCAAACCTAAAATTCTGCAGTGGAAAACTGGTCCAAATAGAAACTTATGAGGTAAAGCAAGACATGGAATTATGGTATGAGTCCAACTATCAATGATCTGCTAGATCTATGGATCTAACTGTGGTTAATTTTCCAGATCCTGAATGCACAATTTATATATATATACATATATTAAATTCATGAGAGACACAGAGAGAGAGAGAGAGAGGCAGAGACATAGGCAGAGGGAAAAGCAGGCTCCATGCAGGAAGCCTGACGTGGGACCCGATCCTGGGACTCTGGGATCACTCCCTGAGCCAAAGGCAGATGCTTAACTGCTGAGCTACCCAGGCATCCCCTGAATGCATAATTAAAATACAGCCATTGGCTCCTGGATTCATCAAGTGAGGGCTATTACATCATGAAAGAGCAAGTAGAACTCTATGGAGCTTCTCCCACTATGCAAAATTGCCAGCTGATATTAGTACCACATTCCTAGGGGAAATCACAAGTATCAGTGCCATTTTCAAAGCTTAAAACATGCAAGGATGGTGATTACTAATATCTCCCCATTTCACTTGTCTTTTTAAGACTGTGTGTGAAATTTGTGGGTGCTGTGTATGCCCTTCGGAACCCCCGTTAGGCCTGAGGCATAGCTGTCATCTGTTGAAGGTTTGTGGCTGGCTATTTCTTCCCTAGAAATACCCTTAGCTAAGAAAGTGGCCTTGTCCAAGGTTATGAACCCTTGCTGGGGCAGCCCATACCTAGTGATGGGTCCTACTGGAGGTAAAGAGGCCTGGCCTCCTTGCTTTAGTTCAAGTCATCTCTCAAGGGCTATCTCAGTTTAAGAATTCCCTTTGAGTTTGGTGGAGGCCTTTGCTGCAACTCTGTCACAGTTAAATCTCTCCTCTGGCTAATCCCGATCCCCTCTCACTCCCTCACAGATATTCCTGGGAATACTGTCTATTAACATTTCTGCATGCAAATCTGCTTTTCAGAATTGATTCCCCTGGGAACCAGGCCTAACACAGTTGGTGCCAGGATTGGTCCCAGGAATCAGGACTCAAAGTGAGATTTTTGGAACTGTATTACCCATCAATTGGCAATAAGGACCTCATATATGATGGTAAGTATATATACACATATACATATATATATATATATACACATATACATATATATATAAAACCTTCGATATACTATTGTGCAGTTATTAAAACTTTTATTGGTCATTTATTGAAATTAGATACCAGTGAAAGGAAATACTCAGGCAGGTGCAATAACTCAGGTGTTCCAGGGACATAGAGAAGTAGTAATTATATGGAAAATGAGAATAGATGGCTATTTCTGAATGCCATTACTCAATTAGGAAGAGGTAGTGAAATACTGAGGGTGATTAATTACTGATTTAATACAAAATATGAAGCCAGAAGCCTCCTTGGAAGCCTATAAAGACACTTACCTCCTGCAGCTGGAGAATAAAAAAAGCTAAGGGTCAGACCCAGAATTTAATAATATAGATAGCAGAGCTCCATAGAGGTTGAATCCTTAATCCCAGTAATTCCCAATATTAGGGTTCTGAGACATCAGGGCTAATGAACTTGAATCTTGAGTAGCAGATTCTCTGAATTTCTGGGTCTATTAGAATGGCCCACTATTCTCTGCCAAACACCAGCACCCCCCATCTTTGGTTGAAAATGGTGTTGAGGTCTGCTTTGTAAGACTACGTATGCTCCTTCATGATCTACCTTCACCTCTCCTCCTGGCCAGTAGGCCAATAACTAGTATTAATTTTTATTGCCTAGCTGGGGAAGTGCTAGGCCTGAGAAGGGAGAAAGTGACTACATCCCAACTGAGCAGCAGGACCTAGACCACATGCACTGGTAGGAACTGGTGGAATAGTGGTGGGATCAGGTCCTGAGGTGTTTCATCAAGGTGGTAAGAGGTGAGCAAAGTTTGATAAAAGAGATTTATAAATATAGGAGCTCTCTCTTGTGATTCAGGATTTAACACCCTGGAAAGACTTTGGGAGATGGTGCTACTACTCTAGGTTAGCCCTTGAAATCCTAGAGAAAGTGATGTCCCATATTAAGTGATGTCAAAACTCCAATGACAAATGATAAATTTTTTTTAAAAGATCAAAAGTCTCAAAGAATTGGCAATGTTTGAGTGGATCTTTCATGAAAAGCCAGAAATCCACACCAGCCAACTTTGTTCTCTGTTGAAGTTTCTGGAAGACATTCCATCTACTAACAATAAAGAATGTGCTATTAAGAGGACAGCAGCACCACTCAGTAGACATTATCCTTTATAAGGAAGCCTGATGGGGAGAGAATTACTGGTGGAAATGAGAAGGAAAGGATCCCAAAACAGGAGAGGCAAGATGGAAGAACTGTGATGAGCATGAAGATTGGAGTGGTAGGCTGTAAGCCTGAGCTGCAGAGAGTAATTATTTAGAAGTGAATTTATCTTCTCTTTAGGGTGTGATAGGTGTGCAGTGAACACTTTGTACTGTTCAATATTTACAACCAAATATCAAGAGATAAATGATTCGGGAAGCTGTCTACATTAGATTCCTATCACTGCTCTAACAAATTGCCAATTTAATGGATTGAACAAATGCTAGTTCGTTCTTCTATAATTCTAGAAGTCTGAAATGGGTTTCCCTGGTCAATATCAAGGTGTCGGCAGCGCTAGTTCTAATTGGAGACTCTACGGAAAAAATATTTCCTTGCCTTTTCCGGCTTCTAGAGGCCACCTACATCTTTTGGCTTCATGGCTCTTCTTCCATCTTCAAAGCCAGCAGTATAGCATCTTCAAATCTCTCTCTGACTTTCATCTCTTCCTCTGAGCCTGACCCTTCTGCCTCCCTCTATAAAGACCCTTATGCTTATATTAGGTTTCCCTGCATAATCCAGGATAATCTCCTGGTATCAAGATCCTTAACTTGATCACATCTACAAAATCTCTTTTGCCCTGTAAGGTAACACATTCACAGGTTTGGGGGATTAGGAGGACATGGACACCTTTGGGAGTCATTACTCAGCTTATCATACTACCCAAAGAAACATGACAATTACTTGCTGGCTTTCAAAACTGAGCAGGGTTTCAGAACTAGAACCCATGGACTGAAGAAGAGTCCAGACCCCTGAAAGGAACTAATTTGTAACACATTTGTAATTTATATGGGATTATTTCCTAGTCCTTCCCTAAAGGGACCTATAGCCATTTACTCAGGAAGCCATTCACTGAGAAAAGAGGGGTACCCAGACATTTTAAGGACTGTTGTACCTAGGGTCTGATTTAACTTTAATAGCCAGAGATCTGAAGGATCATTTTTAAAAAAATTTTTTTTATTTATTTATGATAGTCACACAGAGAGAGAGAGAGAGAGGCAGAGACATAGGCAGAGGGAGAAGCAGGCTCCATGCACTGGGAGCCCGACGTGGGATTCGATCCCGGGTCTCCAGGATCACGCCCTGGGCCAAAGGCAGGCGCCAAACCACTGTGCCACCCAGGGATCCCTGAAGGATCATTATAACCTGTTCAACTGGGTACATACAGGAGCGAGATAACAATTTGATTCCTCACCCATGTTTGGCTGACTGTGGGTCCATTGTCCCATCCAGTGGTCATTTCCCTAGTCTCCAAATGTATAATTGAAATGGGCATGTTTGGAGGTTGGAAGAACTCCCCACTTTTTCCTTGACAGATGGGGTAAGAGCTTGGAAAGCCAAGGTGAAGCCTTTATCGCATCGCTACTGTGGCCAAGATATTAAATTAAAAACAGCATTCTATCCCTTGGCAAATGGCAGAGATTAGTTCCCCCCTTTAAAGACTTAAGTGTTATGGTGAGTATAGTCCCAATATATTTCCATTTAATTCACCAATCTGGTTCCTATAAAAAGCATATAAATATTACACATTAACAGTGGATTATTGTAAATTCACACAAATAGTTGCCCCAATTGCAACTGCTACTTGTACATGGTATTATCTGCTAGAGGTGCTAACAGGGACTCAGGTAAAAAGTAGGCAGCCGTCCACTATTGAAGGATTTTTCATCCCCATCCAGAAGAAGAGCCAGAAACAGTGTGTATTCTCATAGACTTGACATTAGTATACCTGTGAGGTCTTCCCCAGGTTATGTTAACTCTCTATCTCTCTGCTATAATCTGAAGATAGCTGGACCTACGATCTTTATGTATAACATCGTAATGACATTGTTCTAATTGGAGGGATGAACAAGAAACGGCAAATGTTTTCGGAAGCCTTGATAAGGTGCATGGGAAGCAGAATTTGGAAGATGAACAGTATGAAGATTCGGGGATCTGCCACTTCCTGAAGTTTTTATGCCCAAAGTTCTGGGTTGTACTGAGACAATCCCCTCCAGCGTGAAGGACAAAATACTGTGTTTTGTACTTCCCATCACTAAAAAGCAAGCCAAAAGGAACCCTGGTAGAACTCTCTGGGTTTCGGAGGCAGCATATTCCATACTTAGTAATGTTTCTCTGATCCAGGTATCAAGTAACACATAAGGCTGCCAGCTTTGAGTAGGGTTCGGGTCAGAAGGACTCTGCAACGGCTCCAGAAGTTGGTATAAGCAGCCCTGCTGCTTGAGCCATCAGATGTCGTGAACCCTGTGGTGTTAGATATCTAACAATAACAGATGCTATATGGAGTTTATGGCAGAAGTTTGTAGAAGGACACCTGCGTGGCTCAATGGTTGAGCATCTGCCTTTGGCTCAGGGCATGATCCTGGAGTCAGTCCCAGGATCGAGGCCCATTCGGGCTCCCTGCAGAGAGCCTGCTTCTGCCTCTGCCTGTCTGCCGCTGTTTCTGTATCTCTCATGAGTAAATAAATAAAATCTGTAAAAATAAAAAATAAAAAAAGAATTGTGTAGAAGAATCACAAAATCAACACTTGTAATTCTGGAGCAAGGCCATGCCATCTGTAGCACAAAATTACACATCACTTTAAAGCAGCTTTAAAAAATTTTAGCATGCTCCTGGGATCTTACAGCTTCCAACCATTAGACATAAAGCAACTATGTTGCCAAACTGCCTATTGGGAGCAAGTTCTATCTGAATCCATTGAACCAGAAGCTTAGGTAGGCCAGGCAACAAGCAAAATATCATATTGGTATATCTGGGATCCGGCATGACAGGGCCAACAGGCACAGGTAAGCTGCACAAGCAGGTGGTGTAGACCCTTCACCTCTAGGCGTCTTTCATCTAGGGATAGAAAAGACTTCCTTTACTAGCCCAAGGGTATTGCACCATCCCTCATTGATATTCCTAACTTTGTCTTCACCTTTCTAAATAGATTCTTCCTCAAGAAATCTTTATTTACCAATATTTGAGGATTTCATGGATTCTTAATAGAACCTTGACAAATACAAGAAAGAATAACCTGCCTGAGACTACTGACCTGAGAAACATTACTGACCTGGAGGACCCTTGAATTATCATTACACAAGTCACCTATTCTCACACAATGTTTGTCTTTTTTTTAAAAAAGATTTTATTTATTTATTCATGAGATATATATACACAGAGAGAGAGGGAGGTAAAGACATAGGCAGAAGGAGAAGCAGGCTCCATGCAGGGAGCCCTTTGTGGGACTCGATCTGGGGATTCCAGGATCATGCCCTAAGCAGAAGGTAGATGTTTAACCACTGAGCCACCCAGATGTCCCCACAATGTATGTCTTAACAAGCCATCAGTGCCTCTTGCTATTTCCTGGTCACCCAGCCTTATCAGCATGTCATCAATGTAATCACCAACATATACCATGGAATGGTAAAATAACCAAAATCCATGTAGTTGTAATTTAGGTATTTGTCGACTCATGCCTTCAATGCTCAGGCAATTTACAAGTCTGCCTTACTCTTTATTTCCAGCTTGTATAGAGATTTAAAGATAGCCAGAGGTGACCGGAACCCTTTCAGCTCTATTCTGTACATGTGTAAGGACTTGTAAATCCCCAGGAATACACCATAGCTTTTTAAAGTTTCTATGGAAACTTCCTAGATTTCACTTCCTAGATTTTCTTTTTAAATTGTTGACTAGTTATTGTTTGTCACAGCTGGCATCACATAGCCTTAGGCAGCTGTGATATTAATCAATTTCTGCTGATTGTTTTTAACAAACACACCACAGATAGAATTTTTCTCACTGAACAAGCTCTGATTCAGATCAAATAAAACAAGTTCTGTGAACTGGACTTTTCCAAGGAGCTGTCAGACAATCACAATTCTCTGGTCATGGAGCTTTTCTGAGAATAGGAATAAGTGTGCCATACAAAACATCACAAAACCTGCCGTCCTTACCGAGAATTAGTAGTTCTTGGATAAACCATCTTCAGATTGTTATGAGCTTTTAGCCAATTGTCAGTGCTTTGAAGTTAATTTTGATAATTTTGCCAGTATTTTCATTGTTTTTATGAAGGAGAGATTTATGCAGCTCCTCCTTCTGCCATTCCCTTGGCACTAACTCTGGAAATGAATTTGCTTACCTTGCTTTGCATCCTTCTGGAAGCCATCCTTCTGGAAGCCATACTATTTATTTATAATCATGATGCTTACTTATTCATAATCACAATATTTCACAAAACACTGTTCTGACAAAATCTCATGTTTTATAGCAAAGGAATTAATATAGTATGCTGAAACCAACAGAATTCACTAGTTTTACCGTATACCCTACTACTCAGAAGTAGGATAGTGAAATAGTCAGTTGAAGGCTGAGAGAAACCACCTTGTGAACTTAGGTAATACTCTTAAGAAGACATGGAATGTAGACTGAACTAAGCACCAATATGTGACTCTGCAATAACTGTAACTTCAATACATGGATCCCAGAATCAAGAATAGAAGTGGGATTGGCTCTTGTCTCTATTAAACTAAATGAAAATGTTTTGCATTTGCTATTGCTATACTAGCAAATAAATACCTAATTTCTATTATTATGTCTTGTCTCTCCTAACATGAATTTTCATTCAAGTTTAATTTAAGGATAAAGCTGAGTCATATAAGAACTAGTAATATTGTTTACTAGGAACACTTTGTTGTGGCTGTTTCACGTTATAGAAAAATAATTATATTGACATTGAGTATCTGAGAGGAAGGGTAAGTACTCTTTTCCATTTTTATGGCAGCTAACCATTTTCCAAATATTTTCATATTGGGGATATGTTGTCTTTATGGAGCCACCGTGCTCCCTTTAAAGAGAACTTTCTCTCTCCGTTTTTTGAAGATTTATTTATTTATTTTAGAAAGAGAGTGTTGGGGGGTGGGGTGAGGAGTAAAGAAGAGGGAGAGAAAAACTTAAGCAGATTCCATGCTGAGCACAGAGCCTGATGTAGGGATCGATCTCACAACCCTGAGATCATAACCTAAGCCAAAACCCAGAGTTGGCTCTTAACTGACTGCATCACCCAGTTGCCCCTCAAGATAACTTTCTATAGGGAATATAATTCATTGATAGCCTCCAGTTGCCATACCTTTAGATCTCTCTTGATATTCATAGCAGGTCATATTTCCCTTGGGCCACTCTCAGCCAATGAGTGAGCACAGCAGGTATATTAGAAAAATCATTTTTATGTATGATGAAAGATGGCAATTTGATATAATGTTTTTTCTGATGGGCTTCCAGTTGTCTCATGATCATTTATTGACAGTATATTTCCAAGTATGTGTGAGTTCATTTCTGGAGTCTTTCAGTGTCATCCTATTGGTCAATATATCTATCCCTTCATTAATATTGCTATAGATTTATAAAAAGATTTGAGAGCTGATTTAACTAGTCCTCCAGATCTTCCTCTTCCTCATCTTTTCTCTTCTTCTGTCTTGTCAATCTTGAGACTTGGCACTTTCACATAAATTTTAAAATCTTCTTTTAAATCTAAAAATTTTTAATCTTGGTAAGTTCCATATTGAACATGTTCAGGTTTTTATTTAAATTTAATGAAATATATAGATACATTCAGGAAGAATTACTATATTTATCATGCTGAATCTTTCTTTGTCCTCTAATTTTACTTGGGTCCTCAATATCTTCTCCCAAATCTAGTTGTTTTCTCCAAAGTAGTCTAAAATACTATTTTTTAATGGAAAAAGAAATCCAATAATACCAAATCAAAATGTATGTATGAAATAACAAGACACACACTCTTCCTAGATAAATTGAGGATAAGGGTAGTTACTTTATTTATTAGAGCCAGCTATGGGCTTTGGCTAGGATTTTTATGTGCATTATTTGTTTATTTCTCATGTCAGTGGAAATACTGTTCCCATTTTGTATGGTTCCAAGTTATGGTAGCTTGTCTGAGTTCCCACAGTTCGAATGTTACATGGCTGTAATATGATACCACATTAATCACACCCCTAAACTGATGCTTTTTCTAACATATCAAATGAAATGAACAGTCTGAATAGTGAACTAGGAGAAAACTAATTTTAGTACAGTTTTGCAAAAGTTGGGAGTAGATTAAAAACAAACGTAGAGATAATTCATAAGGTTAGAGGTATTTTTAAAAAGATTTATTTACTTAGAGAAAGAGAGAAACAGAGAGAGCACATGCAACGGGTAGGAGCAGAGAGAGAGGGAGAGAGAAACCTAAGCAGACTCTATGCTGAAGGTGGAACCTATCTGGGGCTCAGTCTCCCCAACCCAAGATGACCTGAGCCCAAACCAAGAGTTGGGTGCTTAACTGACTGCACTACACAGGCTCCCCTCATGGGGTAAGAGTTTTAAATAAGGAACAAAATGAACTATACCCTAGGATATTTGTATCATAATTAGTAATAATCAAATGAAGGCAACTGCTAATCTCAGACTCATGAGAATCACCTGGATCAGTATACTACTTTAAGTGTCAGATCTATTGAAAGCACAGTAGAAAGGATCAGATTTGAATTAGTTGCAGATCTGAACAGTAGACAATAATGTAGTTGGGGTTTATCCCCTTTGCCAGAGAAACTGGAACTTTCTGAGTTGTAGTATTTCTCATGAGTTTTTAGCAAATGAGAATTT
This sequence comes from Canis aureus, assembly GCF_053574225.1. NCBI lineage: Eukaryota > Metazoa > Chordata > Mammalia > Carnivora > Canidae > Canis > Canis aureus. The sequence continues at coordinate 43,309,644 of NC_135621.1, forward strand.
AAGTTCACCTCAAGGTGCAAAAAAAAAAAAAAAAAAAAAAATGTCCTTTTCTCTCATTTTCTCGATTAACTTTAACCTGCTCCAAGCACTATGGTTTTAAGCTTTCATTGTCTTTAAATTATTTTGTTGTTTCTCGGCTAATTTTGATTCTGTAAATTGTAGAAAACTGATATCATTCCAAATAACTCTTGTCTGTAGACACGCAAATGGATTCTGTTGGGTGAAGAGACAACCGATTTCTCTTCCCACCATGTTAAAAGCTTGTTTCACATTTATCTGTGATTTCCTTTTAGCATTTATGACTGCCTCTTAAATGTGTGGTATTCAGAATTCTCCTTTGAGGTATTGTATTGGCTCCCTCATGAATTAATGAGTTAAGTATCATCTTCAACAAGTGTGCACTTTATTTTTTGAGAGTCACGATGTTACCTCTTAAAAAAGGACTTGCAAAAAATAAATAAATAAATAAATAATAAAAAAGGACTTGCCCTTTCACAGGTCTAGGTGATCTGATTGCAGGGCCCCCATCTTTCATCACAAAACTATGCTAACTCCTTTATTAGGGTAACAAGTAAAGTGTATCATGCACTAACTAAGACACTCCGCTAACAGCTTGAAGACTGTAAACCTTGGCTAAATGAAGTTTCACAAAGCCACAGAAAGGGATTCAGATTCAGGTCTGCTTTACTCCTGTAGTCCAGCTCTTAACCACTGTGTTAGAATGCCTCCTTAAGTCTTCTCACAGCCCCTCAAATTTTCAGCTTGCTCAAGAATAAAGCAGGGATCCATCTTTTAGAGTTCACTAAACCCTTGACCTCATTCCAGAGTCACACCCCTCTCATGAGTTAGGTAGAATCGATGTTGTTACTCTCAATTTAGTGATATGAAATTAACTGAGGAGGTTAAAGAGCTTGATGGGCATCACACAAACGCCCTTGTGTGGAAGGATGGACCCTTGCCTTGGAAGGATGGAGGTAGTACTCCAACCCAAACCTTTGGATTCCGGATTCTACATTGCTGTGTTGGAGGAGGAGGAGGTCAGGTCATCCCCAGGAAGACAGAAATGGCTAGTGAGAAAGAGTCTACTGCCGGGTGACTCCTCTCAATGTAATCGTGGAGTAATGTAATTTTTCTAAACAAAGCCCTGGAAGAAATGACCCTGTGGTGTTCAACCAACATTTGACCAACTGCTGCTCTAGGATATTTAATTCTTACCATTTATTAAAGACACATTAATGCAACATTTCCCAACACTTTCTTTATAGCTGACATTCAAAGAGTTTATGGTCTAGAAGGGAACAGTGTGGTACACCAAGCCTTGCAAATAATTTATCAAATGTAAAGTTATCTTCTGTGTATGAAGTTTTCTTGAGTCTACCCTAAATGCAAGAAAGGGTCTAGTATGAAATAATCAAGATTCTACCTTTTTTTTTTCCTCCAACAAATTCATTCTACTTCCTCAAACCATTATGAAACTACTATCCTGCTTGGAGGTACTCTTCAAAAGCTATTTTCTTTCATCTTGCCTGGAAGAATTTATTCCAACTCACCAAAGATGTAGTTCACTTTTCAAATATTCATTTTGATTCTCGCAATATTTGTCCAGATATTTTTAATGAGAACTGCCCGAAGCTCCATGTGTCAAGGAAAGAAACTGCAGAAATTCCAGCTGTATTGTCTAAATTCAGAACTTGAAATTCAGCTCCAGGGGTGTGGGTGGAGTACAACAACCATTGTTTGCTAAACCCCATGCTCTTAAGACTGCTGGTTTGGACTGCCCTGCTCCGTAAGCCTTTCCCGTGGGCGTTTCCCTGGGTGAGGACCTGTCCTTTGTCCTCTTGTTTCAAGAGTATCTCCTTTTTGGAGGACAAAGCATTTATCCCTCTTTTCCTCTTTCTGATTGGTTTTTTAACTTCTGCATTTATAACTCTGGAACATGCCCCCCTGCCCATACACACAATCCCTTTTAAAGATGGCATAATTAGATAATAGGGCTGCCTCCTGAACTAGGTCCAGAACAGGCACAAACTCAAAACAAGGGCAGCCTTCACCAGTGAAACAGTACACCAGCGAAACCCAGAGTCTTGGTTTCGCTCGCTCTTAGTTACCCAAAAAAATTCCTGTAAGGAAACAAAATAAATGAAACACTATGGGGCCTTCCTTCCTTTTCCACTGGTCCAGGGCTGTGGTGCTGGGTGACCCCTTATTTTGAAAGTTTCTATCTGGCTTTATTTCTAGTATTTTCTTTAGTTCCAAGATAAACTCCAATAGGAATAAAAATATTAAAATTATAAAAACCAGTCAAAGGATAATTCATGTTCTCATTTCACTATACTTAATACAAGACACAGACTCCGGAAGCAATGATTTGGCCACAGGCACTGTTAGCTTCAATTAGCACTTGAACATCAAGCCAAACAGAAAGGAAAGTACTGGTTGTGGCAGCAGGTGCATAAACAAGACCAGAACCATTACTTGATGTAGTGACGTGATGTTAAGAATTCAAATGATGATGGTAAACACAAAATTCATTTTTTAGGTTACTCAATATATTTTTTACAACATCTCTAAAGGTGTTACTCTAGCTCAGTGGATAGAATAAGTGACTTTGGACTCAGGTCTAAATGTTAATACACTGCCATTTGTGTCCCTGGATGAACACTTGGAGCAACTGTGTGTCCTTAGTGAAAGCTTTTCTGACACTCAGTTTCTTCATCTATAAAATGGGGATAATAATCCTAATGGCAGCTTCACAAGATTATTAAGAGAATTAAATTTTTAAAAACGTGTATGAAAAAATTCTTAGTAAAAAAGTGAGGTACTTAATATGTTTCCAATTAATGGCACAGGGCTCACCAAGAATATATGTGCCTCTTTAGATATTATATGAATGTTTTAGTAGTCAGTCACTCTCCTGACCCCCTTCCACCCTGTTTGTAAAAACAGATTTTCAGAATTATATCACTTTCCACTGTATTTGTCCATTTTAAAGTCAAGTTCTTTTTTTTTTTTTTTTTTTTTTTTTTTTTTTTTTTTTTTTTGAGGGTGGAGGTCTGCTGTTTCTTTCCACTGGATCTTTCCCAAGTGAGAAAAAATCAAATTCTCAATTCTTCTCAGGGAGAGAGTTTAGTCAATGGTTCTGAACCAAATAGACCTGGTTTTCAAGATCTTTGTTGGAAGCAGGGAGACCTTGGACCTGTTACTCAGTCTGTCCTTTCCTTTAAGATGGGGTGACACCACATCTATGTACTATGTGATAAAGCATTTTGAATAGCGCCTGGCATATAATAAGTACCCTGTAAATGTGGGCTATTATTGCTGTTTATGCAAGACTGATCTCTTAGGACATAGAGTACACACCTTGATTTTAGGACCAATTTTGATTCAAGGTCTGCATTGTTGTTCCTGGAAACAGAGTCATGGCCATCTTGGTTCAGTTTACAACATGGCTCCCATTACTCTGTTGAAGAAGCCCAAACTTGAAGAAGGCCGGGCAGTGGAAATTTTTATTTCTGACATGTCATACTCACTTTGACTACGACCCTTGGCTTGGAAGCGTATTAGAGTCTCAGAAAGAAAAAGAATTTATTAAATCAAATATTGTGCACAGATGAAACAACACATCACTTGCTAATTACGGGAGTGACTAGCACTGGTGCAGGCATCTCTTTTATTCCCCTCGGCTTATGGCCCAATTAACAATTAGCAGTGACTGATGTCCTAAAAGGAAGCTTTCTGTCTGCACTGCTGGCTTTTCTCAGGAGGAGTTAGAAATAAGATACTTGACAGAGTTTACTCAGGAAAAAAAAAAAGTTAAACTATAAGAAACCACCTGTATTACTTGTGGATGAAATATATTTACAAGAACCCTACACAACACCAACACATACACTGACTTTATTTATTTAGGAAAAACTACTTTCCCTTATTTTAGAAAGTTATGAAACACAGCAAAACTACCTTTTTTTCCATGCTGAAAATCCTTAAACACTTATTTCACTAGTTAATACTTATAAATTAAAAATAATCACTCTTTCAGAGGGGAGGTCTCTTACACAAAAGATTCCAAGCTGAGGAATTAAAGCCCATTGAATGTTTCCCAACACAGAGAAATTTTCCCTTTCTTCACTGGGTACCTATCATGATATGCAGAGTTAGGTCTTCTAAATTCTTTGTCTCTTTGAGAATAAACCATGATTAGGAATGGACACCATGGTGACCATCTCCCCCAAACAAGAAAATACAATAATTTTGAGATAATGACAAAAAAATTAAATAAGCTTTGCTGGAAAAACATGAATCTGTATCCAGACCTGATCTCTGGTTTTGCTATGGATTGATGCATAGTCCCAAGCATCCTCTATTATGTTATTCAAACTGCCTCTCAGAAAGGTCTCAGATGTCTGTTATTTATACCTCTTCATGTAATTAAATTAACGTATGTCCTCTGTCATGAGTACATATATTTTTGCCTAAATAATTGTAGCTGTTAGTAACCAAACTCTTACTATAAAACAAGCACTAAGCTGAGAATTTAAAAAATATTATCCTATTTAATCCTTTTGATCATTCTACGAGGTAGATAAAATAATTATTTTATCAATCAGTAAATTTCAGCTTGAAGACGATAACTAGGTTTCCCAAAGTCCCACAGCTAAGAGCAATCTCACTCCAGAGCCTGAGCTCTGAACTAATGATATTGATTTAAAAATCTAAATGATCTGAGTAAAAAAAAATAAAAAAAAAATAAAAAATAAATGATCTGAGTGGTTGGCATCTGAAAAGGCGAGGAAGTGTTCTAGGAGCTTCCCTGCAGGCTAAAATCAACGATGTAGGCTAAAGACCTGAACAGTAGTAGTAGTCACCTCTTATATCTAGAAATGGTAATTCTATCACTAAATTCGAGTGGCAATTCTAGCCCTACACCCAAGGACCCTAACTTTTTCTCAGAAGAGAAGCATAGAAGTATATGGCCTTCATGAGAGAAAAAAACATGAGGGAAGCACAAGGAAGTGTCCAGCATGCCACCCCCACTTTGTCATAGCAGATTTTCTTCTACAGCGAATGTTTCTCTTTTAGCAGGTTGATGAAAGACAGGAGAGGTCCCATGGCATCATGTCAGGTTTGGGCAAAGTGAGCACAAATATTCACCACATCCCAAACACCAACAAACATGTGGAAAACCTTTTAGGCAGGAAGCTGCTGTATAGGATAAATAAGAGGAAATGCTACTCTACCCAATTTCAGAATTTAATAAAACCTAAGACCACTGAGGCTAGCAATAGGAACAGGTTTGAGAAAGTAAAAAACAAAACAAACAAAAAACCTAGAAATGGAAAATTGGATTTTGTGGGTTGTATGTTTGGTTTTATGAGGTTGAAGACAAAAGGGCAAATTCTGCCACTGGCAGAAAAGATGTGATGCTCAGTGGACCCTCGGCCAGGCCCAGGAGAGCATCCTCAGGGATTCTAACCCCTCCCTGAGCTGAGTAGGGAGCAAGAAGCAGATCTTTCTCAACACTCAAGAGAGAACTTTCTCTGCTGCACTGCTTGATGCCTGTTAGAAAAACTCATGATGTGATATCGATATCCAAGAGCACTCTTTGGGTACCAATCACACCCTCAGCCAATCCCCAGAGTGGACTGTCGCTAGTGGAATGAAGATCAGATCACACTGCATTTTGAAACAATCCTGGATGACTAAGGAAAGAGGCCATTTCCACCATAAGCTCTCCAAGTCTATACCAGAGCTACCAGGACCCCTAGAGCCCTCAACCTGTCATACCTTTCAGGAAGGAACTGCAGGGCCACTTTCCCAACTCAGGCAGCCAGGGTTAGACAGTGTCTAGGTAAACAAATGGCCTCAGGGCAAAGAACTCTATTGTGGTTTTTACCAATTAAAGGGGTGAGTTCCCATCCATTCACTAAATCCCACCATCCCTCTCTCAAACGGCACCAGCATGTCAGAGAAAACAAAAGAATTAGATAAATTCCATTGATCCTTAGACTTTGCTGGTGACTCTGGGAAGGGGCCTTCACAGTTTGGATTTCTGTTATATGGATAATCCAGCAAGGAACGCAGCTGTTATCTACCTCTCAAAAATTGGTTTTGCATATGGCTTTGGAAAGGTGATTTCTGATGCCCTTACTCTGTCTCTGTATCTTCACCTACAATTTGAGGATAATGGCTCACTGACTCCCTCTCATGGGAGGGAAAAAACTCATAAAACTGTTGCATTGACTGCTTGTTTGTTTAAACAATAATAAAGAAACACACACACACACACACACCAAACCCAAAGCCCAGAGATCCCTGGGTTTTACATATACTTCTATCTCTTACAGCTGATTGTTTGGTAGTATGCAATTTAAAATATTTAGACAACCTAGAAGCAGTCTTATATTTCAGATGCAAAAGAAGAAAAGCCAAGTGGGCTCTTTTGATTGCCATTTCTACCACTGCAGCAGGAACCTGAATAAATGCCATTCACAAACTATAAATCCAGGGAAAGTCATATATCCTTTGTCAGTCACTGGTATGCATGGGTTATACTAGAGAACAAGTCCATGCCCTTCAAAACGCTGAGCTAGCACCAGCCAGTTTCCCAACACCTCATTTTTGTCACCTGGAAAATAAGATGTCTGACAACATCTCCTCCTCCTTTTGTGGGTTGTATGTTTGGTTTTACGAGATTGAAGACAAAAGGGCATGATTTTTTCCTGATGTAAAAGGTCACTGATGCCTCAAGATTTATAGATAATCTACCATGTACAAGGCACTGTAATAACTAAGACCAAAAATGGATACAAGTTAAAAGTAATAGAAAAAGAATAAAACCAAGAGATAAAGAATGCAATTGATGAATGGATAAAATTTAAAATGAAGGGACAATCCTCCCTGTCTTTCAGATCATGGTAGATGCACATGCACATGCATAAGTGTAATTGCCAGGTAAGTTCTGTAACACACTCAGTGGGGTGTGGGTACACCGAGGAGGAGGGAGATCACTTCATTGCTTCTGAGTAAGAGGAATCAGGGCAGGTGTAGGGACCTGGGTGCATTGGAAAGCATACTTTAGAGATGCATAGCATTAAATGAGTTGGGGATGGTTAGGGATGACAAAAATAGCAATGGTAAAGGATATTACGGTTAATTGTTTATTACAGATCAGCCATTTGGCACAATAAATAGCACTTAATAAATATGTGTTCATCTACAGTGACCAGCAGAGAGAGAAGAGGAAGAGGGCAAGGAGGGAGATAAAGTCATCTAGAGAAGTTGGTGAGCTAGATAGAGTGTGAGGTTCAAGGTCAAGTCTGGGGGTGATGAGGATGGAAAATTAAATTGGGAAACAGTTTCAAATCCTAGGGCACGGTACCACAGCCTCCAACTGCACATCTAATAAATACCTGTTGTTCGTGTCATTACTTTTAAAGCCTGTTTATAGATATTTTGTTTTTAAAATAACTATTCCAATTATAAAATAGACTATGACCCCATTGTTCGCAGATTAATCCTCTAGTACATGTCACATCCATTTATTATTGCTACTGATTAAATAAAGCCACATTATGGCAAATTTTACCTTTTCCCAGAAATATAATTATTGAGTGCATTCTCTTGGGAGGGAGGACCGCCAGCTTGTGAAAGCAGCAACTCACATGACCTTGGGCAAGGCGTTCTTATTTGTAAACACAAGAGGATTGGGCCAGAGGATTTCCAGGCCCTTCCCAGTTCTAACATGATTACAGGCTGCACATGCAGATAGTCAAGGTGAATTACTGACCAATCATGCTTATATCTCAATAATTTTCATGGATCACACACTCTCAGGAATTTTAGTAATAATTCCTGTGATGATTAACATTTATCACTCACAGGGAATTCATCTACAGAGTACACCAACTAGGAATGTAGCAGAGCCTGCAAATTTGTTCCAAGTTTTTCTCCAAAAGAATCTCCTTTCCTCTTATAGATGCATATCTAACAGCTTCCAAAAAAAATGAATTCAGTAGCTCTCTTTGTAACTCTGAAAATCCTTCTTCGATAATAGTAGGAAAATGGACTCTTGAAATACATGGAGACAATCATGTGGACGATGAAACTATTTTCTTTGGAGTAAAGGACTGTGGGACCTGTGGTGTTGCCTGCTGGGTCTGTACTCTGCTGACCATCGGGACTCACTTTCTGAGATTTTTTCCTCACTCTCCTCTCCAGATTCAAACTCCTCATCTACTGCGTGGAACAGTGGTTTGGGCCGTAGTGCCTCCCTTCTGCCCACACCAACATGCTCTTCTTGGCTTGTGTTTCTTTGATAACCGAAGTGGTGCGGCTTCCCTCCTCTGGGTAAGCTCTTCATTGGGATTATCTCTTGTGTCAGCCGTCTTTCCTGAAGTGTCCCTGTTCGAGAGCGTGCTTTGAACATAATGGACGGGAATTCTGAATCGCTGCTGTCATTATCTAAGAAAATACGACAAAAGGAGAAAAGAACATGACTTAACATCAGATAGAAGACTTCCTATCTGGATGGCAAGAACTCAGAGTGAAGCAGAGTTCTTCTTGAGGTTCTAGCTCTTACACTCATCTGTCTGACTTTCCCCACCCCAAGGAGGGCATAGAATAGAAGCTTATGTGCTGTGTTATAAATAAATAGAAAGGCATGGAGACCTGTGTATCAGGCTAGACTCCTTCAGGCAAGTAAGGAAGTGGTTTTTTTTTTTTTTGTGTCTGTGTTTTGTTTTGTTTTGTTTTTTACAAAATCAGATCAACTGGCCATAGGCATTAGGCCATAAGGCACAAAGATGCTTTGTGTCGTCAGAGATCAATCCTTAACTGAAGATTCTATGGTAACTGTGATATGAACATGGTTAGTTTGGTTTCTTGTTGTTGTTGTTTGTTTTTGGTTTTGCTTTTTTAAAATATTTTATTTCTTGATTTAAGAGAGAGCATGAGTGGGGGCAGGGCTGCAGAGGGAGAGGGACAAGCAGACTCCTCACTGAGCAGGAAGCCTGATCCCAGGACCCTGGGATCATGACGTGAGCAGAAGGCAGACACTTAACTGACTCAGCCACCCAGGTGCTCTGGTTGGTTGGCTTTTTAATCAGTGGTTACCAGAAAGCACTAAATCTGAGTTTCATCCCTTTGACCTTAAAATAGCCCATCTTGGAGAAACAGGGATGGGAGAGAGCCAGAGTAGAGAGCTATGTGTGGCAAAATCAATGTGACTAGATGTCCTCCCTTCAAAGGAGGTAAGAGGGTGAACAGATTCCTGCTGGCACATGAGAACAATGATAGTGGTGGAAATGTCCGTATTTTGAAACTCACTATATACCTGTCACTGTGCTATTTTACATCTCCTTTGCCATTTAAACCTTATGACAACCCTTGAAGATGAGTGAATGGATTACCTCTTCATGAGTGAATGAAGATTTCATAGGTAAGGAGGCTGAGGTTCACTTAACCTTTCAAGAGGTTAAGTGAGTTTCAGTATCACACAGTGAAGATGGGACTGCAGTTTGAACAGAGTCTGACCAGCTGCATATCTGCTCTCCACCAGACTGTGTCTGGCTCCCTGATACGTGCATACACAGGTCGGGAAGCTATGCCAAGAGCAGAAGCAAGCCACTGAGTATCTACGTAACACCCCTTCTCAGATAACCTTCCAAAAACCTCCTTCATGCCTACAACATTGCCTTTTCCTTACTTCACTGTGCATACATCTTTAAGGGAGTATTTTTCACAAATCCCATTGATTCTCACTTCCTCAAATTTTAACCTTATAATTTTTTTTGCCCTTTAAATATTCTCCTGAGAATTTAAGTATTTTAAGAACTTTATGCTTAAATTTGAAAGCAGGCTTCTTTCTCCCACTCTTTATTCCCTCTTAAAAAATCAAACACAAAACGAAATAAAAACCCCACAGCTAGAACTGAGATGCACATAGATTTATATATAACAAAATGTATTTAGTCATCAGAAAAACGTAAAATAATCTGTTCTAGAAGTTGAGGGGAGTAAGGGACAGGAATCAACTTCTTTGAATTAAAAAAAAAGTTAAGAATATTTGTCCATTTTTCCCTACTTCCCCTTAATTTGTATTCTATGACCTGACCTGGAACAAGAGTTCCTCTTGATCCTTTGGGGCTTGGAATATTACCTAAGAAAACAATAGCCTGGATGCTTCTGCCAAGAGCAGTCCTTTGGCCCACTCCCCTCTCCCCCAACCTAGTTTCCAATCCGTTCTTCTCAGCATATGCTCCCCATCGGCAAACAAATTATAGCTGACGTTTTCTGACCACCTCTGCTTCTTGAAAAGTAGTTTCCAAACATTAGGAAGAGGCTTGAGTGGACAACTTGCAAGATGCCATTCAACTTAAGTCAGTAGATCTGTCCAAAAGGGGAGGAGGAAGCCAGTTGAAAGCGGAAGAGGAAGGAGGAAGAGTGGGGGCTGGGCTCTGTCCCAAATGCACAACCTCCCTCAGGTCAGCAGCTAGGCAGGCAGTTCCAGGGAGGCATTAATGGAGACCTGGCAGCAAAATCTGAATATCTGTTCTTCTATCTTCCATTTTGACTTCTGGACTTGGGCACCCAGGGGCAGGGTGAAGGAAAACAGGAAGTGCTTCTGCACAGGGCAAGGCAGAGCCTGATTCCCAGGGGAAGACACTGGACGATCTCCTACAATATATGCTGTTTAGAGAACCAGACCTTGGGTGCAGCCCTCTCTTCTCCCTCTCCTCATAGTTCTGTTTTAATTCTGATACAATTTACCATTTTAACTTTTTTTTTCCATTTTGGCCATTTTGAAGTGTACAGTTCTATGGCATTAAGTACATTCACATTGTTGTGTGTCCATCTCCAGAACTCTTCCCTCCTCTCCAACCCACATGGATTGTAAGCCATCTGAGAGCAGAGGAGCAGTGTCCAGGAAAGATCTCTCTACTTATAATACCAAGTGGTTCCTTGCAAAAGAGCCTTGGAAGAATATGTGGGACCCCCAGACATCTAGAGTAAGTGATGCTCCAATACTGGAGAGCAAGGGGACAGTAAGAAAGGAGAATGCTCTCCAAGTCACAGCCTGGTTAGCCAAAGGCTGCCTGCAGGAGGCTGGCTCTCCTCCATATTCTCCCCTAAAGGCCCTCTGGCCACTCCTTGAGTAGTCCTAGTACAGAAGGACTTCAAGTTTGGAGAGAATATGGATTCAAATAGTTGTGCCCAGGGATACAGTGAAAATGACCTCAGTCTAACCCTGATTATTATATTGCTTTATAACTTATTAAGAATGATAAAATAAGTCCCACTTTGAAAGGATATATGTATCTTAATGTTTACTGCAACATTATTTACAACAGCCAAACTATAGAAGCAGCCCAAGTGTTCACTGATTGATTTATGCATGGATAAAGAAGACGTGGGGAGTGTGTGTGTGTGTGTGTGTATACATATATATATATGTATATATATATATATATATATACACGTGTGTATGTGTATATATGAGTATGTGTGTATATATATACAAACATATATATAATGGTATATATAATACATATTATATATATTAGAATATATATAAAATGTAATATGTTGGAATATAATGGATTATACATATATTTATATTTTTATATATGGAATATTATTTGGCCATCAAAAAGAATGAACTCTTGCTATTTGCAAAGACATGGCTGGAGCCAGAGAGTATCATGCTAAGCGAAATAAGTCAGTCAGAGAAAAACAAATACTATATGATTTCACTCATATGTGGAATTTAAGAAAGTAAATGAGCAAAGGGAAAAAAGAGAGAGACAAAACAAGAAACAAACTCTTAACTATAGAGAACAAACTAGTGGTTACCTGAAGAGGTGTGTGGGGGGGTGAAATAGGTGAAGGGGATTAAGAGTACATTTATTTTGATGACCATTTAGTAAGGTATAGCATTGTTGAATCACTATATCATACACTTGAAACTAATATAACACTGTATCTTCAGTATATTGGAATTAAAATTAAAAACTTAAGCATTTTAAAATAGGTCCCATTTCATTACTTTCCCTTTTCATATTTCTAGGTCTATTTTTGCTCACTTAATAAAATTTTGAACCTGTTGTGCACATTTGAAAGAAAAAAAGTGCACTAGGCCATGATGTCATTCCATGCCTAGTTTAATTCATGTTCAACTGACAAATTAAGTCTTCTTCGATATTCTTCAGTAGTATTAATTATAATGGGTAATATTTCTTTCTCATTTATTTGATTTCAGACACTGTTCTAAGAGTTTTGTATGCATTGCCTGGCTTCACCTCAGGGCGAAATTGTTGTTTCTGGGAGGTACCAATATTCTCCCCTTTACTGAAACAAAATGACAGAGAAAATGACAGGCTATTATGTTTTCTTCATATAAATCCTACATATATTTTTCTCAGATTTTATTATTACTATGGAAAATAATAGTGAGATGCCTTTTAGGGTATCTACTCAAAGAATAGGATCCTTTGACCTATTCATTTGGTGAATAATGTAAGCATATTTCCAAATGTTAAACAATGTTACTTCTGGAATAAATTCCACTTTGTAAGGTATAGTATCTCTTTAATGTTCTACTGTATTTGTTTATAATGCTTTATTTAAGAATAGCACATTTGTGCTCAAGTGGGATTGCTATATGGTGATCTGCTACAGGAGCACATGATATTGAGGTCCATCATAAGATATGACTGTGAGAATTTCATGTTTTCTATTCATTCAAACAATGTAAATAGCACCGGATTGTTTGTACCAGGAAGATTTTTAGAAATTAATTTATTATACACCCTACAGTGGTGGTCTTTTGTTTTGTTTGCTTTTATTCGTGGATTAGCTCTTCTATAACATAAAATGACACTACTTTCAAGACAGTGCTCTGGGAATAGATGGCTAGATCAATGAAAGAGAACTGAGAGCCCCAAACTCTCTTAGGATAAATGACTTTAGCACAACAAAGATGGCTTCTCATCTTGGAGGAAGAGATGGGGTAGGGACAGGTGCATGGCCATTGGAAAACAATCTGAAGAGTGTCTCTGTCTTAATCCACACAAAGATAAATCTCAAAGGGTTTGAAATTTAAACAGAATCATTAAACTAGTAAAGTTTAAAAACATTGAGTAAATTGTTTTCTAATTTTTCTGTGGAGGATGGAGCAGATTTGATTAATCAGAACAAAACCTTCTAAATGGCAAGTATATCTAAAAACTAAAAGATAAATGTGAAACTGGAAGAGGAACCATTGGCAACAAACATGAGACAATAGATGATATCCTTGTTATACAGAGTTCTTCCAACTCATTTTAAGAAAATAAACAATGGAATAGAAAAAAAAATGACCCAAGACAGAAACAGAAACTGCCCAAGAAGAAACACAGTTGCTTCCAAAAAATACGAAAAGATGTTTTTAACCTTATTAAAAATCAGAGACTCAGATGAAAATTAATATGGTATATATGGTATATAAACATTATCCTATCACATCATAGATTACTCAAAAGTTTGAGTGATGGGTAAAGTGTCTGGAAATGACCTTTCTCACAGACTGTTGGTGTGAGGGTAAATTTAAATATGTGTGATTTTTGATGCCCAAATTTTGCTTCCAAGGAAACATACTAAAGAAATAGATTATTTGTGCAAAAATCAATCATGTGTGATCTGAGATGCTTATTATATATCATTGCTCATATTAGATATAAAGGCAAAATACCTTAATATTTGTTAATAAGGATTTAGCTAACTAAGCTAGGATTATTTTATATAATTGACTTACTTACTCATAAAAACTATTATTTAGTTTATATCCACTGAATAGAAATATGTCCACATAGATGGTTGAGTGAACTAGATAATTCATAAAAATTCCAAAACAACGATGATACAGTGATTTTGTGGATAACATGATGTTGTGTGTTTTTTCTTTATTTCTTGTATCAGATACATATAAGGTAGGGATCAAGATGGTGCAGAGAGAACTATAGAACAACATTTACCAGAATGTTCTCTAGTGATTATATCTTGGTGTTGGGGTTTCAAGTGCTTTTAACTTTCTTATTTTATGCTTTTTTTCTACTGATTGGTTTTTGTTTTATACAAATGGAAATAAAATTCCATTTTAAAGAGTAATTATATTCAGTCTTCAAAGATTTAATACTAAAATCCTATATGTTTAGCCTATTTGAGTTTCAAATGTGTTTTTAAGTCTTAAAATTTGGGGAAAATTAAAATAGGTAATATGACATATTATATATTATATATCACTTTTTGCTAAGGGAAAATCATTTTATATATATATATACTTAAAAAATAATGGCTTTTAATAGAACAATAGGCAGTTTCAATAATTCTAAGAATTCTACTTAAGGATTAGATATTAAACAGGAAACAGTTATCAGTAAATTTGATGAAATTATTTTAGTAAAATTTAACCAACTTTGGAGAATCCTGTTAAGTTTTAAATATTTCAAATATTTGATTAATTTGAGTTAGAATTTTCAAATATTTCAAAAAAGTGCCAATTTTATATCAGCAAATTATCACCCCTGGGCTATATCCGGCTGTTGACTCTTTTTGCATTGCCTGTGAGCTAAGAATAATTGCTACATTTTTAAGCAGCTGAAAAAAAATAAGACTATTTATGACAGGTAAAAATGACATGAAATTCAAATTTCAGTGTCTGTAAATCAAGTTCTGAATTAGATTAATAAAAAAGTTTTCTCTTTTTCTTATCATATAAGTACCTACATAATATTTTTGATTTTGTCTTTTGGCCCACGAGCTCCCAAATATTTGTCATCTGACCCTTTATAGGCAAAGAAGAGCAGCCAGGCAGGCAGGTTACCTGTGAAATCATCAACCCTTGTATCTCTTCTTGCGGGCTGAGGGTGGCCATAGGGAAAGGAGAGGTAGCGGATATTTTTGGTACCGGCCTGTGGGTAACAAGCAGAAAGGAATAGCAGAGATGAGTCTGAGATTCAGTGTCCTATGAGAAACTGGGAGACATAGGCCCACACTGAGGACCTCTTTAGGATTACAGGCTCGCCTGTACCGCCGTTACCCTGGTTTAAACACAGCAGAATGCTTCTTTGTGTTTCCTTTCCCTCTCATGATAAAATAGACCGTTATGTCTCAAAGTGACTTTATTTTGGAAAGCATTTGTTTTTCAGTAAGGAAAAGAGAATTATGGATTATTGAGATATATATTTTTATAGGAAAAACAAAGACTATTTAGTCCATTGTCAGGAGATCTGCATTCCAGTCATTGATAACAGGAATAATTATAATTAAGTGGGATAAGCCAATTAGCCTTTTTGTGCCTGAATTTTGTGTCTGGAAAAAGGGGATAAAATGCCTGGGTTACATTGTTCACAGAAAGTGAGGATAAAGAAAACACTAGAAAGCATGTGTCTGCTTTAAAAACACAATATGCATGTTATGTCATGACATTATTAGTAATTTCACGGGTACCTCTCAGTGTTAGCTTAGGATAGGTATTCCTACAAGATCACAGGTTAAATAGTTTGATTTTTATTTTGAAAATGATAAATTGTGAAACTAAAATGTTTGAACAAGGTCACTTAACCCTCTGCTCAGGTGTTTAGTTGCTATGATTACTATCCTCATCATTATCATTATATTTTAGCCACTGAGATTAGGGTAGAAATTAGAATCTACTCCAGACCTAACCTTTGTCCAGAAGTTGTTTCGATATGGCCTCAAATAGAACAGTTCCAATGTACAGGGAATAATCCGAAGATGAGGCCCAGAACAAGAACAAATCCTTCCCTATATCTCCCTGGGAGAGAAGTAAACTTCCTCAACCCAGCACCCCAGTCCATGGAGGTTCCCCTGGAATGGTCAGTACCTGGTTAGCATCTGGTTTAGATTCACAGCCCAGTGTGTGTGTTCCAGTAACTGACCCATCCTGGAGGCCCATCCTGACCATGGACCCGAAGGCTCTGGATCCAGAGGGAAGTTGTCTAGTGTCTTGTGCCCTCTTATTTTGTTTTACTCTGACAACAAGGTGGTGGTTTCGTGTTACTCCTGCCTGTAGTCACCTGCTCCCGGGTGAGTCTACAGCCCCCACCTTACCGGCTTTCCCCACGGCAGGCTGTGACCTTTTCTCATGCTCTCCCTTAAGGTATTCTGGCGGCGAATCAGAATCTCTTTAGCTTGCTTCTCACTTGTTTGAGGTTTGAGGTTGTATTTGTTGTAGGACAGGGTCTGCAGAAAGAACAGAATGTCAGATAAGGTAAGGACATCTCCACCCAACCATGGCTTTCAGAGACCATGGATGGACATTTCACCAACTAAGACTATACAGAAAGAAGACACTGAAAAGGCCACCTGAGCCTTTGCCTCAATTACAGAGGAGCAAGTAGTGACCCCTGAGAAGAAAAGCCTGTGACTGAGGCCACCCCTACCAGGACAGAGCTGTGGCTTGGAGCCTATGCCTTCTGGCTTGTGGAACCCTGCCGCCCACCTGCAGTGTCTTTTTCGTATCCTTGCAGCAGTCCGGTCCTCACATACCCATGCACTTCGGCTGCCCCATACCCACACCCTTTCCCAGGTTGTGTTTTTTTTTTTTTTTTTTTTTTTTTTTTTTTATGTTTGGACAGTGGTTACTGAGTGTTTGGATCTAATGGATGAGAAAAATGTCAAAACTACTTTGGGAATTTAATTAAGGTTGCCATTTTTACATTTTGCCAATTAAAGATACATACAAAAAAATCAACAGATTACTATTACCATTATCAGTTCAAAAAGGAAGAGGTTTTGTTTATTTTTTGTGTTTGTTTTAAAATATTTATTTATTTATTTGACAGAGAGAGATAGAGCATAAGCAGGGGGAGCAGCAAAGGGAGAGGAAAGGCGGGATTCCCACTGAGCAGGGAGCCTGACACAGGGGCTCCATTTCAGGACCCCAGGATCATGGCCTGAGCCAAAGGCATACGCTTAACCGACTGAGCCACCCAGGCGCCCCAGGAAGAGATTTTTACACCAAAACGTAGGAAGGACACAATTGTTGATTAAAGAGTAGTCCTTCAAACTGAATCAATTATCTTTATAAAAAATGTCTTCCTTATTCTTACCAGGCCAGTGGTAACCTGTCTCAAACCACAGACCAACCTTGGTCCTCAGATGTTTACAGAGTGCTTAACTGGAACCTCTTTTCTCCCTACTTTCACTCTGCAGCAGGATATATACTGGTCCCACTGGATAACAGATTCAGGACAGCAGGTGCTACCATTCCCGGTTAACGGATATTATGATAAGGATTTCCAATTCAATAGCAAAATAGCAAATGCTCTATTTGTCAGGTGCCATGGTAGGTGTAGGATTTTTAAAAAATGGATACATTTGAAGAATGGTCTTCAAAGGGATCATGGTCTAGTTGGGGAGTCAAACAAGCATATACGGTTACACACTCAGGAAGTGAGAAAATATTGGGATCTGGAGGGACTTATAGAGTCCAGGCAAAGGGCACTGATCCAGTCTTGGGTGGGAAAGGCACATTGCACTGGGTTGAGTCTTGAAAGATGAGTAAATGGTCCCTTCAGAAAGAGGGAACACATGAGATAAGACATAGCTGTGAAAAAAAAAAATACATAGCTGTGAAAAACTGTTATGGGCCATAGAAGGACCACCTGGGTCAGAGCTGGGAATCTGTTTACCACAGGAGGATTTAGTCCTTTATTCAAAGTATAGTGAGAAGTGGGACAGAGGTACAGGAGGTAGCTGGGGACAACTGGCCAAAAGAGGAGACTCCATCTCCAGGACAAGGGTCCTTTAGATGAGGTGAACACACTCCAGGAGACGCCACAAGATGATCCCCAGTGTGAGGGAAAAAAATGCTAATACTTATGTTTCCATTCATTTTTATAAAAAATACAAGAGAAATTAAGCTTTATTTGTACTTAATATGCAGATTTATAACAGACCCCTGCTTGGTTGATATACAAGATGGTCCAGTTTCCTGTCAGAACAGAAGAGGAGAGGTTGACAACAGTGTCCTCACTGGTTCACTGGCTTTTAGTTTATTTTGTTTTTTTTTTTTTTAATGAAGATTTTATTTTTATTCATGAGAGACACAGAGAGAGAGGCAGAGACATAGGCATAGGGAGAAGCAGGCTCCCCACAAGGAGCCCAATGTGGGACTTGATCCCAGAACCCAGGATCACGCCCTGAGCCAAAGGCAGACACTCAACAACTGAGCCACCCAGACATCCCTAGTCTATTCTGTTTTAAGTGTATATATAGCTACTTAAGTAGATTTGTGGCCTTTATTATCTGTTAACTAATAATCCTCACAAAACAGACAATTGTCTAAAAGAAGTTCCATAAAGAAGGTATAGGTGGAGGCCAAGAGAACAATGAGGAATTTGCAAAGCCACCTTTCACCGTCACCTGATAGGAGATCTTTACCAGCCACTCTTGACAAATTAACCAATCTGATAAAAACCTGGCAAAAACACTTAAATTTTGAAGATAGTTTGAAATATGGGCTCTCATCCACCATCACTAATGATGGACTTCAACTTAAGTACATTGTATACAGGAAGCTATTAAAGAATGACATATGACACTACCACAAAATGATTTTTAAATTAAATCCCTAGAATACCAAAACAAACTTTCACAATTCTTCATCAGTGTTAAATTCATGTAAAAGTGAATTCAATGTGCACGTATGTTTATATATACACGTACATGTATGTGTCTGTATGTGTATATATATGTATATGTATATGTTGCTAATAGGAGTTTCCTACACCTTGACTTTAAAGAATGTCTGGATATTTTTGTTCTATTTCACCTCATATCACATCACCCATGTGCTTTTCCTTGCCTATCGGCAGGGAGCATAGTAGGTCCTATGCATTGCTAAAAAACTGTATTTCCCCCTTGTAATTTTTTTTTTTAATTTATTTATGATAGTCACAGAGAGAGAGAGAGAGGCGCAGAGACACAGGCAGAGGGAGAAGCAGGCTCCATGCACCGGGAGCCCGACGTGGGACTCGATCCCGGGTGTCCAGGATCGCGCCCTGGGCCAAAGGCAGGCGCCAAACCGCTGCGCCACCCAGGGATCCCTGTATTTCCCCCTTGAACTTGAGTTCTATGGGGCAAAGCTCTAAATGTGCATTAAATATTTGCTGAAGTTAGATAAATTGTTTATTTCTTTGAAAGTGTGTGGGGATTCTGAGTGTGACCTGAATCATTTAGGAGCACCCCAGGGGGCTGCCCATCAATCTCTGACTTAGAGTCTGAGCTGAAGTCAGTTTCTTCCCTTGTAAATTTAAAGAGAGTATTTCTCAATCTCCATACCCAGAGCATTCCAAAGAGCTTCTGCAACCCAGAGGGCTGTCCCACTGGGAACCTCCAGAGGTTAGTTAATCAACTTGCCCAGCAGTGATAATCTGGACATGTGGAGAGGAGTGGCTTCAAACAGGAGTGTCCCAAGCCCTTCCAGGTGCAACAGACCAGGCAGGACCAGCCCAGTTTCAGATCAACTATGAATCAGGATCTCCCAGACTGTGCACTCATCCTAACCTTGCCCTGAAGTGACTCCTGACTCTCAAAATGGCCTCTTCTCAGATGCAGACTGTGAGAAATGCCCCAGCCATCAGCCCCGCACCGTGTGAGGTCCACTGACCTATCACCCAGGCTAGAGATTACAGATGCCACCTTTTGACAATCCTCAAAACTATAGATCACCCACTAGAACCCTAGGAGGCAGTTGTCCTGCATTGCATCTCTAGAGTAGTTTTTCTTTCAAGAGGGCAAGAGGACCATGGGGAAAAGAGGAGTCACATGACCTACGTAAATGATGGGATGCGAAAGGGGACAGGAAGGGAAGGAGTGATGATGCGTACTCTCTCAAAGCAACAAAAGTGGAAGCAAAAGCCATCTCAGGGGCTTGGAAGTCCCTTCTGTTTATTACCTATGTTCTCCCCATGAGACCTTCCATGCCGCATTTGCTTATTTGGGGCAATGAGAAAGGAAGATATGTTACATAGCTTAGAAGGGAGAAACTCAGAGGACAGACTGAACAGGCACCCTTATGAAAGCAGAAAGGTGGCTCTCTTGGAACCTGCATGAAAGAAAAAAAAGATAGAATGGGAACTTAACCTCACTTTAGACTAGGTTGGAGTTCTAGCATCTCCATCTCCATTCTGGACCTTCCTTAAATTCAACCTTCATCAACATGGGGAAAAGGCTGAGTTTCAGGCAAGCCTTTGAGCTCTGGCCCCTCTAAGCCAGCCAACATTCTTTTAGCCAGGAAGTTCTTAACAATTTATCTAACTATTTATCAGAATGTGATAGTCTTACTGAAACAGTTTCACTTGGAATGATTTGAAAGCTCTTGAATTTACTCTAAGCTTGCTATGATTGATGCTGACCTATATTCCTTCAGCAGGTGCAGAGCCTTTGGCTGACACATACGCCTTAATCACTGACCTTTCCAAAACAGGAAGCCAGAAAACGTTCACTTTAACTGGATCATGTAAGTTTGGAGTCATGGAAAGAGCACTGGGTAGACAGTTGGCAGACCCGGGTTCTTTTTTTTTTTTTTGTGTGTGTGTGTGTGTGTGTGTGTGTGTGTGTGTGTTTTATGATAGTCACAGAGAGAGAGAGAGAGAGAGAGAGGCGGAGACACAGGCAGAGAGAGAAGCAGGCTCCATGTACCGGGAGCCCGACGTGGGATTCGATCCCGGATCTCCAGGATCGCGCCCTGGGCCAAAAGCAGGCGCTAAACCGCTGCGCCACCCAGGGATCCCAAGACCCGGGTTCTTAACGTGGAATTTTTTGTGTGACCTTCAATAGGTCAGATAAATAACTCTCCTAACCTTAGCATCTTCTCCTTGAAAGCGAGGCACTTGAGCCTGATGGATATTTTTGGCCCATCAAGACTGATATATAATGTAGTCACAAAAACCAAGGCCCTCACAATGCATTTACTTGTAATCATACCATACTCAAGAATTGGGATGTTCAATTGAATCCTCAAACTTCAAAAAAAAAAAAAAAAAAAAAAATTCCTACTTAGAGTTCACAAGCTTAAATGTTATTTAACTACATCAAAATTTCAGAAAGACTCACTCACTGTCTCCCAGGAATGTTCTTATTATACACTTTGTCCTGGTTCCCAAGTGGTAGTATAGACTCCATTCCTTTCTCCAAAATTAAAAATAATATGCCCAATACATTTCCTTTAATGTAGGCTTTCAGCATTGCAGTTTCAATAACCATCTGAACTTTTTAAGCTCTATTACAGTCAGTCAGATTGATACTCTCATTGATGTCCCGGTGCCATCTTTTTCTATGGTGCGGTGAATGAGCTCCACCACTTGTTCATCTTTGGAGGGAGAGGGAGACCTGTTGGTTCTGGAAAGTACCAGGCTGCAGGGCTAGGGCAGCCTGACCCCTAGGGCCAGCAATTGGATTTGCATTCCTTTTTACACCACATGTGCCAATTTTTTTTTTTTTTTTTTTTTAGCAGAAAGGTAAACAATTAACTTTCTGTTCCCCAAATTAAGCAGAAAGAAATTGTTTAGCAAGAAGGCTGATATAGAGGAGACAATGTGAACAAGAACTGATTCCTGAATGACTGGTTCGAAGGACAGGCAATGGGACAAGTCAGATAGCTAATACTTACCCTTTGTCGGACTTGGTACATGTTGTGTGTCAGAATGTCCCTCATGGACTCCACATCTTCCGGGGAAAGCCTTTTGGTTCCGTGTATCCTCTGGGCCCTGGAAACATCATTGGAGGGAAGCCAAGCATTATTCTAACATCCTGGCAAGAGTGCCATAAAAGTATCAATACATGTGTGGGAGTTCTAAGTTCCAGAACTCCTGTTTTAACATATTTTTTTCTATTGTTTTACTAAGTTCCTATGAAATGTCAGTATATGTGTCTTGACTTAATATTTTGAAAATATGGTTTCCTTGCCTAAAGCTGCTACATAGGAATTATTCTGACTCATTTTTAAAAAGGGATTTAAGGTGGTCACAAACTAGTATTTTTTCCTTCCATATCTGTTGTGAACAAACACGTTGGTAAAAGACAATAAAAATCAATTGCTAGAAAATAAATTTTTTAAAAGATACCAAAATTAGAAACAAATGTTTTACTGTTAGATTCAATAGAAGTAAGATTACTCAGTTAAGACTGACTCTGGCTAGATCTGTAGTTATCTCTTTGCACAGACAGGTGACTAACAGCTCATGGACAACACCATCCGCACATCACATTTTGAATAATACTGATCTAAGGGAGTATTAAAATTTTGTGAGTACATTTACCTTGGAATTGTCCCTTTAGGGATTTTATCATTAGTTAAAGAATAATTGTGAGAAACTAAAATCCTATTTTACAAGAATATTTAGACTATTTCTATTCTGAAAGCCAGCCCAGCTCTGAGACACTGGGTACTCTGTGAGATTCTAGAAGCAGTTGACTGCTCCCTGCCTCCGCATCACCAGCTCCCCAAGGCTTCCTTCACCATGAACCCTCCCTCCCCTTGCAGTGCCTCCAAAAGGGTTTAAAAATCAAGTCATGTCCAGGTTATCAGTCAATGCACGATTGTCTTCTGAGGATTTCAAGGTCATGACACTGCTATGTGTAGAATTCTCATGTGACAAATATATTTGATTTCGATCATTTCAACCTAGTGGCAGGAATTTCTAGAAAACATTTCATTGTATGAATAATATATGTTCACTGTAGAAAGTAAGAACAAAAAAAGAGAACTAAAGAAAATCAAATTCATTTTTTAATACTCTCACCTCCCTTGATATCTTGATATAAAACCTTACAGAGTGTTGATTTTTTTTCTTTCTTCACTGGAGCTCTTCTCAATGCATAAAGGCACTGAGATGCCACCACCTGCTCGCAAAGGTCTTAGGGTAGTGATCACAGAGATCAGTAATTATTGGTTTCAATACAGGCCACTTTTTAAGTATTTTTTTCCCCCAAACATTAGTAGCAATATAACCATAAATAGCAAGGACATTTTGTGAGTACTTTTTGTGCATTTGTAAGTACAACTGGTAAAATATTTTTAAGGACTTGGATACTGGGTATCACAGGATGCCAGATTTTATTTAGCAATTCTATCTGTAGACTGACAAATGCCCTTTCTACAAAATCCTTGAAATCAGTGTTTCCATATCTCAGAGGTGCAAATGTCAACACTATTGATATTCAGTTACCACCCTTGGTGATCTAAACATTATTATCAGGGCATTTCAACCTCACTATTTAAAAGTCCTTGAAATTTAATTTATTCTGATTGAGATACACCTACACATTCCCACAATCTGAACACGTTTCTTTATTATGGTGGAAGCAATCTTTGGCTGAACAGAAACAACAGCTAATCAAAAAGTTACATTTCCTATGTTCATAATAATATTTATAACCAAATAGCAAAAACCATAAAATAATGGTAAAGTTAAGCTCTAGATAGCAGTAGTTGGTGCTCTTCTCAGTTTGTGATTGAGCACTTTGGGGAAGACCAGACTTAATAAAGGTACATTCAGGGTGTTGATATGCAATTACCTGGATATGTAATACAGGTATCTCAAAGGCACTATTTCATACTGATCCACACTGAGAAGCAACAATTATGAAATTATACAGAGGAATTATTAATTTAGGCAAGGTGATGCCTATATTTTTCTACATGCCACTTCGTTAGCAAAATCATCCCTAAAGTGATCATATTGTGAGTGCAGGAAAGATATAATCCTTAGAAAACCTGAATGTTAATAATCTCTAGGTCAAAAAAGTAAAATTACAAGCTGAAAGACTCCTGTCACTAGAACATTTATTCAATATCCATAAAGGAAATTACTGTCACCTTCAATAATAGTCCTGTGGTAATTTCATGGCTTTTAAAATCAAACTGGGAAAATCTGAATCTAAATGTATTTAAAATAAAAGCTTCACATTTCTCTTAACTTTTTAAAAATCAGATGCTATAATAATGTAAAAAGATGCTTCAGTTCTAAACACAGAAATATAAATATGAAATCTAGTAGATATTCAATTCATGGCATAATATGAATTCCTAAAAGATCAAGTATGATACCCTGAGTCATTTGGAAGAATCCATTCTCTTGTGATAGCTTTACACATGAAATCCATGAGAAATGCATGCTAAGGTGAGTGAAGAATGTGCCCACTGATTGACCAATGGTACCCAACTGCTCTTCTCTGTGTGTGAGTTCCTTGTGTCTTTCTAGAAAGGTCACCAAAATGACCAACATTTAGAATGAGTCAAGAGTGGCACAGGAGAGAGCCTGGCTCTGAATAACACAATGTTCCATTATGGAAGTGAAAATGGTACCAGAATTTTCATTTCAGAATCTTCGGTGTAAAAATGCATAAGTGTAAACCTATGCCTGTCAATGTGTGATCAATTAAAAAAATTCTTAAACTACAATAAAGTAATTCACGCTTTTTAAAATAAATGACATGTTAAAATTATTTGGGACTTTTTAAGGACGATCTTTTGAAGTTTATGGTTGCAGTTTGTTATGCCTCTAAATTTTATACACACTTTAATATCTCTTTAATATTAACCAAATACTTTTTAAAGGTTTGACACTTTCAATTGGTTTGAGCCTTTGTCATCTGTTATTTCTAAAAGCTTACTACTCATGGGAAAATGAGATGCTTCTTATTTAAAATAATAGTCCATGTACATACCCTACCCATTCCATAGGGCTGTTTAAAGGGTCAAATAGCATAATGTGTGCAAAAGTAAGGGAATTCCATAGAAACAACACAGTCTGCACCGAGCTATTGACAACTTCTGGTGGTCACAGAGTTTGGAAAGCTAAACCTCTTGTAGAACAATTGCTTAAACTTCTAAAGAAAAAAATATATGTGCATTTTGTTATCATCTCATACAGAAAAATAAAAAGCGAGCTGAGTACACACTTCTTTTTCCTATTATTGTATGAAGGTTTGTTTTTAAGAAATTAGCTGCTTTGATCTGTGGAGAGGAATTCCTTTTTGCTTGATGTCGTACAGATTTCTGATGAGATCAAATAAATGCAATTTAAATACAGTTAAACTTGTATTAAATATCAGGTAAAAGAATCTCCTACTCCAGTTAACTAACTGGTCTGGGCTATAAGAGGAAAAATAGTTTCTAGTCTATAAGGCTCTCTTAGTAATTTTTGAATTGATGTCTAAAAACTAATGAACTCAACAGAAAGACTCCCCCCAAATAAAGCTGGCTTGAAAACTGCCTTGAGGTTAGAGACGGGGCCACTGCTTACAACTAATGCAATGTAATACAGAGATTGCAAATATGTTTTAGCACATGACAGACTGATTCTCACTTGAGATAAGCGCCCTTACATTCTTAGACCAAGAGCTCACATAACTAGTAAGCAAACAGATTGAGGAAGTTCCTAATGGCCTAAAGTGCCTCAACCTACCAGCCCTCCTGCAGTGCATGAATTCCCATTCACCCTTCAGTAAGCAGGTCTAATGCCTGGGGACCAAAGGGCCACCTCTTACACTCTCCTAGCTCCCTAGACTTCACGAATGTATTTTTGTGAAGCCTTTCTTATTGATGCCATGACCCTGCTAGGGTAGGAACTCCATGAGGCCAGCGACTGTGTCTGCTTTATAGTTCCCAGCACATAATTGGTGAGTTACTACAGGTTGGGCCTAAGATGATGCCAAAAAAGTTCCGTCCAGTTAAGGGGGATGCAAGTGCAATATTTTAGGAAAAAGGGTCAGTGCAGAAAAGAAAAAAAAATTCATGAGGACTAAAATATCAACATTTTAAATGAATAAAGACAGGATTGATATTCCTGATTTTTTTCTTCTGCCTTAGGCTTTAATATGGCTCCGTACGGCATTGCCAATAAATATTTGTTAGCACATTGCCAGTTCAGTATCAAAAGTTTCCTTAAAAAAAAAAAAAAAAAAGGAAAAGTTTCCTTAAAGCAAGCCATGCAATGAAGCAGCATGAAAACAGTCTCACCGAGAAATAAGGCAGAAAGTTTTCTGTTTATACGGAGATATTCTCAGGGACCCTACTTGAGATTCTTCCCAGGCCATAGAAGAAAGGGAAGGGTGTTTCTGACTCATTAGCACGTAAGGGATGTGAGATAACACTCAGGCATTAGTGACAATTTTATTGCTATCTGTTCTTAGCTCTTATCTCAACCTGCTTTCCAAACATTGAGAACACAATTGAAGTTCATGATCAACTACCTACCTATAGAAGATGACAGGATGGAGGTGTTGTTTATCCTAAATATGCTGCAATTTTCTTAATTCATAAACTGCTTCTTGAAAGAAATCGGAACATCCTTGTGGAAGGAGGGATAAATTTTACTAGCCCACCAATCACCCTACCTCCTGTTACCACCACTCCAACCCTGAATCCCAGCTAGCATCACAAAATGCAAGAGAGGAAGAGAAATGACTTATGGGAGAAACGCATATTATTATTAGTGTATGATTAGCAAAACCAAATGAACAGGGATGAAAGGGTAGAAATTAATCAAAAAGAGAGAGAAAAAGTCTTGTAAACCATAATCCATTCGCCCTCCTTTCCAAGGAAAGGTATCATACAACTCTTGCACGCAATTTTAGCTAGAAAAGTAATGTTCAGAAACCGGGTGAGAGAGGCTGAGCATGGGCCAAAGTACAGACTTAGGTCATTCATTTTTCATGATTCCTCCTTCAAATTTTTGCCTCTTCACTCCTAGTATATTATCTCTAAATTGAACAATGAGTTAGTGCTCTTAGGAATTCTGATGTGTAAAGTCCAGATCAAAGGGCATGTTGTACTTACTGGTGGGGTATGGAAAAGGCTGTGGAACTGAGAATCCCGGTTTCCACCATCTCGATAGCTTGTTTCATTTCCAGCTTCTTGTACAAGGAGACAATGCTGGATTTGGGCTGGTTCTTTCGGATTAAGATTTTCCGTAAATACTTGTGATCGAACTTCTTAAACCTAAAAATGAAAACCAACATTTTGAAAATCTTTAATCCTTGTGTGTGCTATGGAAGTATGTTTTGTTTTGTTTTTTTAAACAAACTCCTACTTCACTTTATCCCGAACACCAGGACGAGGCTGAGAATTCAGTCTTTGAATACATTTTTTGGGAAAAAAAAAATCATGAGATTTATAGAATTTTTTTTTAAATAAAGAAAGAATAGCCTAGTGGCCTGAATACATTGAAAATCAACTAGACAAAAGGAAGGGACAAGCTGCAATCAGGGCAGAAAGTATGCATAAGTGGGGAGCGGGGGAGGCCCAGCCCAGCTCAGCTCCAATTGTATGAGAAGAAATGAGGGGTTGAGGCTTTTGAACAAATGTTCCATTCTAATAGCTCCTAACAGTGGCAGCTGCACTTACAGTAATACTGGCCTATTCAACCAGAACCCAATAAATTTAAATGGCCCAGTAGTTACAGTAGTTTTGCCCATTGTGCTGCAGATCATTTTGAATCCTGACAATTAAGGGGTGGGGGGAGAACCCATATATCCTGACAGTCTGAATGATGGAGAATCTGAATAGGCTAGACACTGATGGCCGCTGACTATTGTAGCAAACCTCTGGCTGACCCATTAGACTGAGCTGCACATATGCACATGGTGCCTTCAGAGTCGGCCATTTGTTTGGAGTAGGAATTTTCAATACTTCCAATCATTTTACATTCAAAGAGTAATATGTGTGCCTGCTTTATTTTTTGGAGGGGAACATAACTCCCAGGGCTGTTGACTTATTATATGGTGATTGGTTTCCTGGTCTGTGAGGCAGATGGACACTCTATCAGTCAAGTCTCCTCCAGGGTTAGCAGGCTGTGATTCCCTATGATTCATGTTCGGCTCGTCCCAGGTCTGCTCTTGCTCCAAATGGGTCAACCCGTCAGCCTTCTTGTTTTCTGCCTTTCTTCATGAGAGATTGTTGTTCCAGTTTATTCCTCAATCCACTGTTGTTGCTCATCAGGACTTCTCTGACACTCTTCACACTGAGCTCACCTTGACCTTTACCAGTGCCAATGGGTGCCAGTGGGTGCCAGGCAGGCTGCCCCTGCCCTACATGCCACCTGGCTTCTCCTGATGTGCCACTGGGTCATTTCATCCCTGCCCTCCACATCCTGATCCTCACCTGCTTCCCTTCCAGCCTCCCTAAAGGCTTCTTCCAAATCTCTTCCTCTTCCTTACCTGCCCCAGAGGAAT
Organism: Canis aureus; assembly: GCF_053574225.1. Taxonomy (NCBI): domain Eukaryota; kingdom Metazoa; phylum Chordata; class Mammalia; order Carnivora; family Canidae; genus Canis; species Canis aureus. Next base: position 43,337,883 of record NC_135621.1, read on the forward strand.
GGAAGCTTCTGAGTCCTGTCCTCACCCGGCTTCCCCTCTTCGCACCCTTATATTATTTAACTGAATGTTCCTCTATAGTCTATGCATTTTACCATAGCATTGTTATCCTCCTAGACTCACTATCTGGAAACCTGAGAGAGAGTCATTCTTATTGTCTCTTCCCTTACTCTCCTCTTCCTATGCCCAGAGCCAGTCACCATGTCCACCTCAGAAATATTTCAGTGCCCCTTCTGCTAGTTCCTCATCCATATAATTCTGAAAACTCTGCGGTCCATTGAAAACAGAAGAGACTCTCAAGCCAAATCCGAATTCAGTCAAGTTTCTGCTGTAGGTTAGTTGATCTAGAGTTGGTTTCTTCATCTTCAGATTGAGTAAAACAGTGCTAACACAGAAGATTCAGGAGATCATGTATGATATAATATATGAAAGAGCTAGCATAGTAGTACTTGAGGCTTATTTTATTACTTTAGGATGAAATTCTTATGTCCATGTGATATCCCTTAGAGATCTCCTGCCCCATAGTATCTATCTCAAATTCAGCTTCCATATCACTGTTGTTGTTTGTCTTCTAAAAGCTAAATATGGTCATGCTACTCCATTTATTTATTCATTTATTTTTAATTTATCTTATTTTATTTCAATTCAATCAATTAACACAGTGTATGGTTAGTTTCAGATGTAGAATTCAGTTATTCATTAATTGCATATGACACCAGTGCTGATTACATCATGTGCTCTCCTTAATGCCCATCACTGAGCTACCCCATATCCCCCTGCACCCCCTCTAGCAACCCTCAGTTTGTTTCTTATGATATAGAGCCTTTTATGGTTTGTCTCCCTCTCTGATTTTGTCTTATTTTCTTTTTCCCTCCCTTCTCCTGTGATCCTGTTTTGTTTCTTAAATTCCACATGAGTGAAACCATATGATAATTGTCTTCTTCAGATTGACTTACTTCACTTAGCATAATACCCTCCAGTTCCATCCATGTTATTGCAAATGGTAAGATTTCATCCTTTTTAAAGGCTGAGTTATACTTCATTGTCTATATAGACCACATCTTCTTTATCCATTCATCTGTCAATGGTCAACTGGGCTCCTTCCATAGTTTGGCTATTGTGGACATTGCTGCTATAAACACCAGGCTACAGGTTCTACTTCGGATCACAATGTTCGTATCCTTTGGGTAAATACCTACTAGTTCAATGCTGGGTCATAAGGTAGCTCTATTTTTAACTTTTTGGGGATCTTCTATACTTTTTTTTCAGAGTAGCCGAACCAGTTACATTCCCACCAACAGAGTAAGAGTGTTCCCATTTCGCCGCATCTTCACCAATATTTGTCATTTTCTGGCTTGCTAATTTTATCCATTCTGACTGGTGTGAGGGGATATCTCATTGTGCATTGTGGTTTTGATTTGTATTTGCCTGATGCCCAGTGATGTTGAGCATCTTTTCACGGGTCTGTTGGCCATTTGTATGTCTTCCTTAGAGAAATGTCTATTCGTGTCTTCTGCTCATTTCTTGACTGGTTTATTTGTTTTTTGGGTGTTGAGTTTGATAAGTTCTTTACAGATCCTGGATACTAGTCCTTTTTTTTTTTTTTTTAATTTTTCAGAGTACAACAGCATTTAATGGTCGGAAACAGTTGTATAGTAGTACAGCCAGCCACAGGAGCTGTGCTGGAGGACAGGACACAGTCCTTCCCCACCCCAGGCAAAGCAGTACTGGATAGGAGCTGCCCTGTGGCTGGGCCCACATCCCCAGGGCCTGAGGGGAGACCACCATCTAAAGTTCCCCAGCTACCACTCTGTATTCATTGGAGGAGGGGTGTAAACCCCACATTCAAGAAGAACCCCTTGACCCCAGTGTCAAATGGGATGGGGATGCGAGGGTTATAATTAAAGGGGAGCCCTATGTAAGCTGTTAACAAAGTTCAAAGGCTCAGAGATTACCCCTCTTCTCCATCTCCTAAAGGTGCTCACTTTCCCAGCTGCTTCATCCACTCATGGATGTTGGCAAAATTCCCCTCAGTTGTGGACAGGTTCTCACGCATGGTTGTCTGCACCTGGGTCAGGAGGGCGGTGTTGTCCTTGAGGGAGCTAGGGATCATCTGCTGTGTGGTATCCCAAGTGTGTCAGGAGCTGACCAAACTGCAAGGCTTGCTCATGCAGCTGCTTGATGGTGACAAGCCTCTGCACCAGCTCAGGAAGGGTGCAGGCGATGGGGCTCCAGCGCTGTATGGTTTCATAGAGCTGGTGCACCTTGCTTTCTGTATCTGCATCCTCTACAGAAGCTTTATGCTTGGCAATCTCATTCACCTTGCCCAGGACACTCTGTAGCTGAGCCTCCACTTGGTCCAGAACTGCGAGGTCGAGGGCATTCACCTTTGCTTGCAACAGTTCTACGGTCTCCATAAGACAGGTTCCCTGTAGACCTGCTGAAAGGGGATTCTGAGCATCCTGATCACAGCGTACAGTGGCTTCCAGCTGTGTCAGGCACTTCTCAAGTTCTGCAACTTTGGCAGCTTGAGAGAACTTGTCCTGTTCAAGCCGAGAATGTAGTTCGTAAGTGACAAGGTTACTATCTATGGGAGTCCCACCGGTGGTCTTTCCCCCTGAACCAGTTCCTTTGCTGTTTTTTGTTGCTTCCAGCTGCAGCAGTAGGCACTTAGCCAGAGCTCCATCAGGGTCAGTAGGGTCGATAGCTGCATCTGGTCCCAGCAGCTTCTCCAGGTGGGAAGCAACCAGCTGCTGCTTCAGGGCTGCCAGCTGCTTAGCCAAAACCACTGGGGTCAGTTTCTCTTCAGTGGCTGACTCCTTCACCGTTGTCTTGATTTTCTCAACTTCAGCTGTCAGCTCTTGGACCTCATGCAGTAGTCGCTGGTATTTTTGCTGGGGTGTCTCCTTCACTCCTAGACCCTCTCCAAGCATCTCATATTCTCCAGATTCATATCCTGTTCTCTTGGTTTTTCCAATACGATCTGAGAAATCAAGTCCCTTTGTCCCCACTCTCTTGTCTTTGAACTTGTCATAGGCAGCATTGGAATTGACAATGATGTGCTCCACACTTGTGCTCGTCAGCTCCTCCGCATCAAACTCTGCTTGATCATCCTCAGGTAGGTCGCTGGTTCCATAAACATCTGGCTCATTCCTGGCAATGCCGGGAAGGTCAGTGTATTTGGGGTCCGCCATGGCAGCAGCGAGGCGGGGTTGGGGGATGGGGGCCTCGGTGGAGCCGGGGCCAGTGTTCGGGTAGGGGAGAGGCTGGGTCCGAGTCCTGGGCTAAACTGGATACTAGTCCTTTATCTGATAAGACATTTGCAAATATCATCTCCCATTCTGTAGGTTGTCTTTAGGTTTTGTCAACTGTTTCCACTACTCTTCTACTTAAAAATCTTTTGATCTGAGTATTAAAGGTCAAGCTGAATTTTATAGCTTTAATGGCTTTATAGCCATTAGCACTACAGAATAGAAGCATATCCCTGTCTTTTTTTTTTTTAAGATTTTATTTATTTATTCATGACAGACACACATTGAGAGAGAGGCAGAGACACAGGCAGAGGGAGAAGCAGGCTCCATGCAGGGAGCCCTACGTGGGACTTGATTCTGGATCTCCAGGATCATACCCTGGGCTGAAGGCGGCCCCAAACTGCTGGGCCACCGGGGCTGCCCATATCTCTGTCTTTTCAACGTCTTGTCTCACCACGTCTCTCTCTGTGTGTGTTCAAACCATGCTGTGCTCTTTCTTGCCTTTGCATTTTGAAATATCTTGCTGTCACTGCTGTTGCTTGGCATGTTTTCCATTCTTCTCTGCCTGGAGAACTCCTCATTTATTTTCAAAATATACTCTCCTTTCAGTACTATTATAGTTCCATGAATTTACCTCTGTTATAGCATTTCTTATATGGATCATAATTACTCATTCAGGCTCTTTCTCTCTTTTTTCCCCCAGGACCTTGTCTACTATATTGTGAGGACCTAGAATGCATTAAGTGTACCTTACTGCTCTTCCTTGGTGTCTAGCAAATTTGGTATAAATTTGGCTAAATGGAATAATATCAAGTGATTTTTCACTCAGAAAACTAAAGGATTTAGACTTAAAAAAAATCCATGACCTAGGTTCTAGATTGGTGGACATTTACATAATTTAAGCATTCTATTTTAACACAATGAGGACTGCTAAAACGGTCCTTCTTTTTATCTCATAGAAAGAGCCCACTCAAATTACAAATTGGTGCAGCCACTGTGGAAAACAGTATGGAAGTTCCTTAAAAAGTTAAAAATAAGACTACCCTACAATACAGGAATTGTACTACTGGGCATTTACCCCAAAAATGCAAAAACACTAATTCAAAGGGATACATGAAGCATTATTTACAATATGTTTGTAAATAATGTTTATAGCAGCATTATTTACAATAGCCAAACTATGGAAGCAGCCCAGGTGCCCATCTATAGATGAAAGGATAAAGAAGATGTGATATACATATAAGACAATGAAATCTTGCTATTTGCATGGATGAAGCTAGAGAGTATAATGCTAAGTGAGATGTCAGTCAAAGACAAATACTCTATGATTTCATCCACTGGTAGAATTTAAGAAACAAAATAAAGGGAAAAAGGAAAAATAAAGAGAGAGAGAGAAACCAAGAAACAAACTCTTAACTAATGAAAACAAACTGATGGTTACCAGAGGGGAAGTTGGTGGGAGGATGGGTGAAATAGGTGATGGGGATTAAGGAGTGCACTTGTGATGAGCACTGGGTGATGTATGGAAGTGCTGAATCACTATAATGTACACCTGAAACTAATATAACACTGCATGTTAACTAACTGAAATTAAAATTTAAAAATAGATTACACACACACACACACACACACAAATAAATAAAAAGTAAAATAAAATTTTAAAAGGCCACCCAAAGCTCTCAGTTTCTCATTTAGGTGCTACTACCTGCCTCGACAGCTAGACTTTTAAAGACCTAGTTTCTCTTGGCATCATCAACATCAATATGTGGGCAAGCTTTAGAGAGAAAACTTTTACCATTTGGTTAACTCAACTACTCCTAACTCCTATGTTTGCTTAATAGCTGTCTTTAACTCCCAAACTCTCATCTTCCTTATCCTGAAAGAAACTCTCCTCAGGGCTACTTAAGAAACATGCTGTAGACTAAAATTCAGGGAGAGAATATGTTCTGAAATCAGAGATGTGGTGGAGAAAAGGGATTTTGGCATTCTTATAGAATCATTATATAGAAAGGATCCTTGAAGGTCTTCCACTGCAACCTCCCTCCTCAGTGGAGGACTATCTTCCCCAGGATCCCTGATGATTCACCAAATTCCCTTTGTAGACTTACTAAGCCAGTCATTCTATGGTTGAGCTTCTCTTTTCATTGGGAAACTTGTCCTTGTTTTAAATTTAGATCTGAAAATTTCAATCTGAATGTTGCACTAGTTCTCTCTGATGCAACCTAGCCCAAGTCTACAGCACCACTACCTGCCCCCCACCCCCCAACCCAAAGCTTTCCATTTTGCATGGCTTCCACCTGCCTCTTCTCTGCCATGGTTCCCAGCCCCTTCATATTCCTGGTCCTGTTCTCTGGATTCTTTTCTAGTCTTATGCTCAGTTTTCAATGTAACATTTTCAGGTTCCTCATGTCACAAATAACCATACCAGGCAGTGAAACCCTTGGCCTCCTTACTTGTCTCTCACTTGGTAGTGGCTCCATTGCCCACACACATCTTCAATTCCAGCTTTCAAGTGATCCATCAGCTGCCAAACCAAATACAGGAAAATGACTACTGGTGAAACGTTAACTCTAAAGACACACAAGGAAAGCTAACACATTTTGGAAAACAAGGAAGTTTTAATTTCCTGGAACATGCACTCTTTTCTATCATTCTGTGTGTGTAAGTGAAATTTATAATGCCTCCCATAGTAATTTGAGTTAGTTTCATGACTCACACTCTGTTGATAAGCTTCTTAATAAAGCATATAACTCTCAGTGAAAACAGGGTAACTGCCATTTGTTTTGAATAATATTTTTCTAGAATGATTTAGAAAATGTCTCATTACTGAAATTACTTGAATATAATAGCTAATTATTACTTTTAATTTCACTGCAAAAGAAAAACATGGCCAGTATCCAATTTATAGAGTTTCTGAAAATATAATTCTACAGATATCCTATAATAATAACAACAAAATTTACCTATTTGCTTCATTATTTATCTGATTATTTTGTCTCAATGTTACATTTCACCATCTAAGCTAATTATACTACATTTGGCTTCACCCAAATTATTTATAGGAATTTCAGGAAAAAGCATAATCTCTTCAAAATTTATGAATTAGTCTTCATAATTTATTTTATTTTAAAGATTTATTTATTTATTCATGAGAGACACAGAGAGAGAGAGACAGAGACATAGACAGAGGGAGAAGCTGGCTCCTCACAGGGAGCCCAATATGGAACTTCATCCTGGATCCCAAGATATGCTGCTCTGAGCTGAAGGCAGACGTTCAACCAACCGCTGAGCCACCCAAGCGTCCCAGTCTTCATAATTTAAACTTGTAATCATTGAATTTATGCTGACTTCTAATTTTTTGCAAAATAGATTAAAATACTAAATTAACTCTGAAATACCTAATTGTTGTACTTTCTAACAATAGTTACAGCTTTATCTGAGAAAAAATAAATAAGAAAACAATGAAGTATCTGAGTTCCATTGTCTTATGTATATTATTTAATTTCTAAAAATAAAGAACAGAGGGTATAAAGATAGAAGCAAAAATCTTCAATCAGGTTAAAGCAGTTCTTATTTGAAAACTCATTCCCTACTCCCATCTGTTGAATATTTCCAAATGGCCTTGAAAATTTTTGGTTTGGTTTTGGATGACTTTGGTCATATAATTCAGGGCTGATTTTGAAAGACTTCATCAGTTTCTCCAACGTTAGAATCATGAATTTACAGTGATAAAAGAAACCTAAAAATTATCTGGGTCAATCATACATCCCCTCCCAGCCTTAATTTCCTGTACAGCAGCTATACCAAGTGTCCCCAGTCATTGTTTGTACATATCCATTTCATCTTTGGATGTGCCATAGGAAAAACAATTGCCATAATGCTCTTCATTAACTGAGCTGAAAGCATTCTTTCCCTCTGTCTTCTGGGTATTCTCTCTCATTTTTATTCCCTGGAGCCATACAAAATGGCATCTCTCTAATATTGTGCTGAACTTGAAAGCAACCTGAAACCATGCTCAACTTCATTTTCATCTTTATCAGTTGAATGTTATCACTGAAAACTGCTCTAGGTTATATCTGCAAGTAGTAGAAGTTTTTACCCCTTACTAGTGAAAAGTTCAGAAAGAGCAGAGGATCTCGTGTTCTTTTGGAGCAATGATTTCAAAAGCAAATAGGGCAATTCAGAGCGTTAGTCACTCTGCATCTTTTGAGGTGTCATCTAGGCAAAGCTAGTCTCTGGGTATTATTAACACTAATCTAGATGTTGCTGTGAAGGTATTTAGCAGATATGACTAAAATCCATAATCGGTTGTCTTGAAGTGAGGGATATTATCCTAGATAATCTGGGTGGGCCCAATTTGATCAGTTTAAAGGCCTGAAGAGTAGAACTGATGCCTCCTTAATGAAGAAGCAAATGCTAGTCAAGCACAGTAGCTGTGGCTCATGCTTGAGAGTTCTGGTCTACCCTTCCTAAAGGGCTGCCATATAGATTCTGGACTTGCCTAATCAGCCCCTACAGTAGGTAAGCCAATTCTTTACAACAAAATCCTTAATATATATCTTGTTCCAGTTCTGCTTTCCTGTTGAGCCCAACAGAAACACTAGCAGCTTGGACCAAAAGACAAGAAGAAAAGATAAAATGTAAGCGGGAGGTAGGGAGGTGTATGTGTGTGTGTGTGTGTGTGGGGGGAGTGAATCCAAAGTTCTGTAGGCAAGGAATAGGCTGATTAAAGGAATGAGCTGAAAACACAGGCTAACTTTCATGAAAATGGAAGGATGACTCAGAGGGTGGAGTTGAGAACCCAGAGGGTGGAACCCAGATTGGAGTTCCAATCTAGTGGAACAGAGTCTGTTCCCAGGCCTTGAAACCAAATAGTTTTTCCAGTTATACTTGGAAATGATTTTTTTCCCCCTTCTATTTCCCTCTTTTTTGAAAGGGAATATCTATAGCCATTATCCTATGACTACCCTACCAGTGTATTTTGGGAGCAGATAACTTTTTTCTTGAATTCCACAGGTTCAGCATTAGAAAGGAGCTGTGCTTCAGGATGGATAATATCAGAGGTTCAATCATCCCTGATTTAGATGATTGAGATGATGAGATTTGGGACTTTTGAGCTGATAAAATTGTGATGAGATTTTGGTCTTTGAATTGACACTGTAATGGATTGAGACTTTAGGAATGTCAGGATAGTTAATGTGTTTTGCATGTTGAATAGATATGGATCTTTGAGGGGCAGAGAGCAGCCTGTAATAGACAAAATAATGGTTCTCAAAGATGTCCACATTCTAATCCCCAGAACCTGTGAATATGTTGGTTTATATGCAGAGGAAAATTAAGATAGTAGTTGGACTTAGGGTTGATAACATTAAGATAGAGAGAATATCCTAAATTAGCCACATGGGGCTAATATAATCATAAAGGTCTTTGATATGGAAGAAGAGGAAAGAAAAGTCAGTAACAGAGTGATGTAGCCTGAGAAAGACCTGAGTGGCCATTGCTAGCTTTGAAGATGGGAGAGGTCCACAAGCCAAGTAATTCAAGAGGCTTCTAGAAGCTGGAAAAGGCAAGAAAGCAGAGTCTTCCCTAAAAACTCCAGAAAGACATGCAGTCTAGTAATATCTTGATTTTAGTCCAGTGAGACTCATTTTGAACTTCTGACTTCCAGAACTATAAGATAATAACTTTCTGGTTTTGTTTTTTTTTTTTAACTTTGTGTTTTTTTAAGCCACTAAATTTGCGGTAATTTCCTACAGTAGCGATCAGAAACTAGTACAGTCACTCTTGATGTAGCTGGTGAGGAAAGACGCTACCTTTAATGCCATGTACACAACATCTCATCAAAGCTCTAAATTATTCCTATCAAGATAAATATAGAACATCGTATTAACTTATTAATTATGACAGAGATAACTTACACGAATATGAAGTTCTTCGTTGATGGATTCTTTTTTATTTGTCTTTTTAACATCCAGGTACCTGACTAGGGGGCCAATTGTAATTCCCTAGACCACAAATGAGAAGAGAAAGAGTTTTGTTGTAGTGATGATTGTCATTATATAGAGAGCAACTCTATTAGCAAAGCTATTAGAGCTTCCGATTTTCATATCTTTGTTTTGTACTAGCTTCTACTGGATAAATGCTCTAGTGTTTACTTTAGTTCTTATTTCATTCCTTTAAATTGTATAGTTAAAATGGGCATTGCTTTAAAACAGGAATTTTGTGTCATCCCTTAAAATGAACTCTCAGTTTGCTGAGAAGAAATTCCAGCTAAAATAAAAACTTATGCTATCCAGTACTAATTGGAAACATGTTTTCAGTAAAACACAATAGAGTATCATTCCCCTGCTATCCAGGAATATTTTGATCAATATGTTTTATTGATTAAAAGGCAACATATTTTAGAGGTTAAAGGATGAACACAAACACGATCTAGAAATATTTGGAAATTCAATTTGAGTATTGCCCGTATGTTGAAATATTAGATAAAAAATCACTTTTTTGGTACTATGCTAATTTAATACATCACCTTGAAAGAATCTATTTATTTCAAATATGGAAGAAATCTACTAACCTGAATAAATACAGTAAAATATATAACTACTAGAGTAGCAGTGACAAACATTTTCTTCCTAGGAAAAAGAGACAGAGGAAGCAAAAATGCAAGTGAAAAACTTCCAGCTCCTCTGACACCGCTGTAGAAAATTATGCACTGGTCCTTGATGGAGAAGGGGAAAGTCCGGAACTGGTTACTGACATAGAAGAGAGCAAAGACGCCTAGAAAGGGAGAAATATATATTAGAGCAGAGTCATAAATGAGTGGATACACAGTGATAGTGTACCCAAGTTGTGTGCATGTGCCCACAGAACAATGCAATCTAATTTCATGACACCCACTATTGTCCATCTCAAACAGAACATCTTATAAAACTTCACTTCTTCAGTAGTTGTGAATAGTAGTGCTTCAGGTTGTTAGCTTCCTAGCTTGTGTGTGTGTGTGTGTGTGTGTGTGTGTGTATAATAAAAGTAATAAAGTAGCAAAATCTTGATATTATTTGATATAAGAAATGGCATATATATTCTAATCGATACTCATAATTTTTGCCCTGCCTTGTAAAACTAGGTAAAGCAAGGGTATTACTTGGGGGATAGAAACGTTTTTGTCATGTTCTCAATGAGTAACCAAAGGAGGTATATAATTTTAAACAGAAGAGGAGTCTCTTAGTGATTGTGGTCTGTGCTGGGTAAGCAAAACTTTTGTGGTTGGTTTGGTTCTTCTTGAGGTTCAATGCAAACAAGAAAGCTGGCAAGGTTTCAAAGTGGAGGGAGGCTCTTACTCCAGTAAGTGGAAGGTGAATGGTGGCAGAGATTGTTTAAAACACAGAGGTGCTTTCTACCACACTGATTTTCCATCCCTGAGAGGCCCACATAACCTAGCTTACCACCAATGCAGTGCTTCCTGGTGGGTAAGGTCCCTTCACTAACGCTTTGACTAAAGAGGAGGTTTTACTGCAGAATAAAGCTCTCAGTAACCACATGTGACTTCTAATCACACAGACTTAACAGCAAGCAATCTTTGATGACAGGCACATGGATAGTGTGAGAGACTGTAACATTTAAAATTTTTCATTTTCTTGGGACACTTGGGTTGCTCAGTGGTTGAGCATCTGCCTTTGGGTCAGGTCATGATCCCAGGGTCCTGGGATTGAGTCCCACATTGGGCTGCCTGTGGGGAGCCTGCTTTTTCTTCTGCCTATGTCTCTGCTTCTCTGTGACTCTCATGAATAAATAAAATATTAAAAAAAATTTTTTTTTTTTCATTTTCTTTTGTTCATTCTGGCTCCTCCACCTACTGTCATGTGATCTTGGCTAAGGTTCTAATCTTTGTGCTCAGTCTCTCTGAAGGAGGTATTGATAGTATTTACCTCAGAAGGTAGATGGAACATTTACATAAATTTAATATCTATATCTAACAGAAAGCAAGGAAATGACATTGTAAGGCTTCATGAGTGTGAACTACTACTAGCCACAATGAGTCAGACTCAAGATGAAAAGAAGCTGGGAGAGAGAATTGGAGCCTGACAGCTGGCTCTGTCCCTCACTGTGACATGACCTAGTCAGTCAGTCATTCTCTTAGTGACTCTCTCATCAGCTAGAATATGAAGGACTTGGAATGGATTGTCACCAAGGGCCAACAATGTTGAGGTATCCACAATATTAATCCTCTTTTAGATGGTTTATATTCCTGTTGGCTGGACTGAAGCTCAGTAATGTTACTTCTCTCAACATTAGAGAGTACTGGAACTGAAGGGAACCTAAGAAATTTGTTCACACCTCCCATTTTGTGGTTGAGGAAGAAGATTTTGAGTATAGCTAGTTAGTAGCAGTGCCAAGATTTGCTTTGAAATGATAAATCTATATAATTAAATAGCGCAGTTTCCTTCATTCTTTTCTCCCCAGGAAACCTAACAGGGACATATATTCAGACTTAGTTTTATAAATATTTTAATATTTTTTGCATTCTTGTTATTCTTTCCTAGATTCTAAAACCCACCCTAAATAATTTAGAATTGATATGTTCAAGGTAAGTTCTCTGTCGTTCCTCCAATTTCTCTTTAATTGTAATCAGTTTGAAAATATGGATCAAAGTCAATTCAGCAAATGCTTCAAACCCTGGTCAAAATCATTTTAAAATAAAACTGCTTCTAATCAAAAGGCAGCACATACAATGTAGTTCAGTACTTAATGTTCTCGCTGGCCCTGGAAACATAAATGTACAAGATAAATAAGCAGCCATTAGTCAAGACACCTTTTTTTCTTTTTAAATTAGGCATATTTTATGGGGGTGATGTCAGCTACATGATAGAGTTGCTTTTACTAATTAATGATAAGCACTTTTTAAAAATAAAGATTTACTTTCTGGTCCTTGGTTGTTTCAACATCAAACTCAACCCTCAACTAAAACCACCTGTGTGTCTTAAGGGAATGTTTTCTAACAGTACCTTGCCTTACACAGAATACACTTGGTGAGATCTCACTTTTCCTATAATAAAAGTGTAAATGCTCACAGTGTATAATCTGTATCTGATTTAAGGTGAAAGAGGGTAAAAATTGACAAAGAAGTGAAGAGCAAGGGATAAATTTACTGAGTTATATTTAAATGTGCAGATGTGAAAGTTTGCTCTTCAAATCAAAAAGAAAAACAAATTCCTTGCTCGGTGCACAAGCTTATCAGCCTCTAAGTACTCCGAACTGATTGGGGGAGCACACAGACAACATTCCTAGTCCCTACAAGGTGCCTATCCTCCCCTAACCAGTAAAACCAGTTAGTGTCAGCTCACTGCTTAGGCTATTACATTGCAGAAAGGGATAAGAAAAAAAAAAAAAGGCAGCAAGCAGAAGCCTCATTGGGTCCTGCGGTCTCTTACTAATGGCTCTCCAGATTTGGCAGAAGGCCAGCGTGAAGCAGATGAAGGCCCAGTTCCACTCGTGGTTCTTCCCAATGGTGGACACGCCCATGAAGATGAAGATCAGGGTCTCGCTGACGCTGCTCAGCATCTTCATGAAGTACTTGATGGTTGTGTAGGATGTCTGGGACACATTTTCCTCTACATACTTTTTCATTGTTACTGCACAGGCCGTGATCCTGCAGAAGGAACAGGGTCTCAGAAGAAGTCCCAAGACTTTGCCCCTCTGTGAAAACCTTCCTTCTGGCAATGCCAAAGTTACACACATCCTGTTTTTATTCAGAGAGAATGTCTTCTCCCCTTCCTTTTTCCCCATAGATTTTCTTTCTTTCTCTTTTCCCTCTCCCAGAGGTTTGCTCAAATTGAGTGTGTTGGGGAAGGTGGGCATGGCACAGCTTTTTCACAAGAAAATGGTATCAACCAGGCACCAACCCAAAGCAGAACTGTTTCTGGAAAGACTAATCCAGTGAGGCTCTCATTTCTTCCACCTGAGCAATATTTCTTAAAAAATTTAATGAGAAATTTTTCATTTAAAATGTTTTTGTTCTAGGGGCACCTGGATGGCTCAGTGGTTGAGTGTCTGCCTTTGGCTCATGTTGTGGTCCCGGGATCCTGGGATGGAGTCCCGCATCAGGCTCCCGATGGGGAGCCTGCTTCTCCCTCTGCCCATGTCTCTGCTTCTCTCTCAGCCTTTCATGAACAGATAAATAAAATATTTTTAAAAAATAAAATAAAATATTTTTGTTCTAGAATCACTAGCAAGTCTGGTGAGAGGGTGGCAGTTGGGGACAGGGGAAGAGAAAAAATTTTGCCTTGTCTAAGTAATTTTGATTACTTTTAAGGTAGAACAATAATGAGTTTTTAGATTTTATACTATTATATTTAATTAAAATAGGTATTTATATACAATAAAATTAAATATTTCTGCCTAAGTAGCTGGGTGTGAGGATAATGCCATAGAAAAAACAACATGACCAGATACAGCAAACCAAGTTAAGAAGTCTCATTCCAAGATCTATGGAAGGATAAACATTTACAAATATTTTCATTAGGAAAAAAAATGGGGGCTTCTGGTCTTATCCCATCTACCTAGTTCCATTCCACACTGATAAGTCCTGGAGCTGTGTTGTGATTTAAGGGAAATAGGAGAAGGCTGAGCTCAGGAATGGCATGTTGTCCTTTACTTTTAAAATAATGAATTTTTCAAGGAAAAAAAAACTATTGAAATGAGACTTTAACCTTGAACTTCTAGTTGTTCTCTGCATCAGCTCTTCTGAGCCTTTTAAATTGACCTTGTAATTGCTCTGGGGAAAACATTCCTTTGGCTAAAGGACCGGAATCGGATTCTACAAAAGTTTAAAAAAACCCAAATCCGGCAACACCTTTGTGGGCTAGTGTCAGAAGTTCTGCCTTTTGCAGATGCTAGTCCACACGGTGTGGTCCTGCATTCCCTCATTGCTGTGAGAGTAGGTCCTTGGTTTGTACTCACGCCAGGATGCCAGAGAGGTAAAGAGTCTCAGCAGCTAAGTAAGACAGGTAGCTGAACATGAAGACGATGAGTGGTTCGATGGCAGAAATATTCTGAGTGAAACGGGTGATAAACGCAGAAATGAACCCAAAGATGACGCCGAAAAATACTCCCCCAACCCCTACAATAATGAATCGAGCACATCCAGCCAAAATGTCCACAGGTTCTATGTCTTCAAATTTATGCATCTTTGTGAAGGCAATTAATATATTGTATAAGACCTAGACAAAAAGAAAATGAGAGAAAAGAAACATGAATTAGAATTGAGAAATATTTAACACAGAGATTTTTAACTTGTGTCTAGTTGAAGAATGCACAACAGTGACTTGCATAAATATTAGCATAAAACAGTGCATAAAACAGTGACCATGAGTATTAGTATGGCTAATACCTAACTTTTAAATGTATTCCAAATTATGTAATTTTATTCATTTACCTTGGGTAAGAGTCTAACACTTTCAATCACTGAGCACCCACTCTGTGCCACTCTCTTTGTGAAGCTTCTGTGTCGGTTATCAACTTACTTCCTGCCAGCTCCGAATGCACCTTGCAATATGGGCCCTATAATAAACAATGCAATTCCTTCAGCAGGATTTTTCCCTTCAAGGGAGCAGCAAGCTACAGCTCTGTCAGCAGAGGGCGCTGGAGAGACAGTGAAGGAGAAAGGGGCTTTCTGGCAACTTCCAGTGGGAGGGGCAAGAGTCAGTCAGGTGATGGGGAGGACTTCCGTTAGGTCCTGTCAGGGCACTAGGGCTTGGAGGAGGTTCCTCCATAACCCTACAGCTTCAGCTGGAGATAACCTGTCCCTGGACCTCTTGACATGAAGAAAAGAAGCCCAGGCAAAGCCCTCATGCAGAACAACTGTCATCCCGGGTCCCTCTGAGCAGCCCTCTTGTGTAAACCCTCTCCTGTGCCCTGTCCACACAGCCTGCTCCTCTGAAGGCTCTGTGCCCGTCCCCAGCCCAGGCTCCCACTGCACACCTGGTGCCGGCCGCTCCTGATGCCTGCTCCTGATGCCTGCTCCTGATGCCTGCTCCCTGCCTGCCCTCTGGAGGGTGGCCTATTGCACACCCAGCAGCTCCATACCAGCTCCCCTGGCTAAACCAGCCAGCTCCTCTGCTGCCTCGTGGTCCATCCACACCTCCAGCGAGGTCTGAACCCCTTCCAAGTTTGTCCTCTGAGGGGAGCAGTGTCCCTCAGCCTTAGGGTTCCAGGAAGAGTTCTCATACCTTGTAGCTAGGCCTTTGTTACAGTCAATCATTTTGAGGTTAAAATTTCCGTTTGACATACTGTGTGCTTTCTCTCTCCTGCTACTTTTTGCATGCTTGTCAATCTCATTAAATCCCCCAAACCACTTGAGCCCCCCTGACACACACTTCAATTTTCATGCTATTTCTCTCCATGTCAACACGTATAAGAAATCATAGTGGGGGCATCTGGGTGGCTCAGTTAGTTAAGCCTCTGACTCTTGATTTCGGCTCCAGTCATGATCTCAGGGTGGTAGGATCAAGTCCCAAGTTGGGCTCTGCATTCATGGAGTGTGCTTATCCTTCTCCCTCTGCTCTGCCCCACCCCACTTCTGCTTTCTCTCTCCCTCTCTCTCTCTCTCAAATAAATAAACAAACAAAATCTTAAAAAAAGAAGAGAAATTCCAGTGATCTAGGGATCACTACTTCATGTACTTGACAACCCAGAACTTAGACTGAGCTCCTGAAAACTGGCAGCAGCCACACAGTTAATGAGACACACACAACAGGTAAAGTAAGATCTCTGTAGAAAATGAAGACCTTTGAGGCTGTCCGGCCCTGAAGAGTCCTGATAAACCCATATCCATTGGCCTTTGTTTGCTATATCTGGAAAAATGGAGGGAGAATATCAAGAGCAGGAGCAAAAGCTAAAACTCAAGGGAAGAGTCAATTATCTGCTGTGTGCGGGACCACAGGAGTGGACGGAGCCTCCAGAATAGTCAGGTCTATATCCCATTCATTTCCCCAATTTGCATTCTGCTCTCGCCTTACCCCTGGAACAATCCTATGCTTTGTGACCTGCAGGACTTGCCCAGGCCCAAGCCTCTTGCATGACTCTGATTTCTCTATCCCCAATTTATCTACCCTTGCTGAGACATTCAGTGTCACCTGTGTGCCTCAGCGCACCCTGACAGTGTTTGGAGACCGGCCTTGGCTTCGCCCACAGAGCTGACCAGAACCGCTTTGTGTACATGCTGACCCCTTGGCCACGGTCTTTGATCTTCCCCAGCTCTTTTCCCAGTCCTGGACCCTCCAGGTCTGCTCTATGCAGGACCTCTGCTGACGCCCCATGACATCACCTTTATGATAAAAGTTTGTTGTTTTCTGATAGAGATGGCCAGCAAAGGGGCCTAGGCTGGCTTCTTGTTATGTTCACAATCATAAACTATCAAGGTGCATTTCAAGCAAAGTCCCACTTCAACTCATTTGCATTTTTTTTTCTAAGGAGTGCCTCACATTTGTTTGAGTTTGTTCTGCAGTAGCAGAAACAGAACAAGCAGCTGGTCTGTGGCAATGCGTATCTCTGTTCATGGATGCCCAAGAGCGACGATGTCAACTGTGAATACACTTTGCTACCGATTTCTGTGTGGAAATCAAAAATCTTATCCAGGGATTCCTGGGTGGCTCAGTGGTTTAGCGCCACCTTTGGCCCAGGTCGTGGTCCTGGAGACCGGAGATCGAGTCCCATGTCGGGCTCCCTGCGTGGAGCCTGCTTCTCCCTCTGCCTGTGTCTCTGCCTGCCTCTCTCTCTCTCTCTCTGTCTCTCATGAATAAATAAATAAAATCTTAAAACAAAACAAAACAAAAAAATCTTATCCAGCTTTACACAGGGCATATGTCAATTATATCTCAATAGAGCTGGGAGGAGAAAGGAAGAAAAGTAAGGAAATATGGGATTTGCAACGTTTTATTTTTTAAAAATTTCTATTTATTTATTTGAGAGAAAGAGAACAAGCAGTGAGAGAGAGATAGAGATAGAGATAGAGATAGACATAGAGATAGACATAGAGATAGAGATAGAAGTAGACTCCCCTCTGAGCAGGAAGCCTGACTTGGGGCTCGATCCCGGGATCTGGGGATCATGACCCGAGCCAAAGGCAGGTGCTTAACTGACTGAGTCACCCAGGTGCCCCTGCAACAGGTTTTAAATTGCAGTTGGTATATCTGAAAACTTTTTCAGCAGAGTTATTTAAAAGTTTGTGGAGTGTAGACAGAATTCTTCTTGAGTCCAGTTGTTAACATTTTTCTGGAGATAGGAGGTAGGGGCTGGGGCAGGAGCCAGTGACACCTGGAGCAGGATGGGTCCTTATGCCCACGTGATGTCTTTCCCTGAGAGTCTACAAAATGTACCCTGTACTACATCTCTGAATGATGAATTGGAGTTCGTTTTTCCCAAGAAGAATTTAAATAATTCCTTCTTTCAAGTTTTACATAATTAGCCGGTTACTGCTATAACTATGGGCACTCCAAGAACACCACAGAACTTGCTTACACTGCAACCAACACTTAAATACCGTTCTCTGGGTGCTGGCCCCCCTCCCACACAAAGCAGGGTGCACTTAATCCAATCAAGTGGAGAGAACTTTCTTACACTGATATTTCAGATCTTTCTCCCTGCTTCCTTCTCTTGGAAATCCATTCTATTCTTTCTTACACTGGTTTGGATTCCTGGGTGCCAAATAGAGCTGCTCATTGGGAAAATGCTCTACTTTGGCCCTACTTTCCCCTACAGAACATCTGGACCTGAATTTCCTTTCTGAATCACAGACTTGTATACCACCTTCTTTAAGATAGGGTTTTGGGGCTCCTGAGTGGGTCAGTGGGGTAAGCATCCAACTCTTGATTTGGATTCAGGTCATGATCTCAAGGTCATAAGATCCAGCCCCAATTTAGGTGCTGTGTCAGCCTCCACACTGGGTGTGGGGCTTGCTTTAGTTTCTCTCTCTCCTCTGCTCCCTCTGCCTCTCTCCTGCCATTGCACACATGTGTTCTTTCTCTCTCAAAACACACAAACAAAAGGATATTAGGGTTTTGCTATAAGATATTGCAAGAGTGGCGATTTTTCACAGTTAGTCTTCATTTACTAACCTACGAAGAAGAAAAGTTAAACAGAAAAATTTCAATTCAAAAGATAACAATACATGGGGGGAAAAAAAACCACACAAGTGTTTCTGTTTTTCTGGGAATTTGTTAGTTAAAAGTTGAAAGTCATTTGTTGTTTTGGGGTTTTCCTGATAATGGGTCTTAAAATACGATGCTATCTCTGTGTATGAGGAATTTTCATGCATTCACAGTATACCATTTTACAGCCTCCAATTTTGTTCCATTTAATTTTCCCTCAAAGATCCTTTTGGATCTTTTTTGGACTCTTTTATATTGCCCTGATGTTACGGAAATGACAATGTGTTGTGTGGTTTCCTGTTCCTGCACGGCCCTCGCAGCTGTGAGCACTTACCTTTAAATGGAAATTTCAGTCTCTACACCCTCTAGCCTTGGGAATGATAAGACCTTTAGTAAGGAGAATTTTGAGAAAAAAAAATCTTATCCAGTACAAAATGGCTTTTGGTTTTGGAATGTGAGTTGGCAGAGAGGTCAGTCCTCAAAATAGCTCAGTGGTCACCAATCCTCACATAGGATGCTTTATCACTAATGGACTTAGCTGAAGGGGGAGAGAGGACATGAGGAGGGTGTCTAGTGGCCCTTCTGCTCCCAGGTCCCCCGTCCACAGGCACCTCTCCTCCCCAGTGCGGCTTTGTCACATTGCTCTCCATATAAGCCTAGAGTGGCTGTAACAAAATACCCCAAACTTGGATGGCTTACGTCAACAGAAATTTATTCTCTCTCACTGTCCTGGCAACTAGAAGTCTGCAATCAAAGTGTTGTCAGTGCCTTTTGAAGGCTCTAGGAGAGGACACTTCTCTGCTTCTTCTTGGTTTCTAGTGGTTGTTGGCAAGCCTTGGTGTTCCTTGACCTGCAGATACACCACTGTTGTCTACATATGGCCTTCCCTGTGTGTCCCCTTCTCCGTGTCTTGACATTGCCTTCTTTTTTTTTTTTTTGACATTGCCTTCTTACAAGGACACTAGTCATTGGACTAGGACCCATCTCAATCCAATGTGAACTCCTCTTAACTACCTGCAAAGAACAATTTCCAAATGAGATATCATCCTAAGGTTCTAGGTCAACATGAGTTTTGGGGAAACACTCTACAATCCAGTACAGCTTCTATAACTCAAATGACCTTACAATGAATAAATAGACTTGTATTATAGACTGATTTTTGTTCTACCTCCCTCAGGCCACAATTTCATTTTAAATTTCATAAAACCCTAATCTGTGGCTTGTCCTCAGAATGGATCCATTTTATTTCTTTAGAGACCCTAGGACACATGTTTTCAGTGTCTGGGTTAGTTCCCGCTTTTTAACGTGATTAGTAGCCAGTCACCAATAAGCTTGGTTAGATAAGGGGATATGGACAGAAGATTATAAACAGGTTCATTTCATCCCCCAAAGAGATGTTTCTGGTGCATCTTCTGGGAGAAGAAGCTGACGAAGATAAATAAGAAGAAGCAAAAAGAGGTGCCTGGGGGGCTCAGTCGGTTAAGCAGCCAACTCTTGATTTCAACTCAGGTCATCATCTCAGGGTCCTGGGATTGAGCCCCACATGGGACTTCCCACTCTGTGGGGAATCTGTTCTCCCTCTCCCTCTGCACCACTCCCCACTCATGCTTGCTCTCTCTCTCTCTATTGAATACATTTTTTAAAAAACTTCTAAAAAATAAATATTAAAAAAGAAAAAGAAGCAAAAAGCTTGGTGCGAATTGGCTCAAGCAAGGACATGCATACTCACAGACCCACCAGGAGCACAGTACGTTTGTGCAATTAGGAAAGGGATTGCTTTCAAAAGAGAGGGGGAGAGACTTGCTGAAATTTCACACCAGATTTGATTAAGAATACACACGCTGATCCACAGAAATTTTAGAAAATATAGAAGTACAAAGGAGAATCCCCACAATTGTCTCCTAGTCTCTCCCAGAGAAAGCCACTCCGAATATTATAGATACTATATATGTAAACGTATTTGTATGTACATTTATAAATACATATGTAAATATTATATAAACATATATATAATATATATCCTTTCTAATTCTGCTTGTCTGTTTGCCTATCTATCACCTATCTATCCATCCATCATCCATCTATCATCTGTCTATCTGCATGGCATCTATCATCTACCCCTCTGTCTGTGGCAGTCAGGCCCCCTCGGGTCTCTGACTGCAGGGAATGAATCTGAGTAGCCAGCTGCTGCACCTGGATTCCCATCACTGTCCTCAGCCAAGCACCTGGTGTGGCGGGGCACAAAGGCAGGCCCCATCTAGGAAGGTGCAGGATTCCTCTGATGGGTGTTCTTAGCCTGAAGACTCCGCTTGGCTTGATAAACTCTCTCAGAAGTGTGGTCAGCCAGTCCCATCCATCTTGTCAGCTCCCTCTCCCTCACCTGCGGTCACTCTGCTTGGTGGTCTGAAGCTCCCCACTTCTCCGAGCTACCTCCCCATCTTGTCTCACAGGGGTTTCCCCTGATACATTGTTTGTGCATCTCACTGCCCTTTGAATGTCTGGTATGTTGGCTGACCTGGACAATATCTATCGATCTGTCCATTAGGTACCAAGCATATTTTATAAAACTGTTATAATATTGGTCTCTTCTATTTAAGCAAAGTAAGGCTAGGTTCTGAGAAAAATCTTGGCTGAGGGGTCTTATCCCAACTCAGTGAGTTTATTTAGTCCCATGTTACTTTCTGCCCGACATTGAACGTCCTAGAAGCCCTGCAGAATCTTTACAGATGTGCTCATAATCCAAGGAGTGAAGCCAAGATAAGGAGCCAGACATTCCACAAGGCTCCCCAAAGGCAGGTTCTGACTGAGTGTTAGTGGGACCTGGGAGCTTATTTGACTCTCAAATCCAGAGGAAACACAGGGAATATAATTAAGACTCAAAGATTTGCATGTTGTTGCCACAAACGAAAACTCTTCTGCATCGCTCTCTGGGTTATAAGTAGCTACCCAGTCTGTTCCAATGGCCTGGGAAAGTCAGCTGGGCCAGCCCTGTCTCTGGACACCAGTAAGCCCTGCCAGAAAGATGCCATGGTAGTTTGAGAAGCTAAAGTAGCACATATAATTTAAGAAGACTACATTTACAGACACAATCCATATGACTACATGAAAAACAATTCTTATCTTTCAAATTACATGGCTCTGGATGTCATTACAGTTGTAAAAGGTTTTCTTTGGATTCATTTCAATCACAATCATGTGCATATTTTTCACATATTGGAGGGGAAATCTCAGCCAATGCTAAATCTCAAACATGTCCCTGGCTTTCATAGAAACAAGATTAGATTTACCCTCTTCAGTCAGGGTGGAAGTGCAATATTGTGATATAATAAGAAGTATATATATATTGTCTTTGTCCCCAGTACCTTGCACAGAGTTCCTAAAAACCTTGCCATTTCCTGAGAGGAACATCCTTTGTTATTTCTAATGGACAATTTTCAACCACAGCTGAGTTTATGCTAATGAGATAATTCTTGCCTAGGTCCCAGAGAGCTTCTGGAGTTAGGCTGTTGCCAAAAGAAAAAACCAAGTGATTAGAGGGTTGCAACTTTCATCCCTACCCTATGACCTGCAGGAAGAGAAGAGGGGATAGAGATTGAGTTCGATAACCAACAGCCAATGATTTAATCGATTATGCATATGAAATGGAACCTCCAAAAAAACTCTAAACTATCAGGGTCAGAAAGCATCCAGATTGGTACCAGGAGGGTGGCATGCCTGGAGAGCACATGGAAGCTCTGCACCCTTTCTCTCATACCTTGCCCTGTGCCTCTCTTTCATTTGGCTCCTCCTGAATTGCATCCATTATAATTAACTGGTAACCAAAAGTAAACTGCTTTCCTGAGTTCTGTGAGCTATTCTAGCAAGTTATCAAACCTGAGGGGATGGTTGTGGGACCCCCAATTTTACAGCCAGTCAGTCAGAAGTATGGGTGGCCCAGACTTGCAACTGATGTCTGAAGTAAGCGCAGTCTTATGGGACTGAGCCCTTAATCTATGGGGTCCGTGTAAATTCAGAATTAGTGTCAGAATTGAATTAAATTGTAGAACACCAAGTTGGGGTCTGGAGAGTTGGAGAATTGGCTGATATAGGGAAACACACCCACACGTTTGTTGTCACAAATGGTGTTGTAAAGCAAAACAGTTCAGAGAATGTGGCTCAGGAAATGGTACTTGTATGTGATCCTTAAGAACTTCATGAAACCTCCCAATATCATAACAGAAACTACTGCAAAAGTTTGCAAGACCCTTTCAGTACACAAAATAATGGCTTAAGACACCAGCCCACTGACCAAGGCTTAGAAGAGGTGGAGGGTTGGTTTTAAATGTGCTGATATTTTTTCTTTGTCAAATTTATTGATAATTTACATCTGATAAGCTGCATCTAAAAACGAATGAATTCTGACCATTGTATATATCCATAAAATCACTATCATGCTCAAGATCCAGACAATTCCATGAACCCAGAAAGATTCTTTATTATTCTTTTAAAGCCCATCCCTCCCTCTAACCATGACTGGAAACCACTAACCTGTTATTACCACTGTAGATTAATTTGTTTTTGTTTATTATTTAGAGGGAGGTGGCAGATGGGTGGGAAGGGCAAAGGGGGAGGGAGAGAGAAACATAAGCAGGTTCTATGCCCAGTGTAGAGCCTGATGGGGCTCCATCTCATGACCCTGAGATCATAACCTGAACCAAAAGTCAGTCAGACACTTAATAGACTGAGCCACCTAGGCATCCCTAGATTAATTTGTGTTTGATATAAATTGAATAATAAAGTATGGACTCTTGTGTGATCGGGTTCTTTAATTCAGCATAATGTTCTGGGGAGTTACCCATGTTGTACCAGTATCAGTGGCTCGTTCCTTTTTAATACCAAGAAATATTCCATTATATGGTCATGACACATTTTGTTCATCCATTCACCCGTTGAAGGACAGGTGTTCCCTGCTTGCCCCACCACCGAGGCTCTACTATCAGAATATTGCTACTGTAAACACTTACATACAAGTCTTTTGTGTAGGCCTATGTTTTCATTTCTCTTGGATATATACCTGGGAGTGGAATGACTAGGTAGTATGGTACATACAAGTCACAATTTTAAGAAACTGCTGTCTTAGTCCACATGGGATGCTATTTTCCTAAATGTCATAGACTAGGTGGCTTATAAACAACAGAAATCTATTTCTCATAGTTCTAGAGGTTGGTGAGTCCAAGATCAAGGTCCTGGTGTCTTGTAAGAGCCCACTTCCTGGTACTTACATAGCTCTTTCCTCACTGTGTCCTCACACATGTGTCCTCACATGGTGGAAAAGGCAAGTAAGCTCTCTGGGGTCTCTTTTACAAGGGCACAAACTCCATTCATGAGGACTCTACTCTCAGGATCTTATCACTTTCTAAAGGCCCCATCTCCTAATACTATAAAATTGGGAATTAGGTTTCAACATATGAATTTGGGGGGGTCATGAACATTTAGCCTATAGCCACTGCCAAACTCTCTTTCAGTCACTGGATAATTTCCATTTCCACCAGAAATTTATGAGATTTGCAGTTGTTCTATATTCCTGTCGACACTTTATACTGTCAGTCTTTTTAACTCTAACCACTCTAATGGCTGTGTAGTGATATTTCATTGTGATTTTAATTTTCACTTTCCTAATTCCAAAAGATGTTGAACAAATTTTCATGTGCTTATTGGCCACTTGTATGTCATGTTTTATGATATATCTTTTCAAATCTTTTACTCATTTTTGAGTTATTTATATTCTTATTATTGAGTTACAAAATTCTTTATCCTGGGTGTAAGTCTTTTCTGAAATATAGGAGTAGCAAGCATTTTCTCCCATCCAGTGGTTTATATTTTTCTTTATTTGTGTATTTCAAAGAGCAACATTTTTTCTTTTGATAAAATCCAACTTACTACCTTTTTCCTTCTGTTGTTTGTGTTTTTTCTGCCTTTGCCTATGCCAAGGTCATGAAGATTTTTTTCTTTCAGGAGACTTATAAGTCTGACTAAAAGTGTGTAAGTCTATTTCTGGCCTCTCTATTTTTCCTTGATGATGTCGTATGTATTGTTTGATCAATATTGTGATGTTATTGCTTATTATTATTGTGGCATTATAATAAGTCTTCAAATAAGTCTTCTTTCTTCTTTTTAAAAATTGCTTTGTGTATTTAATGTCATTTGAACTTCCAATCAGATTTTAAGATTAGCTCATCGATTTCTACAAAACATTCTGGGATTTTGATTGAGATTTTATTGAATCTACAGATCAGTTAAGAGAAAGCTGTCCTCTTCAATAATATGCAATCTTTCATTAACAAATATAATATTATTTAGGTCTTCTAATTCATGTCAGCAAAGACCTACATATTCAGTGAAAAGTTTTTGCACATCTTTGTTGAACTTCTAAGAATTTTCATTTTGACAATATTTTTTAAAATATTTATTTATTTACTTATTTGACAGTACTTTTAAATAGAAATTTGAAATTTCCCCTTGCTGTTAGTATTTAAAGTCATTTGTTACTATATTAAAGTACCGCGGATTTTTGTGCATTAGCCCTATGTCCTGTGACCTTGTTAAATTTACTTTTTTAATTCTAGTAGCTGTTTTGTCTTGAGGATTTTCTACATAAACCAGCATATCTTCCATAAATAGAGACATACATACTATTTCTTTAGGGATTTTGTCTTGATGCTTTTTTGTTTCTTGCCTAATAAATAGAAGTGTTGAGAGTGATACCTTTAAGTATGATGTTAGCTCTGGTTTTTCATAAATATGCTTTGTTGAAGAAGTTACTTACTCTTTTCACCTCGCTAGGAGTTTCTTATCATAAATGGGCATTGAATTCTGTCAAATGGTTTTCCGCATTTATTGATACAATCATTAATTCTATTTACAGTATGAATTATATTGATAGATTTTTTTTTCTTCCCGATATTACACTTGCATTTCTGGGATATACGTTTTGTGGTCATGATTTATTATTCTTGTTACATATTGCTGAATTTGATTTGCTAATATTTTGCTTAAGTATTTTTGATCTATATTCATGATAGATATTAATCTGTAGTTTTCTTTCTTTGCATTATCTTTGCCTGGTTTGGGTGTTAGGGCAAAGTTAGCTTCACAATATGAGTTAGAAAGTGATCACTCTTTGCAATATCTATTTTAACTGATATTAATATAGCCACACCAGCATTCTTATGCTTACTATTTGCTGGTGTATCTTTTTGCATTTACCTACTTTAAATTTATTTGCATCTCCATAATTACTTTGTATTTCTTATAAATTGAATATTTGAATCTTGCTTTGGAATCAGTTCTGGTCATCTTAGCTCTTAACTAGAGCATTGATCCATAGCATTTAATGTAATTACTATGATGAGAGAAAAACTCTAAAGGCCTAGTATACAAGGGAAGCCATTTTAGATTTCTTTACATCAGCTTGACTGCACATAAACTTTGTTCCAACCAAAAGCCTGATTTATGGCCACCATGCATGTATAGTACATCTGCTTCGTGAATGAATAACCTAAAGAAAAATCATCTTGTCCTTGAGGTATCAATCAATGCCCTTGCTCCCTGCATTCCTTTATGATAAAACTCGTGGTTTCTGCCTATATGCTAATCTATAATATTTTGAGCTTTTACATAACCCTGTAAAAACAGTTCATTCTCTGAAGCACATTCTTCCCTGTTTTGGGGGCAGCTTTCCTGTCTTCTGCTTGAATAAAACTCTTTTTTATTTCTTTTAGAGATTCTGAAAGGTTTGTTCAATTTGCATTGGTTAGATTTAAATCTACCATTTTATTACTTATTTTCCCTTTTTCCCCTCTGTTTTTTAACATTCATTTTATTTGAATACTTTTTAGAATTCTACTTTAATTTTATTATTATTGTCCATACCTCTTTGCATTATGTTCACTGGTACTCTCAACTTTGTACAGGATTCTTTATGTTAACATTATACCACTTCACAGAAAATAAAGAAATCTTAAAATCATGTAAGTCCATTAAATGTACTGATTCTTAACTATTCTTCAGAGTAAGAAAGCTATTTGTTTCCACAATATTAAATCTCCTGGATTCCTCCGACACTGATGGCTGAGGCTGTAGTGATAAGTTATTGGATGTTTTGTGACTATAAGCCCTCTTAGACATCATAGCCATACTCCCCACCATGCTTATGGCTCCTTGTAAGGGTAACTTCTATGACATTGAATCTAAGGAAGGGGTAGCCCCATGTAACTCTCAACATGAGACTTTCCATTCAAGAACAGGAGCAGACACATCCTTGAGAAGGCTGTCCATAGACTGAGGACTGTCAGTGAACTTCTACCTGGGTATGAGCTATGGCAACTGTATTTTCTGAGAAATGTGAGGAGACAAGGCTAGGTGTGGACCATGAGACCAAAAAAGAGATGATAAAGGGCCACAAAGAAGTATGGGTTATAAGAGCCAAAAAACTGAATGCTAAACACTAAGGAATAGGGGAAAGATAACTGAATAGATTATGGTGAGGCTAGTTGGGATGAAATCAGAAAGATCTATAAAAAGCATCAGATTCTGGGAAGCAGACTGATGATGCATCCATGGCAGGGCTCTGGAGTTATGATGTGATAGTTGTTAGCACCAATTAGCCCATATTTCTTTTCCTTCTAAGCACCTGGTAGGATGGCACTTCCAGCTGTACCATGTGACTATGCCAGGGCAAATTTTGAGTTTGAATGACTTTTGAGAAGAAGTGATACATATTACTTATGATATGGGGCACTTGCTTGCTGAGGTGGGTTTCCATAAATTTTTTGCCCTCTGGCAGAGTGCCCAGCAATACTCAATATGTTGCCTGCTTTATAAGTCCACAGTCCTGAGTGACCATGATGAATAGTGTTCTGCTGGTCAGTGAGAAACAAATAGTGTAAACAAGAAGTACATCTCTGTCATTTTAGGCCAACAGAGGTTTAGAAGGTACTACCACAGCATAACCTGGCCCTTCCTGACTATCAGAGAAGATTATGAACCCTTGTTTCTGTTAAAACCAAACACAAATGGAAGCCAGACTTGGAAATTTCCTGAGAAGACAAAACCAGTTTAGTCAGCAAAATCTTAATTTAGCTTAATTTTTAAGACAAGCCAGGCAAGCTCAACCTGGGTCACTTTTGGCATAGACTTCCAAAAATCATTAGCAATACTTAAAGGTTTTATTTATTTGTTTGAGAGAGAGAGAGAGAGAGAGAGAGAGAGACTGAGATAGCAGGGGGAGGGTCAGAGGGAGAGGGAGAGAGAGAATCTCTAGCAAACCCCCTGCTGAGCTTGGACCCAATGAGGGGCTCAATCTCACGACCCTGAGATCATGACCTGAGCTGAAACAAGAGTCAGATGCTTAATTTACTGAGCCATCCAGGCACCCCTAGCAAAACTTAAATAGTTCCCTAAAATTGATATGAAGTAATTGCTAACCAATTCCCTTTCATTTAAGAAAATTCTAATATTGTAACCAATCACTATAAAGAACAAATAGTCTCTGCCTTCACATTAGATAAGCTGCTTTCTCACAATATACCTATCGTCCTCATTCCATGTTTTGGTTTGAGGGCTCCCAGTTTGCAACATCTTTTTTGGGTCTATGAACAATAAACTTATAACTACTTCAGTGACTCATTGATTTTACCTTTGGGACTTTGGGTTCTTCTAAAATCCTTAAAACCTGTTTGGTTCCAGGTATGGCTTTTATGAGGCCTGATCATAAAGCACTTCCTGAGGGGTTCCTAATGGGTCTACTATGAGCTGAATTGTGTCCCCCTCAAATTTATGTGAGTCTTAACCTCCAGCACTGGATAGGAGACAGGGTCTATTTAAAGGTAATTAAGGTGAAAGGAGACGATAATGGTGGGGTCCCAATCCAGTAGGATTGGTATCCTTGTAAAAAAAAAAAAAAGGAAGGGACACCAAGAGGGTGCACAGACTGAAGACACAGCAAGAAGGCAGCCAACTGCCAACCTGGAGGAGACACCTCACCAGAAACCAAGCCTGCTGACATCTTGGTCTTGGACTTCTCCAGAAGTGTGAGAAAGTACATTTCTGTTGTTGAAGCCACCATCCCCCATCTGTGCTATTTATTATGGTGGCCCTAACGGACTACTATGGGACCTATGTCTTCCTGGTCGCCTTGTGTGTCTTTTTAATTAATCTTCATTACTCGAGCTTTGCTTTGTACACGTGTACAAAGCATTGAAAGTTCAGAATCATGGTGCTGAATGGTAAAAATGATCCTTACTGTATGTCAGATACCAGAAAGGTACAGAGAATGTCAGAGGGAGCTGTATCCATCGACCTTACAGGAAATTAAATAATAAACCCAGCTAATTTTCTATGTTATTTGAAGAGTCATGGACACATTAAACTCTGTCATAGAGCATTTCCTTGACAACCACTTGCTCTCATGGGTGAAGGAAACCAACTAAGGAAACCAGCAATGACCTAGCAGGCACCGCCTGATGATATAAAAGAAGAATGGATGAAGCTTTAGCCTCACTCCCAAAGAAAGGAAAGAGAAGATCTGCAACCCCTGACAGGACATGTTACATGGGATTTGCCAGCTCTCTGAGGCTGGATATCCTTGAATATGTGTTGCTTAGAACCCCAGAGAACAGAGGCCAGGAAGATGACCTAAACGATGTCAGAAAATTTAATCAAGAGAAGTGTGAGTGGTAGGATTTTATTGATGTAGGGCACAGCAAAGAAACTTCTTTGAGAAATTCATTTTCATTTCAAAAGCTTGAAATTCTTTTCAGTTTGAAGAATGGTAAGAAGGAGGACTGCCAGATTTCAATGCTACAATTGCCACCTACCTGTCAATGGCTTCCAAGTGCATATCTCCATTAGATCATTCCCTTATTATGCTCCAGACTCCTATTTTTAAAACTATGGAAAAATTCTTTTCAATGGCTTATAGATATCTCAAAGTCAGCAGGTCAAAACCAACCTAATAGTAATCACCCGGCCCCCACCAACACCTGTTCCTCACCCAAAATACCATCCAAGGAAGGCTGCAGCCTAGCACCCCTGAGTCTACGTCACCTTGGCCTCCCCCACCCTCTCATCAGCTTAGAGTAAATGCCCACAAGACTATCTTTCACCATCTGGTGTTGCTACTCCAACATGGCAGGAAAAGTCATTTAGAGGCTATTAACCTCAGAACTTTTTTTTAACTATAAAAGCAAATATTAGCTGCGACCAGTAGAGTGTTTGTGAACGCTAGCTTGGTGATGATTTGCTTCTTTGGAGAAACTGAACTTTCAGAAACCAAAAACGGTTGTTCAGTAATATTTTTATGTGAATAAATGAATGATGAGTAAATGGATAATTCAGATTCAGGGGGACTGTGGCTCAATCAAACAGGACTGAACTTTTATATTTAAAATTAAGGGGGATCCCTAGGTGGCTCAGGGGTTTGGCGCCTGCCTTTGGCTCTGGGCGTGATCCTGGGGATCCAGGATCGAGTCCCACGTCGGGCTCCCTGCATGGAGCCTGCTTCTCCCTCTGCCTGTGTCTCTGCCTCTCTCTCTCTCTGTCTCTCATGAATAAATAAATAAAATCTTAAAAAAAAATTAAATTAAATTAAGGCGCTGGATTTCATATTTCAGTTTCCTCCCATGCTGTAAGTCTCATAGTCACTAAGGACTGTAGCTGGTCCAGGGTGGTGAGGGGTCTGGAGAACCACACAGCCCAGAGATAGAATCTGTGGCTTCCCCTCTCTAACCCATGACCTGGATATAAAGTCGCAGAGCAGGCTTGTACAACAGGTTCTGCTGGATACTATTCACTTTACATAATCATTGAGGAAGCTATAGGGAAACTATTTGAGCCAACTCATGGGACTTTTCACATGATACTGGGCATATTTTGTCCATACTCCAGCCTGACACACCCAACTCACCCCTGAGAATGCATGCACACATGCTGTTGAGGAGGGTGAGGTCTATTGAAAACCGCTGAACGAGGAAACTCCTTTGGCTTTTTGTAGTTCTAGGCTTTTCTCCCAATCAGTGACTTTTATTAATGAATTGTATAATCTCCTAAGAAATCTCTATGGTTTGAAAGGGCAGTAAAAAAATACAGAAGGGGGCACCTAAGTGGCTCAGTTGGTTGAACAAATGATCTTGGTTTCGGGTCTTTGGTTTCTTGGTTTCATGATCTCAGGGTCAGCTCAGGTCATGATCTCAGGATCATGAGATTGAGCCCCATGTGGGGCTTATGCTGAGCAGGGTGTCTGCTTGAGATTCTCTCCCTCTGCTCCTCCTCCCACTTGTGTGTTCTCTTCTCTCTAAAATAAATAAATCTAAAAAAAACAAAAACAAAAACACGAAAATACAGAAGAATAGGTAGGTTCTTGGCTGTAGGGCAAGAAAAAAGAATTTACATATGAAAAGAAACACAGCAAATGTTGATAGCTTGTGGTTCTTCAAAGGCAATGCTGGTTTGCTTCTGCATCCCGGGCACTTAGCACAGTTGGTGTGCAGTGGGCGGTTGTTATGATTTTGAAAGAACTGCTTCTACTAGCTTTTCTGTGATCGTTCTGATTGTTCTCTAAAGACTTAAAGAGTTTACTTTTCTCCCTAAGTGTTTCTTTTCCAAATCCATTTCCATAGCTGCTCAGCCCACCCTCCTGACAAAGGGAGGACAGCTTGATAACCAGGGAGGCTTTGTTCTTTTTTCCTGCACTTGTAAACTGGAGGGAGTTCTAACCACCCCAAAGGGTCACAGCATAGGCTGGTTGAAAATTGATTTATACAATTCCAACTTCAATCATCATTTCTTTAACCCAAAGAAAATGAGCCAAACGAGTGTTTGTGAGTCAAATCTGAGGAATTCCAATGATATAGGGATTATAGTGTCCCTCTCTGATCCTGTACTGCTTAAGCTCCTGAATTGTAACATGGATCTAAGGGACAGATCTTTCAGGATGCTGGTGAACAACAATCTATAGCTGAGACCCTGGATATGAGCGGTAACGGTGTCATCCAGTTGGAGACACTTAGGAGTCAGATTTGCCTCCTCCAGATTCGTGAATCTCTGACCTCCAACGTCCTGTTTGCATGGGAGTGTCTTCTGCACCTCTGTTTTTCCATTTTTTTCCATTTCTCCAGCCTGCTCCAAGCATTATCTCAAGCTATTTGTATTGTTGCATCAGACACATACGTGCGTGGGTAGGCGCACACACGTATCCTGCAGGCCCCCATGGTCAGTACCATATCTCACTGCCAATGGCAGCTGTGGGCTAACCTCCAAATGTTTGGTTGAGAGTCCATTTCTGAAGGAAAATGCCTGGGTCCTGGGCTGGGTGAACACCAGACACCTGCCCTTCCCTCACCATGTGTCAGAAGCTGCTCTGGGGGAAATGTCTCACAGCTCAGGTGCACTTGCTGAGCCCTTGTGGGTGGGGGTGAAGTTCACTCCCCAGGCAACTAAAGCCAGCCAGTTAAGCCTCCACAGCCCAGTTTGTCTGACGATTAGGCCTTATTCCCATTTCTAGGCCAACAGCTGTCATCCAGATTGCCTTTCTGTGTGGAGCCTCCTCTCAAATACAGGAAGGGCAAAAGGACATTTATTCATCACCTACTAGGTGCCAGACATCTATGTGTATTTTTTCACTTCCTCCTTGAAACCACTCTCTGAGGTCAGATTAATCGTCCCATTTTACACATGGGAAAATGGAGGCACAAGCGGATTGAGTCTCCTGCTCAAGATTGTACAGTTTGTAAGTCTCACCTCTGCCTTATACCCTGAGCTCCCTACATTCTTGGCCAGAGCAAACCGTCTACTTGTTGTGTGGAGCCTCTCACTTCCTATCCTAGGAATCTGAATAAAATGAAAGAAAATAAAGAGGTAAAAAGAGGACAAGAAAAAGTTGCCAACCACCACCCCCCACCCCTCCAAAGAATCGAGTTTGTGTACAGCACTTCTCTAGGAAAGCTGAGATGGCAAAGTCCAGCCAGATGGACAGGACAATGTAGCATCACTTGGGATGTGAGGCGAGCACTGTGGCTCCAAAGCGCTCATGTAGGTGGACTTGTATTATTAATAACACCTGACTCTGATACCAATATCAATGTGTGTGCTTTACCCAACAACACCATGCAATTAACTGAACTGGAGATATTGTCAGACCCCACAGGTTAAGGATTCAGTCCCACAGGAATGTCCTCCCCACCCCCACTTGCTAATCGAAAGTCCAGGTTGTCACCTGTGCCTCTGATCAACTGGTTATAGAAAGGAGGTTCCAATGACCCCCTCTTTGGACTTGATTAATTTGCTAGAACAGCTCATAAAGCTCAGTGAAACATTTTACTGACTGGATTACCAGTTTGTTATAGAAGGATATAACTCAGGAACAGCCAGATGGAAAAGATGTCTAGGGCAAAGTGTGGGGACAGGGTGTGGAGCGTCCATGCTCTCTCTAGATATACCACTGTCCTTGAATCTCCAAGTTCACCAGCTTATAAACTCTCAGAACCTGGTCCTTTCGGGTTTTTTGGAGGCTTCGTCACATAGGCATGATTGATTAAACCATTGGGTATTGATGAATGAACTCAATTTCTAGCCCTTCTCTTCTCCCTGAAGTCTGGGAGTGGGACTGAAATTTCCAACCCTCTAATCACAGGATTGGCTTCCCTGACAACTGGCCCCCAGGTGACCTAAGGGCTTTCCAAAAGCCACCTCATTAACATAAAAAAGACACCTTTACAGCTGTCATAACTGGAAATTCAAGGGTTTTATGAGCTCTGTGCCCTGAATGGGGATGAAAACCAAACATATATTTATTATAAATCACAATATCACAAGCACCAAATATTCTGTACTTATTCTGTGCCAGGAACCATTTTAATGATTACATGTATTAAATCTCTTTAATTCCCACACAGCATGATCTCCATTTTACAGAAAAGAAACTGAGGCCCAGAGAAGTTAAGTAACTACTGCAAAGTCACACAGTTGCAAGCCATGCAGCCAGGAATTGAATTAAGGAGTATGGCTTTGCCATCCATGCTTTTGGGCCATACTTCACTGCCTTTTAAATGATGTCACTGGAGGTAGGACCCTTTTAAGGGAGGAAAATAATAAACCACAGAAAATCATGAAGGAAAATTCACCCCCACACAACTGTTTTAGAAATCTTTCCCAGATCTAACGTAGCTTCCTCTGGCGAGCTACTCACTATCATCCTAGTTTGGTTTAAACTTGCCATCTTGTCCTCAAAATCAGTAAGGTTGATGGCTGTCCCTCCATCATAGAGTGATTGCCCTAAGGGTCAAAGGCCCACCATTCATCTTCATGTGCCAATGCCCATGACATCCTCAGTGTGGCATGGCGCTCCCTGAAGGTGTGGGAAGGAAGGACACTGGGACGCTTCTCACTGGTGTCATCCCACCTCTAGCATTTAGGCTCACAGAGCAATTCTGCTTTCAGTGGTGCCAGTGTGTCAGAAGGGGAACACCCCAGTTTTCTCACAGCTTCCTTGACAAACCCAAGTTCAAATTGAGTGTCACTCTTGGGAGTCAGGCAGGGAAAGCTGTGGTCCCCTGAGACGACCAGAATGGCTGGTCAGCCCCAGAGCAAACACAGCCTCTGCACAATCTCTCCTAGTCCTCATCCCCATCGGCATTTATTTATTTACCATTCTTGTGTCATTCATTCCTGCATTCTAAACATTGACTCAGCAGCCTCACAAGGCTCAGAGCTACATGCTGGTCCTAGAAGAATAACAGGAGATGCTTGGAGAGAAATCCTGGCAAAGGGATGGCAAGATGAGGTGAGAGGAGGGCAGGGAATTCTAGCATAAGGGGTCTGGCAATTTAGGATCTAAGGCCAGTGACAGGCATGCATAATAGAAAGAGGGGCAAATTGAATGAAAGGTAAAGGCTCTTTGTGAAGAAATGGCTATGGATTGCTGGCTTTGAAAAGCATGTTGGAGAAGCACTGAAAGGGCAACTTTTCACCCTATCTTTTGGATACTGACTGAGCCACATAGAAAAAGGAAAAGTAAATGAAGCCCTGTAAATATGCGTGGCCCAAGGTCTGTGGTCAGACATTTTCATTTGCCTCTCTCTATTACTCTTTCATTCACTGTAGTCCTGGAGAAGAGATTCCAGTACAGCAAGATGCCAAGTGAATATATCACTAGAGAAAGGAAAGAAAACCAGAGGGAAAGAAAGTGGTTAAGGGAGAAGTGAGTAGCAGTCAGAAGCAGACATGCTCTGGAGCCATCTGCCTCAGCTCAAGTCTCAGTCCTGGCCCATGCTAGCCTCCTGGACCTCTCAGAAGAGATGGAGGAAGAGGCAGCTGGGGAGAGATGGGACACAAAAGAAACTTTGGTAGTATCGCCTTATTGCTTATTCAGCAAATTGACCCAAGAAAACCAGGGAGAAACAATGCATCTGCAGTAAGAACCATCTGCCTACAGTAAATGAAGTCATGCCATATTTAAAACCAACTGCCTACTAAGAGCTAGCCAACCCCTATGCTATGTCCATAAGCTGCTGTGATACAATAGCAGCCAACACTCACTGAGCACTCACTGCATGCTGGGTATTCACTATACTAAAAATTTAGTATGAATTTTCCAGTGACCCTATGAGCTAAGTAATATCATCATCCCAATTTTACAGAAATGAGGCACAGAGATGATCAGAATCTCTCCTGGAGCCACATATTGGATTTTGCCCAGTGAGCCAATTCTGATAAAAATGACTGGCTTCACTAAGTGGACTCAAGCCCAGTGCACTCATCAGTAACACATGAATTCTCTCGTAACCCTCGGGGCTCCATGAATTAAAAACTCAAAAGGATGGGGCACCTGGCTGGCTTAGTTGGTAGACCATGCAACATAAGCTTGGGGTTGTGAGTTCAAGCCCCATGTTGGGTGTAGAGATTACTTAAAAATAAAATGTTTAGAAAGAATGGAAAAGAAGAAAGGTAGGAGGGAAGGAAGGAAGGAAGGAAGGAAGGAAGGAAGGAAGGAAGAAAGAAAGAAAGAAAGAAAGAAAGAAAGAAAGAAAGAAAGAAAGAGAAAGAAAGAAAAAGAAAGAAAGAAAGAAAGAAAGAAAGAAAGAAAGAAAGAAAGAAGAAAGAAAAAGAAAGAAAGAAAGAAAGAAAGAAAGAAAGAAAGAAAGAAAGAAAAGGAAAGAAAGAAAGAAGAAAGAAAGAAAGAGAAGGAAAGAAAGAAAGAAAAGAAAGAAAGAAAGAAGAAAGAAAGAAAGAAAGAAAGAAAGAAAGAAAGAAAGAAAGAAAGAAAGAAAGAAGAAAGAAAATTCAAGAGGTAAGAATACAAGGAAAGATATTGGAATGAGACTGAGCTGTGTGTCTGTGTCAGGCTGTCCTTCACCAGGCAGCATACATTTGTCCAATTTTAGCTTCCTTTGCTTTGTTTTCTTCATCTGTGAAATAAAGTTATTAGGCCATGCCTTATACTAAAATGCAAGAATTTAATAAAATAGTAAGGGTCAAAGTGACTCCATGCAGGGACTGGATATAGTAGCTGGATATAGTCACCTGCTATGACTTTGGTCTTGAGATCTAACTGGGGATACTAGTTATCATTTCAGAACTATTTGGGTTTTGTCTCTGCTCCCTTTGCCTATCATTAAGGATATGCTCTGGAGAAATATTCAGTAAGAAGGAGAAATACATGGGACAGGAGACCTGGAGAATCAGATTCATTGGTATTTCGACAATTTTGGAACAGCTCCTCTTTACTGAGAAAGCAACTGTTTAGTGGATAAAGATCTGTAGAGTTGTCACATGTAGCCCACAAATCACAGATCGCTTTCCAGATGACTCAGACTTTCTGCTGAAAGAGCATGCTTGTGACTGCTGCCCTTGGGAAGGCCCCTTCCTCAATGAAAGGGTGAGTTCAATGCTCTTAGCTCAAAATACAACTGGACTGCATTAAATACCAGTTGCTTTCAAACTGCTTTCTAAATCTGGCCCTGGAGCTTCTCTGGTTTCATGTAGGGCCACAGAAGTGCCCCAGCACACACTTAATACTCACTGTGCTGTGGGTGACCACAGAGTGACCCGGGAGTGACGTGTGGGCAACCCCCCTGGAGCCAACACAACGACAGCTTTGCCCATTGGAGGTCACACCAGTGCCCTTAGCAGATACTCTGGTCAGCTGAAAATTATAATATTTTTTTTTTTGAAATGATCATTTAAAAAAAATGTCCAAGTGGAAACAATTAAACTTTGGGAAAGTCAAACAAATGTTGCTAGCCAACAAACCCCAACCAGAAACCAAGCTGTGATTGGCTCTAGATGTAAAATCTAGAGAAAATTCAGGGGACATCAGATTCCCAAGTTCAGAGGCAATACCAAAGAGATAGCAGAGCCCAGTGTTATAAATAGCATGTTCTGTGACAATTACAAGCAGTAGTATTTAGAAAGTCACTTGTGAAGGAAAGGTTGAAGAATTAATTACCTCAGAATGGGCTGCCAAGAGGTGGCTTTGATGTTATCACAGATAAGCCTCCTCAACGACACTGCCAAGAGTGGGGGTTACAGTACACTTGGATTTAAGTGAAATCTTCAGGAGACGAACCGTGATAGGAACACATCATGGCTCAGAGGGGCTACTTTAGGAGTGGAATAGGTTCCCAGCCAAGACCACTTACTCCACTGCAACAAAACTGAAAATACGAACATATCTAAAGACAGAATGAGGTGAGGAAAGAGGATCTCAGAGGTTAATTTGACCCAATCTGAGGAGAGAACAGCCCTTGTTCCAAACAGCATTGTTTTAGGTCAAGATACATCAGCTATTTTCAACATAAAGGCAAGAAACCACTAGTTCTCAAACATCAGCAATCATCTGAGGTCCCTGTTAAAATACAGATGGCCAGGTTCCATTCTCAGAGAGTCTGGGATGGGCTTTGGACATCCAAATATTCATCAGTCCCGCTGAGGTGATTCTGAGGTACATGGTGGGAGTCTGGAGTCCCAGCCTCCCCTCGCAGCTTCAGACAACTTGGCTCCCTGTGGAACTTACCCAGAAAGAATGTGTAGCCTTGATGAGCCTAGCATCTTGCTGAACAGTTAGAGATTTGCATTATGTATCAATAAATTGACTTTCGACTTCAAGGATGGGTCTCCTTCACTTGGCAAATCCACAATAGATATCTTGGGTTACTTTTTTTTTTTTTTTTTTAAGATTTTGCTTATTTATTCATGAGAGACAAAGAGAGAGGCAGGGACACAGGCAGAGGGAGAAGCAGGTTCCTCACAGGGAGCCCAATGTGGGACTCGATCCCCGAACTGGGATCATGCCCTGAGCCAAAGACAGATGGCCAACCACAGAGCCACCCAGGTGTCCTCGGGTTACTTTTTAGGAGCCTTTTACCTACTGCACTATCCATTTTTGAATAAAATCCTCACCATAAGGTATTGTGTGCCAGATTAATTAAATAGCTAATTGTAAAAGGGGAGAAATACAAAAACATAATGTTTGTGGGGTGCCTGGATAGCTCAGTTGGCTCCGATGCTGACTCTTGATTTAGCTCTAGTCATAATCTCAGGGTCCTGGGATTGAAAGCCCCATATTGGACACTGTGCTCAGCATGCAATCTGCTTAAGATTCTCTCTCTCATTCCCTCTGCTGCTCCCCCAGCTCATGCTCACACACCCTTTCTCTCTCTTTCAAAAATAAAAAATAAAAAATCTTAAAAAAAACCCATAATATTTGCATGTTCTTTGGTTAGACACAATCTCTGCAAACAAAATATGAAACCTGGAGGCAATAAAAGAGTACATTAGGTTTGAGCTCATAAAAATTTAACTTTTATAGGATAAAAGATACTGTAATCTAAAAAAAAATTAAGTGACAGAATGAGAGACAATCTTTGATTTATATGTAATACTCAACAGTTTAAAATTTAGATAATTTAATGAGTTTCTACAAATCAATTAAAAAATCTAAAAAACAGCAAAGAAAAATGGACAGGATGTGATCCCTGCATACATTAATTGGGATATATATATAAAAAATTCATTGTTTATATGAAATTTTAATTTAACTGAGTGTCCTGAATTTTTTTTTTAAGTCTGGCAACCCTAAGAGGATATGAACTTCCAATTTACAGAATGAGAAACACAAATGATCCAAGATTGTTGAAAAGATGTATACAAATTAAAACAAACACGACTAACTCGTTTTTGCTCATTCGACTGTAATACATTACAAAGCAATGTCCCCTGTGGACATCGATAAAGAAAAATGCATTTAACACACTCTATGGAAAATGTAAGACCATAAAGCATTTCTGGAAAATTCTAGTAGCTCTGATGAAAGACCCACAATTAAGATCCAATATTACGTGCAACCTTGACATTTAGTAAAACTGGGAGGGTCATAAATACAAGTCTTCCTCCCCAAGTCTGACCACTTGCGGGCCAAACAGCCCTCCTTACCAATGGGACCAAGCACAATACTTGCCCATCCCTGAGTATTAGATGTCAGTCTCCTGACAGCCTAGAGAATTATTCAAAACAAGCCAATCATGTCATCCTGAGGGAACCAGGAGGCATCTCTCTTCTTGATCTTACAAAACCTTACTCTTACACCCCTGACTGATCCCTCTGTTCCCAAATGCAGCCCCCATGCAGCCCCCGTGGTATGTAGTGTCCTCCTCCTCTGGGGTGTGAGTACAGTATCTAATTGGCTTCATCTCTTTATCGTCGGGTGTCACTCCTTATCCCTGGAAGAGGAATCTTTCCCTTATCAACCGGATAAAGAGGAGGTGATTAAAACAGCAGCATCTTTCAAATTTTTAAAGGTACCCACTTTCAAAATTTCACTTCCAAGAATATAGCCTATGAAAGACTCACAAACACACATACAAAAATGCATGCAGAAAAAAGAATATTCACCAGAACGTTGTATTTTTTAAAAAGTGAAAAATTGGTAGCAACTGTCCATCCATCAGGAAATGGTTAAATAAATTATCATCAGTATAATCTCTGAAATACTATATAACAATTAAAATGATATAGAATGGACTCCAAGACTTATTATATTTAAGCAATGCATAGAATCGATTTATGCAAAATAACATACACCTACACACACACACACACACATACACACAATAAAAACATGGAAGAAAAATGCCAAACTGATCAAAGAGGTTGTTTGGAAGGTGAGGAGAGGGACAAGAGGAGGCTTCTGTGTTTTTATGTTGTTTAATTTTGTACAGTTAGAGTCTTCTACACTAAAAATTCATTCTAGTATCACTTCTGTGATGTGATAGAAATTTAAAGGCAAGAAAAGTAAACCAAACTATATATAAAAATCTCATAGACCGACACCTGGTGATTGTTTGTAGTAACGTAACACAACCAAGAATAGGAATGGCTCGTCTGAATATCCCAGCACCAAAGATATCTTCTGGGCCTTTGTGCTACGTGTTGACTTAGCCTGGTAAGTTTTTCTCAGCTTTTCTCCAGGAGTCACATATTCTGGAGGAGTTGTGCAAGACTGATGGATCAGCTAATGCATTTTTTGCAAATCCTTTTCAATGCCCTTCCTACCCCATCTTGTATTTACCATCATCATCTCATGCAATATGTTAAAAACAAAACAAACAAGTATATAAAGAGGAGGATGAGTTCCAGTGAATGAGAGAAATGAAAAATGGCTAAGTACTGTTCATCCTAGTGTGAAGACCAGAAGAGCCCTTGGCAACTGTTTCTTCATGCTAAGTGAAAATGTGAATTTAACGAAAAAATTATGGAGATGTCTTTTCCTTTTTCTCTCTTTAAAGAAGCCATTTGGCTAGTGAATGGCAAGCAGCATTAGCGAGAAATCACGTACTTGATGCAGATCCTAATGGAGGTCATCAGACCTTGGGCCACACTCCATCAACTGTACCTATCGAAGTCTATCCCTGCCCTGCCATGGGCCATCCCGCTCAACCTTCTCCATTTGCCCTGAGGACAGACTCCCACCTCAAGCTCCACTCTGACCCTTCCTCTCCCCAGGGACTCGCTTTGATATCTCACCACACTGATGCCATCATTGAGAAGGGCCTCCCCGAAGATCATCATGTAGAGTGGCTCATTCACACGCGCCTCCTCAAACACAGCCAGCACAGCTACGGGGTCAACGGCTGAGATCAGGCTGCCAAAGAGCAGGTTCTGAAGTAGGTTGACATCACTGAGGCCAAAGGCTTTGATCTGGCAGATGAGGTAGAGGGAGAGGCCAATGCCAAAAGCATTAATCAGGGCCCCCAGGCCTGCCCACCATAGGATGGACCCAATGTTCTCAAAGAAGGGCCGGGTGGGCATGAAGTAACCACCTTCCAGGACGATAGGTGGAAGGAGATACAGGAAGTAGATGCTTGTATCCATGACGGGAGGAGATTTATGGTCAGTGCCAAAGATGATGGCACCCACCAGAGCCCCAACGATGATGAGGAGGCAGCTTTCTGGCATGAGGCCTGGTAGTCTGTGGTAAAGATGGAAGCCTAGGGAAAAGCAGAGAACCACATTTAGAGGTTTGCAAATACGATGGCTCTGGCTACTAAGATACCAGGAGACTGGTATAAAAGAAGCCTTCTAAAACCAGTTGAGGGGACTTTGGGTAGGCTGGCATGCAGTCCTGAGCCTCAGGACCCCATCTGTAGTGGGGGCTGGAAGTGCTGCAGGGAGTCTCGATGAGGTCAAATACTTAACATGCCGGGCCCAGTGAAGGTCTCAGAGTGGTCCTCAGCCAGCCATCCCCTCCCCTTCCTCCTCCCTGCTTCCCTACCTTATGGGATCCAAGAGGGCAGTGGGGGAAGAGAAATGAAGACTGTGGAGCTCCTTTGCATTCCTGCAAAACCCACCTTTGAGGCTCATTCAGAGTCAGTCACAGTCACCTAAACATCAGCTTCTTCCAAACCTCCCTTCCACAAAACCAGTAAAAGAAAATTCAGCCTTTTATTTTATTTTCCTTATTTAACCAATGACACTGCCATCAGGCCAGCCAGGTATAAAGGAAATCAAGGGGCACCTGGGTAGCTCACTTGGTTGTGTTCCTGACTCTTGGTTTTGGCTCAGGTCATGATCTCTCATGGGTTGGGGAATGGAGTCCTGCATGCATTGGGCTCCGTGCTTAGTGAGGAGCCTACTTGAGGATTCTCTCTCTTTGTCCTTCCCCCTATGTGCTCTCTTTCTCTCTCTCTCTTTCTCTTTCTTTCTCTCTCTCTCTCTCTCTCAAATAAATAAATAAATCCTAAAGAAAGCAGGAAATCAAGTTGCTTTCCCTGAACCTCCATCACTTGGCCCCCGTGTAATAGCTTCTTATTTTATCATATATATCTCTCGGTAGCTGCCCCTAAAGATCATCTCCTCCTCCCCATTTTGACAGTCACTGCCTTTATGTAAGGGGTCCCATTCTCCATCCTGTCTTCTGTACTGGCTTCCTGATCTTCTATCTCACCCTCACTCCCCTAGCCCATTCCTGATGCCAGATGACTTTTCCAAACTACGTGTATCTGCTCATCTCATTCCCCATCTAAGACTCTGAAGGCACACAAAGCATCTCACAGATTTTAAACTAAGGGCATTTGTGAAGCATCCTTGAGCCAAGACCAACACACTGCTAAGCACTGCGTGTGACACGGAGAACCAAGCATGTTTATTTTAATTCCAACTATTAATCATATTTCAGATAAAGACATTAACAAATAAGAAGACAAACATAAAGCAAAGCGTAAGTATGCAGTGAAGTATATATTGACTATACCGACATGCATGAGAATAGATCAGAGCACAGCAGGCCGCTCTGGGGTTCTCTCCAAGTCAATATCCCTCCCACCCACCACCATCCTTATGCATCCTATGTTACAACCAACCACATACCTTTTCCCTGTGATTCCCCTTT
This sequence comes from Canis aureus, assembly GCF_053574225.1. Lineage (NCBI taxonomy): Eukaryota > Metazoa > Chordata > Mammalia > Carnivora > Canidae > Canis > Canis aureus. Next base: position 43,380,194 of record NC_135621.1, read on the forward strand.
CCTGTCTTCATTTATTGCTGCCTGGGTTGTTCTTTTCTTCAATCTTGTGCAATCTTCAAAATTAAACTTTTCCCAACTGCTTTCCAAGGAAATCATATGTCTTCCTCTGAATCGCCATAATATTTTATCACTATCTAACAACAATGTTCTCTTTCTATCATTTTCTGTGCATGACTTATCTCCCCTGCTAACCTCCAGATTCTTTCAACTCAGACAGAATGATGTACATCTCTATATCTCCCCAAAGTACTTGGCAAGATGTCTTGCACACAATAGCTGGTCTATTTGCTGAAAGAATCTATAAGTGTGTAAATGAATGATTGGTTGGTTTATGTGTTCACCAGAGAAGCTTTTATATGAGAAGAAGTTGAACAGGTTTTGGAGGATGACTAGGACTTACATAGTTGGACAGCAGAAGAGAAGAGATATATTAGGTGGGGAGAACTCCAAGACAAAAATGAAGAAAGATGGGAATGGCTGAGTCAGATGAATGAGTGGTCTGACATTCATTGAGGAGATCCACCTGGCTGGAGCAAATTATGAATTGGGAAAAATATTGGAAGGAGAGTTGGAAGATGATTGATCCTAATAAGAGAAGGTCTTGAGTTCAAGGCTAAGGAGTGTAGATTTCCCCCACAGGTCACTCGGAGCCATTTAATGTCTCTTTAGGAATTTTAATTCCATTTTAGCCATTCTGATAGGTATGAAATGGTATTTTATTGTGGTTTTGATTTGTATTTCCCTGATGATGAGTGATGTTGAGCATCCTTTCATGTGTCTGTTGGCCATCTGAAAGTCTTTGGAAAAATGTCTGTTCATGTCTTCTGTCCATTTCTTATCTGGATTATGTATTTTTGGGATGTTGGGAATGCAAACTGGTGCAGTCACTCTGTAAAACAGTATGAAGTTTCCTCAAAAAGTTAAAAATAGAACTACCATATGACCCAGCAATTGCACTACTACGTATTTATCCGAAGGATTAAAAATACAGACTCAAAGGGGCACATGCACCCCAGTGTTTATAGCAGTATTATCAACAATAGCCAAACAATGGAAAGAGCCTAATTGTCCATCAACCTACGAACGGATAAAGAAGATGTGAGATATATATAAATATATATGGAATATTACTCAGCCATAGAAAAGAATGAAATCTAGCCTTTGCAACAATGTGGATGGAGCTAGAGTGTATTATGCTAAGTGAAAGCATGAAAGCAGTCAGTCAGAGAAAGAGAAATACCATATGATTTCACTCATATGTGGAATTTAGTAAGAAACAAAACAGATGAACGAACATAAGGGAAATTTAAAAACAGAGAGAGAAAGAAGCAAACCATAAGAGACTCTTTTAACTATAGAGAACAAACTGAGGGTTGATGGAGGGAGATGGGTAAGGGATCGGCTAAATGAGTGATAAGTATTAAGGAGGGCACTCATTGTGATGAGCACTGGGTGTTATATGTAAGTGACAAATCACTAAATTCTACACAAAAAAACCATATATGTTAACTAACTAAAATTTAAATAAAACTTGAAATTAAAAAATAAAATTAAAAAAGGAATTTTAAGTACACTCATCCAAAATCCATGTAGGGTTTCCTGATCACAGCTTTGAATTTCATTTATTATCAGCAGACAGATTATTATGATAGAATATAATTCTAATTATTACAGAATAATTAGAATCAAGGGATATTTGATACTTGTCCAAAACCACAATCCTACCCACTGCTTCAAGATCGGTTTAAGGCCTCTTTAAAGAGTTTGGGAGTCCTGCTCTCTCCATTTCCTAATGACAACCTTCTCTTCCTCCTCTCCGCCTTCCTCTTCCTCTTCCTTCTTTTTCCTCTTCTCTAATTAGTACTTATTTTAACTACCCTGAACTTTTTAACAGGTAAAAGAAGTAGAAGAGCCTCTAGTGTGACTTTCTCAGGACCCGTGTCTCCCCAGTTTGGCCCTTCTTCCAGGAATTGAGTTTCCTGAGATGGATCTAACGTGTACCTATGTTACGCCAAGTTACACCTACACAGCGGTAGCAGGAAGAGGCACTATGCACTGTAAAGTAGGGCATTGTAAAGCGAAACACCAAGTGCATTCACACTTTACAATCCTCCTTCCCTTTCATAATGGACAATAGAGTTGGTCACTTTGAGAGTTTACAGCTCCAGCACCTGGAATTTGAACGGCCACCAATAACAAAGTTTGGCCTGAAAGTCAAAGATGGCCCTATGATTCCATTCTGCCCAATAACTCAAGAAACACCCTTCTACAATGTGCCAAGAGGTGGAACTAAAATAAAAGATAAACAACAAAATCTGAGGCAACTCTGTGTTGTCTTTGTTCTATAATATTATTCTTCTCTAATACACATAGTTGGCTGTTTTAAAAAGGATTGAAGGAAAGTTGTGATGTTCTTGTGTCAGAGTGCCTACTAGGCAGTGCTAGATTCATTTTTTTCCCCATTAAATTAAATATCTTGAGGCCAGGAACCATGGTCATTTCCACATGTGGTATGGGCATTCAATATATGTGTCTTGATAGAATGTCTGAATGAAAGAATGAATGTTAAATATAATGATTATTAATTATATATCTTTTTTGAAGATTTTATTTATTCAGGAGAGACACACAGAGAGAGAGAAGCAGAGACACAGGCAGAGGGAGAAGCAGGTTCTCCTCAGGGGAGCCCGATGTGGGACTCCATCCCCGAACTCCAGGATCACGTCCTGAGCTGAAAGCAGAGCTTAACCACTGAGCCATCCAGGAATTCTGAATATTAATTATATTTTGATTCAAGTTTTACAATATAGAATCTAAAGAAATCTTTATAGATTCCTTACATGTTAAAGTTCTGAGTCTTTTTCTCTTGCCCCACACAAATGAGCCACCATGTATAAAACTATAAGCCCAGTATTTGACACATGAGAAATAATAATCACTAACTGTAGCCTTCTTTCCATGTACAGTACAGAAATAGTCTGAGTTCTTAATGACTAGCAAATAGGAAAATGTATTTGAATAAGCATGATCCAACTAATAACCTACTGAAGTTTTTTCTTTATCTAAAGTATGTTGAAGTCCATCAAAATGCAAATCAAGAACGTTTAAGCCAATAGTCTTGTGAACAACAGTGTCTTTACCATCCTCTGAACTTCTAGATGTGGTGATTCTGGGCACATGCAATACTCTAAAAAACAATCTGTGTTTTATGCTAATATAAAACAAAGATAAACTATATCCTTTCTGCATTGGGCTGTTTACTGACATAGAATGTAAATCTCTTTGCCACTAGGAAATCCTACTTTGCACCAAAAGGAGGCCTTAGAAATCATTTCATAGTTGGGCACATGGAGACTTAGAAAGACATGGTGACCAGCTAGTCAGTGGCAGCTCTAGTTCCTTCATTTGCAGACCAACTTCCCCCATTGCCATGAAGGGGGAAGGAGTGGGTGGGGACAGTGTTGTTCACAAAGGAAAACTCAAGATCCACACAAGACCACTTTGAACAATCTCGATGCCCATGTGATTGTACAGAAGGCCCTAGAACTCTAGCTCTGAACTGAGAATGTCATCCCCTTAGAAAGCCGTTTCTACTTGAGCACTTTATAGAAATAACGTGAGATCCTTTGTATAATTTCACGATTTGACAAATCACACAGGAGTTCTTCAAAGTAACAATCTCCCATCACTCTTCATACTTTCCTAGCTCAAAATGAATAGCAGTTTGGAAGGAGCATCTATTAAATACACCGGTACCTCCGTCACCCCTGGGGAGGGAGTTCGATGAGTAGACAGAGCCAACAGTCCTGATCCCAAGAGGTTAACAGCCAGGTCCCGTAGCTCAACCCACATTTCACGCCCATGCTAGAGGGAAATTATAAATAAGCATCAAAATGTCTCATAGATTCTATCCCAGTAGGACAACTTGTCCACTCAAGTAACAAAGTTCATAACAAAGGCAAAGGGGATGTTAAGCTTAATGTTAATTGAGATAACTGTATCAGTCTTTCACTTTGGAATAAGCTGGTTTTAAGGAGACAAGGAGGTGGAGTTAGGAATTAAATGATAACAGAGTGTAAGCCATTACTTGAGGTTTTGGCACAAATAACCCTGATTAGAATTTAATCTATGAATTTGAATTCCCTTTATTTCACAAAGGAAACCAGTGGGGCACTGGAGCCATTTGACTCAGGCATAAACCAGTATCTTACTGACACATCATCTTCTATGCCCCCATAGCCCATCACTGAGTAATTTAAGAGTAACCTCTAATTGTCTTGCTCCTTGCTTTCTGTCATTCTGCAAAGAGCACATGTCACTTTTAAAGAATAAACAATGGGAGTCATTGATGAAGCCCACATTTACATGGTCAAGAATGAGGAAAGAATATTGTACAGAAGAATCATTATGTGCTCCTGAAATGTCCAATGGGCATCATTCTGAGGTCTACCTGCCTCATTCTCTATATCTTAATGCATAGAACTTGAAATTTTTACATGCCAAATAATGTCACACGGGTGTCACCCTGAAATAAGAAATCAAAGCAACCCAGAACCCAGAGAGTATGCTCAAATTTCAAAACACAGTCCTGAAGCATTACACGGCTTTATAAAAAAAAGCAGTTATGATTTCCCCTTGACTAAAAGGAACATATTTTCTTTTTTGTTGTAATAGCAATGACAGTTAAAATCCATATAGTTCACCACCTACAAGGCATTTTCACATCATTATCTCACATGGAGAACAACTCCCACAAGCAGGTGTTTGGGGACTTACCTATTTTTGCAAGGGATGCTAGAAGTATCCACAGGGTGACCTCATAAGGAATTTGCACGTAGTCATAATCCAATGCAAAAACAGATATCTTCTCATCTGCCTCTGAGCTGGCAGCAGCAAACCGAACATTAGGCTCATGCTGGGCAGTGGAATTTGTGGATTCGTTCAAATCTGAAGATGCTTCAGAACACTTGAAGGCCACCAGCAGTAGCAACCAGTTCCAAGGACTGAAAGGCACAAGCATCTGAAAACCCATCCTGTGGGCTTCTCGTACCCCTTGTGTCACTGTGTGCCACACATCCGCAGCCGAGGAGGGTTTCTAGAGAGCAGACGCGTCTACCTGGGTCAAAGGTAATATACGCACAGTCTGTGGGTCATTCCAAGAAGAGTCCAAGCATGTCATGGAGTTGTGAGTGTCGATGTTTTCAAATCACCTTTAAAGGATTTGTGTTCAGACAACTCAGCTTCTCGCTCAAATGCATCAGTCATTCAGTAGACTCGTTAAAGCCCAAGTCACCTGTGTGACCTTCATCCGATCGATCATGATTTGAAGAACAGTTTAGGAAAGGGAAAGGTATGTCTTCGTTCAAAGCTGTTTCCTCACTTCACTGCATACTGGTTTCATCTTGTGGATGAAAATTAAAAAGGATACCACGGTGTTCATTCCAGATATCACTGGAGTCCTTCTGACGAGGAGGAAGGGAGTCCTTCCCTCTCCACTAGGTCTCAGCAAGGAGCTACCTGGCCTGCACCTGCTCCTTCTCTCCTCCCCCTGCCTCGCATTTGTTTTGAATGGGCAAGGCTGCAGGTAGCTCCTGCACCACACTTAATTATTTGCTCTGATAGGACTTTTGTAATGAAATGCTTTCCTTGAAGTGTTTTCCGGGGGTTACGCTGCTGACACCTAGTGGGCAGCTGCAATATGACACTTCGGCGTCTTTAACGATGAACGACTAAGGTGGTCTTGTCATTATCACCCGCACAGGGCATTTCCGAGAGCAGAGAAAAGCGATTAATAATGATGCCAGACTCTAGGTGTCAGCCAGGATGGTCCTGGAATCATACGGTCTCTGCAAATTAGGAAGGAAGAGGAGGCAGTGTAACACATTACTGAACTCATGAGCAGTAATTCAAAGAAAGTTCTAGATTTCCATGAACTTCATACAGGAAAAAACAAACAAACAGAAGAACAAGTTTCATGAAATACATCTACAACCTAGTTTAAAAAAAAAAAAAAACCTCCATGGCACATGCAAGTTTTTCATTTTAAAGAATTTTGTTATTATGGTCTATTTGTTCAGAAAGAGCAGTACTACAGAGTGTTTATCTACTTCTGTTTCTTCTACATCTGGCCAGGTGGCCTTAACCAGATTAGATACCTTTCAAAGCATCCTTATCTGTAAGGGATGATGATATCTTCATCAACTGGCTGGAAGCATTAAATGAGATAAAGAAAGTAAAGTATCTGGCATTTAACTGGCACTTAAATGTTGGTTTTTAAGAGCTCTGCTGCAATGAGGAATAGTGCTCAATAGAAAATGAGAATTATTGGGATCCCTGGGTGGCGCAGTGGTTTGGCGCCTGCCTTTGGCCCAGGGCGCGATCCTGGAGACCCAGGATCGAATCCCACATCGCGCTCCCGGTGCATGGAGCCTGCTTCTCCCTCTGCCTGTGTCTCTGCCTCTCTCTCTCTCTCTGTGTGTGACTGTCATAAATAAATAAAAATTAAAAAAAAAAAAAAAAAGAAAATGAGAATTATTATTCATAAACAGTCTCAATGCCTCTTCCATATCAAAGTGCAGGACGATTTATATATATTTTTGGTTCATGTTAGTGAGTGTAGATGACTCCCACCCCCCACCACATGCTCAGCAAAGATCACTGGGAAGCAGGGGTAGGAGGTGTTGAGGGAGGCTAGCATCTAGATGCAACATCTTAGTAAGACAAGGATTAAAAGCTCTCATACGGATTTTTTTTCCTCTTTCCTTTACAATTAGGCCCTAAGATCTGATTTAGTCACTAAACTGAGACCATTACGTTGATAGCAAGCAGGTCACCGTATTGGGTCATTTTGTTTTTTTCAGAAAAGATGACATGCATAGCCTTGTAATGGAAAACTTCTTTAGAATATATATTTTATCTTTTCATTTGCACTTTTATTTTACTTTTGTTTTCTAAAGAGAAATGGGAGAGAATTTCCCATGGTGCTCCATGCCAAGGCCAAAAGTAAGAATCAGAAAAACTCTGTTCTCAGGCATTAATTACCTGGTTCAGTCCAGGAAAGTCACTTTACCTGTTTTGAGCCTCAATTTTGTCATCTATAAAATGAAGATGCTGTCCATACGGTATCTTTTCCTGCTCTAAAATTTCAAATCTTTGTGAAACAAAGATTTTGCCTTACACTCAACTGGTAGCTGAGTTTTTTATCAGAGAAGTGATGCCAAGATCAGGGGATAGTGAGAGGAAAACCTGAATTCTATAACAGTCAACCACCTTGTCTTCCAGGTTAAGATTTGCTGTTCCCCCTTGTCAACCCTTGGCACCACTTCCATCCATGCAATACTGCTTTCACACAGCTGCCTGAAATATTCTTTCTGAAATTGCCTTCCCTTTTTAATTTTTTTATTTGTATTTTTATTTTTTGCCTTCCCTTTTTTTAAAAAAAAAGATTTTATTTATTTATTCATGAGAGACACAGAGAGAGAGGCAGAGAAACAGGCAGAGGGAGAAGCAGGCTCCCTACGAGGAGCCCAATGCCGGACTGATCCCAGGACTCCGGGATCACGACCTGAGCCAAAGGCAGATGCTCAACCAATGAGCCACCCAGACACCCCTAAAATTGCCTTCTTAATCTTGATTCTCTAGAAAACAGTATGAGACAAAGCTTACGTGAGTGGTACAAACCAAAGGTAGCAAAGTAAGAGATAAAAGGAAACAAGGGAGAAACGCTTCCAGAATGGCAGTGTGGGGAACTGCATAGACCCTCTTTAGTGTTAGGGAGACAACCATAATTGGGAAGAACTATTGAAAATAAAGGGAATAGCCATTCAGTCTGTAGAAATTGTCTTATTGGCATATAGTAATTAAAGACAATCTTCTAAATATTAGTAAAACCTGTGAGAGTCTATGGCCAGACTTGTTTCTGCCCCTACCTTCCTGTTCAGTATAAGGAAAACTCTACTCCAGCTGGGCACAGACAAGAGGATGGGGATCCCTCTAACCCCAGATCTTAGTTTAGGGCTACTAATTCTACTCAGAAAGTCAGAATATCAGTATTTGTCATCAGTATCACCCCTCCCCCCATTCCCCAAGCAAGGTATTATATGAGCTGTATTGCCTACAAGTATGACCAAGAGATCCCTTCACCTATACAGCCCCACTCACTCATAGGCTTGAAATTCTACCCCAAGCATGGTGGGCCAAGAACACTGGGCCCCAGTCACTCTCACCCCCACTTACAAGGCTGAGTTTCCACACCAGGGAAGACAAGCCAAGAAGACAAAGAGTTACTGCCCCTGTCCAGCAGCTCATTTATATAGTAGCAGTGTTACTCCCAGAGAAGCAGGTTGCTGTCCCTGTCCCTTTCCAGGGTATTGGAACAGAGGTTCTGTTAAAGGGGAAGGCAGGCCATAGAACAAAGAACTCCTCATGTTATTTCTCAGGGAACTGACTTTACTTGTAACAAAATGTAGGGAAGCTCAAGCCCAAGGGAGATTTAGGTAGAGCACAAGTAAGAAGGGCCAGTAGCTCCCTGACACCAACATGTGAAAGGTAGATTACTTAGAAGCATTACGGAAGAACTAGGGAAAGAAACAGATAAGAAAAGGGGCACCTGGGTGGGTCAGTGATTGAGCATCTGCCTTCATCTCAGGGTGTGATACTGGGGTCCTGGGATCTGACTGAGTCCCACATCGGGCCCCCTGCAGGGAGTCTGCTTCTCCCTCTGCCTGTGTCTCTGCCTCTCTCTCCCTCTCTGTGTCTCTCATGAATAAATAAATAAAATCTTTTTTAAAAAACGAAAATCTTAAAAAAAAATCATCATAGGGTCAGAGAAGTGTCAAAGACTGGCAGCAAAGATTACCCTGAAAAGGGCCTGACTTTATTTTAGAGCAGACTGCTGAGCAATTTAAGGCCTGTTCAACACAATGGATCAATCAGCTAGCAATTACTGGAGGCTAACAGCTAGGTATAATGTTAATAGAAACAACAGACCAGCTAGAAGCTTAATAAGGAGATTAAAAGAGCCAAAGAGAACCCTAATTCAAGGCACTGTCATCCCAGGTGAGAGAGGAAGAAGTCAGGGGGGTTATGAGTATGCCCAAGACTGTATGGTTAAAGTCTGCATAGGGAAATGGACTTTACTGAAATAGTCCATCCAATTCACTAAACAAACAAACAGACAACCAAACCACAGTAACACCTGGTGTTGGAGGAAGGGGAGGAATCAGTAACAAGAATCGCTACAAGATGTTAAAATATTTAGTTTTTAACAACAACCAAAATGTAAGACCATATACTATTTCCAGAAGATATTAAAAAAACAAAGATTTATTTATTTATTTAATATTTATTTTTATTTTTTTATTTTAGAGAGAGAAAGAGCAAGTGGCGGGAAGGGCAGAGGGAGAGGGAGAGAATCTCAAGCCAACTCCCTGCTGAGCATGGAATCTGACATGGGTCTTGACCTCATGACCCTGATATCATGACCAGAGCTGAAACCAAGAGTTGGTGGTGCAACCAACTGAGCCACCCAGGAGCCCTGAAAATATACTTTTAGATTTAAAGATACAAGTAGTTTAAGGGGTGGGGGGGTGAAGGGGGACACTGCACCTGAGTGGCTCAGTCCATTAAGTGTCTGCCTAAAGCTCAGGTCATGATCTCAGGGTCCTGGCATTGAACCCCACATCAGGCTCCTGCCTAGTGGGGATCCTGCTTCCCCCCCCCCCCCCCGCCTGACTTGCTTGTGCTCTCTCTTTTTGTCAAATAAATAAATAAAATATTTCAAAAAAGACACAGGTAGATTAAAAATAAAAGGATGGAGAAAGGATATCGTAAGGCAATAAGGTAAGAAAGCTGGAATGGCTATACAAATAACAGACAAAATAGATGTTAAGACAAAAATATTTTATTTTATAAAAATAAAAGGGCCAATTTATCAAGAAAATATAGTCATTATAAACTTCTCTATAACAAATGGGATTTGTCCCAGGAATACAAAGCCAGCTAACCATCCACATGTCATTTAGGATAACATCATATCAAAAGAATAAAGGACAAAACCACAGGCTATTTCAATAGACTGAGAAGAGGTATTTAACAAAATTTAATAACCCTTCATTTTAAGAATACTCAACAGTGTAGGAATGGAAGGGAACTTCCTCAACATGAAGAAGGCAATCTATAAAAAAATCCATCCACAGCCACCATCATCCATAATGGTGAAGATTAAATACTCCCATAAGATCAAGAACAAGACAAAGATGTCTGCTTTTGCCGCTCATATTCAACATTCTACTGGAGGTTCTAGCAAGGGCAATGGGCAAGAAAAATAGGTAAAAGATGTACAGATTGGATGGGGAAAAGTAAAACCATCTGTATTTACATGACATGTCTTTGTATATATAGGAAATCCTAAATAATTGAATAAAATACTCTTAGATCTAATAAGTAACTTCAGTAAACTTTCAGGATATGACATCAGTATACAATAACAAACTGTATTTTAACAATGACAATTACAAATACCAAAATGACAATGACAATACCAAAATGAAATTAATAGCATCAAAAGCTAAATTTCTTAGGAATGATTTTAACAAAAGCAATGTAAAACTTGTGTTCCAAAAAAACACAATGTTGAAAGCAGTTAAAGAAGACTTAAATAAGTGGAAAGATATCCTTGTTCATGGATCAAAAGACTTAATATTGTTAAGATGGGAATATTCCCCCAAAATGATCTACAGATTCAACACAATCTCTTTCAAAATCCTGTGTCTTTTTTTTCTATTCAGAAATTGACAAACTGGTCCTGAGATTTATATGGAATGTGCCCATAAAAGCCGGTCTCCAAAAAAATTCTTGAAACGAGAAAAAACAAAGCTAGAAGACATACACTTCTCAATTTCAAAACTTACTGCAGAGTTTGGGCGCCTGGGTGACTCAGTCAGTTAAGTGTCTGACTCTTGATCTCAGCTAAGGTCATGATCTCAGGGTCACGAGATTGGCCTGGTTAGGCTCCATGCTCCATGCAGAGTCTGCTTGAGTATTCTCTCTCCCTCTGCCACTCCCCCTGGTCACTCTCTCTTTCCTTCTCTCTCAAATAAATAAATAAATCTTTGTAAAATAATCTTTACAAAGCTTTAGTAATCAAAATTATGTGATATTGGCATTAAGAATGCACATACAGGGATCCCTGGGTGGCGCAGCGGTTTGGCGCCTGCCTTTGGCCCAGGGCGTGATCCTGGAGACCCGGGATTGAATCCCACGTCGGGCTCCCGGTGCATGGAGCCTGCTTCTCCCTCTGCCTGTGTCTCTGCCTCTCTCTCTCTCTCTGTGACTATCATGAATAAATAAATAAAATCTTTAAAAAAAAAAAAAAAAAAAAGAATGCACATACAGATAAGTAGAGCAGAACTGAGAAAACAGAAATCAATCTTTTCATTTATTGTCAATTGATTCCTGACAAGTGTTCCAACATAATTCAATAGGTAAAAAATAACTTTTGGGGGGCACCTGGGTGGCACAGTTTGTTGGGCGTCTGCCTCTGGCTCGGGTTGTGATCCTGGGGTCTGGGATTGAGCCCCGCATTGGGAATCCCAGCTCAGTGGGGAGTCTACTTCTTCCTCTCCCTCTGTGTGCTCACTCCTCTCTCTCAAATAGATAGATAATAAATCTTTAAAAAATAAAAAAATTAACTTTTTCAACACATGGTGCTAGAAAACCTTATATCCACAAGCAGAAGAATGAAGACATACTCCATCCTTATACCATACTTAAAAGTTAATTCAAAATGGAGTATGGACTAAGGTAAGAGCTAAACCCCAAACTACAAAAAAAAAAAAAAAAAAAAAAAAGGAATAAATAATAAATTTTAATGATCCTGAATTAAGCAAAACTTTCTTATATACACAACCCAAAGCCACAATGAACAAAAGAAAAAAACAGATAAACTGGATTTCATCAAAATAAAAACCTTGTGCTCCAAACTATACTATCAAGGAAGTGATAAGGTCAATTCACAGAATGGGAAAAAAATCTTGTAACTCACATGTCTGATAAGGGACTTGTATCCTGAATGTATAAAGAGCTCTTACAGCCCAATAATGAAAAGATAAATAACCCAAATAAAAAAATGGACAAAGGATCTGAAAAGGCATTTCTTCAAAAATTGTACATAAATGGCCAATAAGTACATGAAAAGAGGCCCGATACTATTAGTCAAAGGGAGAGATGATTCAAAACCACAATGAGATGTCATTTCATACTTGCTAAAATGGCTAAATAGTAATGATAATAAGAAGAAAGAGGAATAGGGGAAGAAATGTAATAACTAATGTTGCCAAAGCTGGCAAAGATATAGCAGGAATGTAAAATGCTACTGGAAATCTAAAATGAGTCAGTTTGGATTTCTCAAAATGTGAAACACAGCATTACCACATGACTCAGCAACTCTACTCTCAGATACATACCCTCTGATGTTTCAAGAACACATTTTGCATTGTGCAGGTTTCCGAGACTAGAACTGAGAAGATGAGACATTTAGGAAGAGTCCTGGCAATTGATAAGAAGGAGCCTTTCAATTATATCCTCATTGTTCAGTTGAAACAAATTCGTCCTTATGTGTGTTTACATTGTAATACAATCCACATGATAATTATCAGTTTATTTAATTCCTTGAGAAAGATCAATTGAGAAAGTTTCAGGGCACTGTAGGGCACTGGATACTTACCCATCCATTGGTGTACATAGAAAGAGTTATGTTTTTGTTTTTTTGTTTTGTCAGAGAGAGAGAGAGAGAGACAGAGAGAGACAGAGAGAGTAGGGGAGGGGCAGAGAGAGGGACAGAGAATCCAAAGCAGGCTCCATGATCCTGAGATCATGACCTGAGCAGAAATCAAGAGCCAAATGCTTAACCAACTGAGCCACTGAAGCACTCCTACATAGAAAGAGATTTTAAAGGTAAAGGGAAAAAGACCACTCTCACTTGCAAGACAAAGAATGAAAGGAATTATTCTGGAATTATAGGTCAGCAGCAAGCTACTGAAATGTGTCATGCTTTTGGTCTAATTATCCAATAACTGTATGGGCAGTAGAAACCCGGCCTGCTCTGACCTTTGGTGCCAGGTGCCAAGAATCCTTGCTATCCTTGTCCTCTGCCCTTGGAAACCCATCTACTCACACAGTCCAGTGGTGGGGGAGGAGTGACCTGCTGTCCTCTCCCCAGTGGATCCCTTATAATTTAAGTGACCATATCCGGTCCACCCTCATGGGACTAATTAAGGGTGGTGCACCCAGCAGAGGGATCATCCATTCCCCTAGGTCTCCAGCTGTGCATAGCTGGAAGCAGAGTTTTGGGGGCTTGGTCCTCTTCCTTTTCACCCTCAGTTTTGTTTCCCGAAGGCAACTTTTTTTGTCTTAAGAGAAGCTGCAAAAGAAACGAGGGCTGACATTGACTCCCTACTCTGTACCTGCGTGCATGATGGTTAGAAAGTCCACTCTCTCCCAGAACAGGTTTCAAACAAAATGATGAGCACCTGTTTCCTTCCTTCCCAGAGTGTCTGGCAGTAATTGACTTTACCAGAAATTATTTGTGCAGTACTTTTGGGACCGACAGAATTAGCTGCTTGCCCCTGAGCTCCTGTTACTTTTTCATAGCTGAACTTTGTATTTTTTGTTTCCCCCCAGGAAGAAGAACAAGAAAGCAGAGCTAGAGAACTGGCCAGTGCTGTCCAGAAACATGATTTGCTTTCCAAGCCCATAGCTAGCAATTAAGCTGGATGGCCTTGGATGGAGTTCTGGCAGACGATACCCCTAAATTGAAAGGCTGCATCCCACGCTGGAGTGAAGTCAAGAGCTTTGACCCTGCTTTCAGGACAGGAGAGCTGAACTCTGTTCCTGCTCCCCAAAGTCAACTTTCCACTGCTCAGAGAAACAGAGGGGGCTGCTGAATTGTTTCATCAACTCTGGAAGAGTCCCAAACGTGATTCCCTCTTGAAAGCCACAAGATCAGACCTGTTTCTGGGGTATATCCTGAACACTCAGCTCAGATATAAGAGAAAGGCTCTTACAGGGAGGTAGCTTTTTGATAATTGAAGCAACTTGGAGAGGATTATGTCTTTTTTAAAGTTTATTTTGCTTATTGAGATATAATTCATGTATAGCATTACACTATTTTCAGGTGCACAATGTAGCGATTGGTATTTGTGTATATATTCCCAAATGATCACCGCACTAAGTCACACTAAGTTAGTACGCATCAGCACACATACTTACAAATCTTTTTTCTCGTGATGGTAATCTTTAAGATTTACTCTCTCAGCAACTTTCAAATTACAGTGCAGTACTATTAACTGTAGTCACTACATCCCCAGGACTTATTATTTCATAGCTAGAAGTTTGTACCGTTTGACCACCTGCACCCTGCACCCACTTTGGCTCTCCCCCACCCAACCACTACCACTGGCAATCACAATCTATTCTCTGCATCTATGAGTTCATGTTTTTATTTTAGATTTTAGAAATAAGTGAGATTATATGATATTTATCTTTCTCTGAGTTATTTCACTTGGCATTATGTCCTCAATGTCCGTCCATATTGTCACAAACGGCAAAATGTACTTCTTTTTTTATGAATGAATAATGTATTCCTGTGTGTGTGTGTATGTGTGTGTTTGTGTACACACTACATTTATCCATTCATGTGTGGATGGACACTTAGGTTCCTCCATGTCTTCTATTATAAATAATGTTGCTGTAAATATGGGTGCATATATTTTTTTGAGTTACTATTTTCATTTCTTTCATATAAATACCCAGAAGTGGAATTACTGGATCGTATTGGAGTATTATCTTTAATTTTTAAAAGAATCTTCATGCTGTTTTCTGTAGTGGCTGCACCAATTTACATTCCCACCATCAGTACACAAAAGTTTCCCTTTTTCCACATCCTCACTTGTTATTTCTGGTCTTTCTGAAAATAATCATTCTAATAGATATAAAGTGATATCTCATTGTAGTTTTGATTTGCATGCCCCCGGTGAATAGTGATGTTGAGCACCTTTTCATATACCTGTTGATCATCTCTATGTCTTCTTGAAAAATGTCTATTTGGATCCTCTGCCCATTTTTTTTTATGGCATTGTTTAGTATGTTTTGCTATTTAATTCTGTGAGCTCTCTCTGTACTTTGGATACTAACCACTTATCAGATGCTTTGTAAATATTTTCTCCCATTCAGTACATTATCTTTTCATTTTGGTGATGGTTTTCTTTGCTGTGCGGAAGATTTTTATTTTGGCTTTCCACTTATTTATTTTTGCTTTTGTTGCCTTTTCTTTTGGAGTCAAATCCAAAATATCATTGCCAAGACTGATGTCAAGGAGCTTAGAACCTATTATTTTCTTCTAGAAGTTTTATGGTGTAAACATTTATGATGAAGTCTTTAATCCATTTGGGATTGTGTCTTAATGTTGTTAAATGAATTTGTGCCCATGATTCTTAGTCCAAGGTCATTATAGAACCACCCAGGTAAGAGAGATTTTACTCAGTTAAGATATTCTCTGTGGGAAATAAGAAAGGACTTCTGGGACACAAGAAAGCAAAGGCAAAGGTGAATTTAGAGGTCTAGACATTATTTCTACCTTCTCCCCACTCGTGTTGTGGCCTAACCAAAGTTGAATTTGGTTTGAGAACTAAGAACATGCAAGGTTTGTAAAGCCCTTAAACAAAAGTCATGAACTGTCAGTGCAGTTTCTTGTGATATAATTGACATAGCTCTGAGGACCAAGATGAGTGGGGTACCAAGAATGGTGCTACTTTGTCGGGTACTACTTTTTACTCTGACATAAGTCTTATTGTGTGGAGAAGGTGACTGGTTTCTGTGATCAATAGAAAACTAGAAAGCTGGAGAAATCATCCACAGATAACCTGCATTTGCTCCATCTGGGGCAGCCAGCTTCATTCCATTGAGTTCAGTGTTGGTGTGCATACACACACTGTGTGTGTGTGTGTGTGTGTGTGTGTGTGACAAAAGAAAAAGAAAAGGACTGAGGATGTGATCTTTTTACAACATTATGTCCACTTGCAATGGAGTACCCATATCTACACACCCAAACTGGATCTCATTCTACTGAGAAATATGTTAAATGATGTGATTCTGGTGTAATTGAGTCCCTTTGAGAAATGTCTATATTCTGCTTACCCAACAAAAAAGAAGAATCATTTAGTTAATTTTAAGAGAAGGGAAAAAGACAGGTTTGGGAAAGTTAAAAAGAGCTCCTGTCAGGGGTGCCTGGGTGGCTCAGTCAGTTGAGAGTTTGCTTTCAGCTCAGGTCATGATCTCGGGTCCTGGGATTGAGCCCAGCATTGGACTCCCTACTCAGTGGGGAGTCTGCTTCTCCCTCACCCTCTCCCTTTGCCTCTGCCTTCTTCTCTCTCTCAAATAAATAAAATCTTTAAAAAAAGGAGAGTGGGAGAGAGCTCCTATCAGAGTAAGTTGTAAATACCTCTGGGTGTAAGTGGGATGGATTTCCTTATCAGCATTTCCTCAAGCAAAGCTCCAGAGTTTGATTCAACAACTATTGACTGAATGACCCTGTCACAAAGATGTTGTCCAGAACAAGAAGGCAAAAGGAGGAAGTCAATAGAGGAGAAATGAGGTGAAAGAACACAAAGGAAAAGCATGATTCTCCCCACCAAAAACCAAACAAACAACAAACAACAAACAAAAAAAACCCCTGCTTTGTTTGGTATTATTTTCTTTAACTCCAAAAGCCACGACAAAAAAAAACAAAAGCCACGACAAATTCAAATGGCAAACCCTAAGGTGAGTACTCTGAGATATTAAGAAGGAAAAGAGAAAAGTTTTGCCTTACATTAGTCAGGACAATTTAGGTTCTGCCGCTGTAGCAAATAATCCTGGAACTTCAGTGGCTCAACACAGCAAGTTTACGTCTCACTCACATTATGGTCCAATGTGGTTTGGGAAGTCCTTCTTTGTCACACACCAATGCCATCTCAGGCATGTGGACTCCGAGATCACGATGGCAGGAGAGGGAGTGTGGAAACATTATTCCCGCATGTATTTGCCTCTGTGTAGAAATCACGTATCATTTCCATTCATGTTCTAGAAAAATTTGTCTACATGTCCTCATCCAACTACAAAGGAGGCTGGGAAAAGTGACCAACTTGTATGTTCAAAAAGACGAGATGATCTTGGAGAACACATAGCAGAATCTACTACACCTCTGCAGTAGCTCTAATTAGACTCAAGGTGCAACCCTGTTAGTGATCATCCACCCATGGCTGAGTGTTGATTCATAAACATCCTCCTGTGGGACCTGAGCACCCGAAGCGAAGGAGACTCTATAGAATGTCGCAAGGCAGTGGTGGGACAAGAATAAAGCCGTTTCCTGCAGGTATCTTCATAAGTGCAACTGTTCAATAGTCCACTGAGAGTTGGAGAGGCTTGTGAAAAACCTCTAAACATGAACTGAGCCAGATTAGAAAGGTAAGAATGGCTGGTATGAGGTACTTAAATGTGTAAAATTGTGGTCCAAAACTTGCCTTAGTGTAATTGGTTTTGAAAAGGACACCAAAATTCACTCATGGTGGGTGCAGCAAGATGCTAGGTGGGGCTTTCCCAGTTGACTCTGATTTTGGGCAGACATCACAAATTTAAGGATTTGTCATTAAGGAATGACAGTGCCCTCCTGGTCTATCCAGAGGTGTTAGACAAAACCCCTGCAGGACTTCCATGCCACAGCCCCTAGCAGCCAAGAGAAGAGGCACTTCAGCCCTACCACCAGAGAGAGTGCTCTAAAAGGACAACTCAGAGGGGTAGCTTGTCTGCCAGCTGGATAATTAACATTTGACATCCCCCCCCTGCCCCTGGCTGAAGGTGTGGGGAGCTGAAGAATTATCCTTCCCACAGCAGCCTTGGTGTTGGGATGTAGAAGAGTTTAAACAAATCTTGAGAGAACAAATGGGACATTTCTCCATTGGGATTCAAAGATCAGCCTGGTGCCTGACCGTCAGCAGAATATCATTGGCAGCGGGAGGTCAGCTGGGACCATTGGGATGGCAAGAAAGTGGGCATCTGATTCCTCATGAACCAGGTGACTCACACTGAAAGGACTGGCTGTGAGGTGCTTCACCACATTGGGCAAGGTTTGAGGGGGTCCAGAGAAGGCAATTCGTGGGAGTCCCGGTGGGGCTGCAGGGGAGGGGAGCCTGTCCCTCAAATTCACCAGAATGCCGCGCCCAGAAGGAGCTAGTGCTTTGGCATCACGTAGAAGAGAGGGCACTCCACCATTTGGAGACAATTTCAGAGGACACCATCTGAGTTAAGATCTGTCCTCCTCCCCTCCTCTCTCTTCCCCTGCAAACCTGATGAGGAGAAAGACAGGAGGACACAGAAACAAGGAGAGAAAAGTAGACCTTGTCCCCCATCCCACCGCCGGTCAATAGACTCACAGGATGTAAACTAGAAGTGGAGAGGTTTGAGCTGGATTTGAAATTAAAGTTGTGATATTAGACAGGGCTAGACTTCAAGTTTTTGTTTTAAAACTAAATAGAATAAGTTAAAATAATAGAATAAAATGAAATAAAAATAAAATATACTAAAATATATTTTAGTGAGGGGTAAGACACATGTAGGTTCACATCACCACAGAGACAATCAGGCTCTGTCTTGCTTCAAGTGTCCCTTTGTCACACCCTCCTGGAAGCCACAGATCTAATCCCTGGAACCCACAGATTTCTCCTTGGCCACAGATTTGCCTTTTTTTTTTTTTTAACATGCCACATCCATGAAAAAAATGTAATCTTTGGAGATTCATTTTTTTCACTCAACATGCTGCTTTGAGATTCATCCAAGGTACTGCGTCTCAGTAGTGAACTGAGAAGTATTTAACTTTCTACATGTACAACTATTTACGTATCGATTGGGCCTGTGCCCATTATCACTTTATTACCTGTCAGCCCCCAATTGACCATTCATCACCTGCTCTGCGTCACAGCCAGGGGAAGAACGTCAAGCTCCATCAGTAGTGGGAGCTGGAGGGGCATTGCCGGAGGGTCCTGGGTCCACCTGCCACCCCTTCTGTTTTCCTCACTCGTGCTGCGACATCACTGAGCAGTGTGGGTGTGTGAGACATCTGTCGAGCCCCACACAAGCCCTGCACTCAGAGTGAGCAGTCTTTCAGTGACCTTGCCGGCCTCAGGCCCACGGTGGCACTTCTGCCATCCCCCAGGCACCCCCACATCAGCAGCCACTCTCCTGCGGACCAAAGTTTATTCCCTCAAGCTCCATCAGGGTGGACACGATGTGTTCCAGACCTCATTCCCCCAGACTTGTGCTGATGCTACCTCAGGTCTGTCCACCAGCCTCGGGTTGCCATGTCCCAGACACAGGCAACCGGGAGAACTTTGCCATTGGCTGGTACTACACCTTCTTTAATGACATCTGCACCCCAGCTGGAGGAGGGCCCCCTTCCAACTCTGTCTTCCTATTCTTTTTTGGCCCTAAGATACTTCTGATGTTCTTTTCACATTTTTTTGTAGATACTCTCTTATAGCCAAATAATTCTTTAAATTAAAATTTCCCCTTTAAAATTACTGTGTGGTTTCCATCTTCTGATTGAACCCAGACTGGTACTAGTTGAAGGTCATTGAGGTTTGTTTGTTTGTTTTCCAGATATTGATGATATCCCGGGATCGAGCCCCACACCAGGCTCCCTGCATGGAGCCTGCTTCTCCCTCTGCCTGTATCTCTGCCTCTCTCTCTCTCTCTCTGTCTCTCAAGAATAAAGAAATAAAACCTTAAAAAAAAAAAAAGAATCATCAGGCAATATTTGTGTGGATATATTTTTGCACTTTTGCCTTTGTTCCATTGATCTATCACTTTGCCAATATTACATTGTCTTCATTCCTGTAACTTTATATTGATTCATAAAATTGAGTAGTGTAACTCCTCCAACTTTCTTTTTCAAATTGCTTTGGTTATTCTAGATCATTTGACCTTCCATATAATTTTATAATCAGTTTGCCTGTATCTATAAAAAAAATCTTGCTTGGATATTGATTGAAATTGTGTTAAACTTCTAAATCAATTTGGGGAGATTTGCTGATTTGAGAATATGTTGATTTTTTTGTATCAATTAACATGCTATGCGTGTCCATTTATTTAATTATTTTTTAATTTATTTCATAAGTATTTTGCAGTTTTCAGTGTATGAAACATTGGCATGTTCTGTTGATTCACCCCTAAGTCATTCTTTTTTTGAAAGAAACTATTGTAAATGATAGTGCTTTTTAATCTTTGGTTTTGAATTGTTTATTTGCTGGAGATTTGATTTTGGTTAAAGTCATCTATTAGCCCTAGGATTTTTTTTTTTTTTGTAGCTTTCTTTCTATACAGAAAATCAAGTGGGATAAGGACAATTTTATCTCTTCTTTTCCAAACTGAATGCATTTTATTTCTTTTTCTTGCATTGTTGTACTGGTGAGAACTTTCAGTACAAGCTTGAATAGGTTGTGAAAGCAAACATCCTTGCTTTTTTTTTCCCCCAATGCCATGGAGAAAGCAGTGTGTCACAATCAAGAATGACTTTAACTACATTTCTTTTTTTAACTATAGTGAGAAAGTTTGTTGAGAATTTTTATGATGGGTGGGTGATAAATTGTCAGATGCTTTTTTGGAATTGATTAATTATGTGAATTTTCTTCTTCAGACTGTTAATATGGAGGGTTATATTGAAAGATTCTTGAATACTAAACCAGTTTTGCCTACCCAGGATACCTTAGCTATGGTTTATTGTAGCTATGGATTGCTGGATTCAGTTTGCCAATATTTTCTTGAATATTTTTGTGTCAATGTTTATAAAGAGTTTTGGTTGACAATTTTCTAATGTTTTGTTTGGTTTTGGTATTAGGAAGATTCTTGCCACATAAAATAACTCTGGGAAAGGAACTAGGGGTGGAAGGGGAGGTGGGTGGGGGGTGGGGGTGAATGGGTGATGGGCACTGATGGGGGCACTTAATGGGATGAGCACTGGGTGTTATTCTATATGTTGGCAAATTGAATACCAATAAAAAATAAATTTATAAAAAAATAAAATAACTTTGAAAATGTTCCCCTCTCTCTGTGTGTCTCTCATGAATAAATAAATAAATAAAATCTTAAAAAAAAAGAAAAGAAAATGTTCCCTCATCTTCTATTTTCTGAAAGAAATTGTGTAAAAGTTGGTGGAGGGTTTTTCTTCTTTAAGTGTTTGGTAGAATTAGACAGTGAAACATCTGATTCTGGAGATTTTGCACTTGGATATTTTAAACTACAAATTCAATTTATTTAATTGTATTTGTAATTCAGCTTATCTATTTCATCTTGGATATATTTTCATAGCTTGTAGGTTTTTTTTAGAATTTGTTCATTCCATTTAGGTTGCCAAATACATGACTGTGTGGCTATCCATAGTATTCTCTTCTCATCTCTTTAAGATATGCAAAGTCTGTAGTGTTATTATTTATTTCATTCCTGATTTTGTAATTTGTGTCCTCTCTTTTTTTTTTTTTGATCAGTGTTGCTCAGGGTTTATCAAGCTTATTGATCTTTTCAAAGATCCAACTTTGGGTGTTGTTAATTTTTTCTATTGTTTTCCTGTATTCAGTATAATGAATATAATCATTTTTTGTACTTTATCTTTATTATTTTCTTCCTCTTCTTGCTAAAGTGGAAATTTAGATTGCTAATTTGAGATGTTTTCTTTTTCTAATACTTAGAACTTAATACTTTATATTTCCCCCTAAGCACAACTTTGGTCCCTCCTGCAAATTTTGATAGGTTGCATTTTCCTTCAGTTCAAAATACTATATAGTTTCCATTGAGACTTCCTGTTTTAGACAGAGACTATCTAGAAATGTGCTAATTTCCAAGTGTTTTGAGATTTTTCCCTATTACGTTCTGTTATTAATTTCTAGTTTAAATCCATTATAGAAAATGTATTTTGTATAATTCTTTTATTTTTTGTAATGTTTGCTATATGACTTAGGATATGGTCTATCATGGAAAATATTCCATGTGTACATCAAAATAACACATATTCTGCTGTTATTGGGTGTTCTGCTATAATCGTCAAATAGATCCAGAAATTATCAATGAAATGGTATTGTTCAGTTCTCTGTCCTTAAGTTTTTGTTTACTTGTTTTATCAATACCTGAGAGGAGAATATTAAAGCCTCCAGGTACAAGTGTGGATTTATCTATTTTTTTCTTTTGGTTGTCAGTTTTTACTTTGTGTATTTTGAATCTCTGTTGTTAGGTGCGTACACATTTAAGATTGTTACATCTTTTTAGTAAATTTATGCTTTTAATCATCATTGATATTGTCTTTATCCCAGTAATTTTCTTTGCTCTGAAGTCCACTTAAGTTGATATTTATACAAGAAATCCAACTTTCCTGGGATCCCTGGGTGGCGCAGCGGCTTGGCGCCTGCCTTTGGCCCAGGGCACGATCCTGGAGACCAGGGATCGAGTCCCACGTCGGGCTCTCGGTGCATGGAGCCTGCTTCTCCCTCTGCCTGTGTCTCTGCCTCTCTCTCTCTCTCTGTGTGACTATCATAAATAAATAAAAATTAAAAAAAAAAAGAAATTTATAAGAAATCCAACTTTCCTTTAATTCTGATCATATAATATATTTATATCTAACTTTTATTTGAGATATGTTTATTGTAGAGGGAATATAGTTGGGTCATTATTTTAAAAATGTATTCTAATAACCTTGTCCTTTTAGTAGCTATATTTATATATTTTACATTTAATATAATTATTGATATGTTTAGATTTATGTCTACCATTTTATTACTTGCTTTCTGTTTGCTTCTCAGTTTTTTGTCCCTTTGTTTTCCTTTTCTTTCCCTCTTTTGGGTTAAACAATTTCATTCTTCTATTTTCATTTAAATTTGTTTTTTAATGCATGGGAAATATCAGAAAGGGAGACAGAACATGAGAGACTCCTAACTCTGGGAAATGAACTAGGGGTGGTAGAAAGGGAGGTGGGCGGCTGGGGGGGTTGGTGACTGGGTGACGGGCACTGAGGGGGGCACTTGATGGGATGAGCACTGGGTATTATTCTATATGCTGGCAAATTGAACACCAATAAAAAATAAATTTATTAAAAATGAATAAATAAATAAAATCTTAAAAAAATAAAATCTTTATGTTAAAAAAATAAATTTGTTCTTTGTTTTAGTGGTTGCCTAAGGCATTAAAATAGGACATACTTATGTTTTCACTTTCTATTTAGAATCAAGATTTTACCACTTCAAGAGCTATATAGATACCTACCACCACATAAGTTCCCCTTCCCTCTCTTGTTAACTTATATCTACCTACATTTAAAACCCTATCAGAAAATGTAATTTTTGCTTTCAGTGGATTGTGTCCTGAACATTTTAAATATTCTGTTATGCAACTTTGGATCTTGTTGAAATCCTATGTAGAATGCTATTTTTATTTAACAAGCACTTGACCCAGTTGGATTCAAGCCCCAAATTCTAACCAGCCTTGTGGTTTCAATGTCAGTTCTATTTCACGGTCTTTCAGTTCTACTTAGACTTATTCCATATATACACCTTTCAGTGGTCAGTCTGGAACTCTGGAAATGGCCTATTCTATAGTTCAATTCTCAAAATTTATGGTAGTCTATCTGGGGCCAGATTCGTGTATATGCAGCATAGGAATGAGACCAGGGGTTTGCAAGCAACCTCATGGGTTTGCTTTCCTGGACTCCTTTCTGTCTGCAATCCCCCAGGTACTTTCTGGTTCTAAAGGCCTCTTAACTTCTTCTTCTTCTTCTTTTTTTTTTTTTTTTTGCAGTTCTCTGGCTAGAGTGTTGGTGTTTTTGTACCTACTCTGCAGTGCACTTCCCCAACTGCTTGTATGTCTACACCTAAATGGTAAAAAGACAGAGAGTCCCAAAAAGGACAATCAAAAGAGGTTTGCCACACTCTCTAGGGACCACAGCTTCTTGTATTAAAGTGAACAGTTCCCCTTCCACAGAGATGCAGGCTCCTAAGGGCCCTCTTGCCTCAGCTTTTGCAGAATTACATAGGGGCCAGAAAGTAAAAGAACCTAGAAAGGAAAAAAAATAGGAGAGTGTTAGGAAACCCCTTTCCCAGTCTTTAAGGTAAATGAGAGGGCTTCTTCTGGAATCCTCTGTCATTACTAACATCTACTTCTGAATTTCAGACTGTGTTGAGTCCAAGCCAAGGGATATCAGAGGAAAATAAAATCATGGAACTTTGAATTCTTGTCCTCTTTAACCATTCTGCTCTGATTTACCTTCAAAATCTTCAAACTGATTCTCTAAGCATTTTATTCAGATTTTATAGCTGCAGTGAGTGTGAGAGACAGTATACTTATTCCTTCTTACCTGGAATTGTGATCTGGAAATAATATAGATAGAAAATGTAGCTATTAAAACCCAGAAGACACCAGGATGGTGTGAAATTTGCCTGAGGTGTCATCTAGAATTAGTAAGGAGTACTCTCCAGTGTGTATTAGAGGTAGAGTGACATCATCCAAACTAGGACACATTTTCAGAGTAAGATTTATAGTTGGACAACAAATCAGAAACTGGAATATATGGTCACCATATCTAGAAAATGGAGTGGGAAATGTAAACACTTTTCTTATTGTAGTGCACTGAGTTCAACTGTTTGGTTACCATTAGTTTCTTATATACAGAAAAATTTGTTTCAGCTGCCCAGTTTGTTTGGATTGATTTGCATGTAAGAAATGTAAATCAATCCTTGTTCCAAATGCTAATTTTTCATCTTCTATGTATCTAATAACCTGGAAAAAGTATAAAGTATATTCCATAAATGTCAGCTTAGAGAGTTCCCCCCTCCCTTTTTTTTTTTTTTTTTTTTTTTTTTTTTGAGTAGGTACACACCTGAGGCTGAGTTTGAACTTCTCTGAAGCTAAGAACAAAACTCTGGACCACTGGATAGATCAGTTTTAGCAAAATTTATTTTAGGATAAAATAAACCTGGGTAAACTGGCCCAAAAGAGGTTTCTGAGTCTTAGATCTGAGAGAGAAGCTGGCAGGAAAACCAGGGGTTCTGGCCATCACCATGGCACAAGGACACAATGACAGTGTGGATTCTTCCCCACTGAGACCCTACAATGAGCCTTCCCACAAGAAACTTCCTCCAGGAATAATTTATACCTTTTAACTCATCTTTAACTTCATCACTGAAATTCCCAACAAGGATGTTGCTTGGTGCCAAAGCCGCAGTGGTTTTTATGATGTGGGAGCCTCTGTGGAAAAAGAGTTCAGAGCATTTCATACAGGCTCCAAGCGGTGGCTAGATGATGCTCGATGACTTCTGTCCATCCTGAACTGGGATCACGCTCATATGGTGAACGTGACACATTACAGTCAAATGAGTCCAGAAAGTTGCTTGTCTTATTGCTCAAATGCATCATTCCACTCAGACAGGGATGACAGAGTGTGAAGATTTTACATTCCTATGTGACCAGAATATTAACTACAGATTGAACTCTCCTAAGGAGGACACACGAGAATGAGATCCATCTGGTCCATCAGAAACTACGACTGGGTGCTCTAGCATAGCACCCTGTCACTTGGGACTCACCTGGGATCAGTAGGTCAGGAAGCATGTGCAAGGAGTGCCAGCCTCGCCGGGCAAAGGGCTCAGACCAGAAAGTTCTGTTCAAGCTCCATTCTTGCTGCCTTTTGACCAACGTATGCATTTATTTCCTGAACTCTTAATCTGGGCTGCTAACTCCTGCGACTGCCTTTCTACTTTATAAGTAAATACTCGGCCATTCCTTGTCTCCTCATTGGCCTGATCTTTTTTTTTTTTTTTTTTTTTTTAAGATTTTATTTGTTGGGATCCCTGGGTGGCGCAGCGGTTTGGCGCCTGCCTTTGGCCCAGGGCGCGATCCTGGAGACCCGGGATCGAATCCCACATCGGGCTCCCCGTGCATGGAGCCTGCTTCTTCCTCTGCCTGTGTCTCTGCCTCTCTCTCTCTCTCTGTGACTATCATAAATAAATAAAAAAAAAAAAAAGATTTTATTTGTTTATTCACATGAGAGATAGAGAGAGAGAGAAAGGCAGAGACAGGTAGAGGGAGAAGCGGGCTCCCTGCGGGGATCCTGATGCGGGACTCGATTCCAGGACCCCGGGATCATGACCTGAGCCAAAGGCAGAGGCTTATCCTCTGAGCCACCCAGGCGCCCCAGGCCTGATCATTTTGACCTGCTTGTACCTACTTCCCGTGGCCCAGGGTAAGGTTGTGTACTTCATGCTCTGCCCAATGGCCAAGGGGATAGGAGGGGCTGAAGTTAGCCCTACATTGCTCCCCTAGCCTTGTGTCCAGCACAGGGCTGTGCCTCAACCCCCCACCCCTGGAAGGGCTCTTTCCTCTATTTCATCTGCTCAGAGGGGGCACTTCCCTCAGGGACAGAGTAGAGACTGATGGAGGCCCTGTCTGCCCCTGGTTCCCCCGTGGTTTCTGCCTTTCGCACTTGTTTTCTGTACTCCAGAGTTAATGGGTGAACACGGATGGAATAAAACTAGGTGTTTCTTTCTTTCTGAGGAGCTTTAGGCAAAGTTTAAATCATTCACTTCTAACAAAGTAATATTTATTTGATTGCAAATATATATATATACACACATATATAAATTTATACGTATAATACTTAACAGACATGAGAGCAGAGCAACAGAGCAAAAGTGGCTGTATCTGCCCATTCTGCTCAGACCACTTGGAAAGTCTCTGGGGCACTGTGTGCTGAACGCATGCAAGCATCTAGAGAATTTACTCTCCCTCTGCCCACAGAATATCAGAGGCTTTAACCAGAGGTTCATTATCATTCTGGGGCCTGTCAGACTTGCTCAGGGTCGACAAAGCCCTCCCCATCTTGTATCAGCTGGATCCGTGCTGTGTGTTCTTTCCACTGACATCTCTACTCCCCAGGGATGGGAAGGAGGTGGCTCAGGGTCTGTCCGCTTGACCATTCTCTAGGCTGGGAGCTCCTCCCAGTGGTTTCTGTTTTACTGAGTCATTTCCAGTGAAAAACTTTGGAGATACTTCCGAGATGGTTCCACCTGAGTCCTTTAGAGCTTTTCACTGGCATGTGGTAGCGCATCTGAGTCCAGAACCGGGAATTGGGAGGGACTGACTTTAAGTTTCTCCAAGTGACTGTGGGCAAAACCCGGAGAGCTTTCTTCACAAGATGAGGTAGAGACTCTGGCTCTTGGAAGGAGCAGAACTTAATTAGAATTAGTTTCAGTGTTTTATCATCCAAGGCAAGATTCACTGCTGCTTGTAGTTCAAAGATACTGGGTCCATTAACATAGTTGGGGCTCAAGATAAATATTCCTCTTCTACTTTTCTTAATAATGTTCACAATATCCTCTGCATACACTGGAAATAAAGAATTCAATTAACTGTTATTGCTAAACCTGGGGTCTTAATAACCCCGAATGTCCCAGATCGACCCAGATTGTTCCTTGCAAAGGCACTTGTAGGGAAGGAGGGAAGGAAGCATGGTTTACTATGTCACTTTTGCTGCATCAACTCTACTGACAGTTGAAGACAGACTCTAGTGTCCGGTGATTCTCAACTTTCCATTCCTCTCTTTGTGTTCTCTGTCCTCAAGCTGTCAATTCCTTTAGGAGCAAAGCTAGTTGGCATAGTTAGGAATAACAGGGGGACACAAGATGTCCCAGGCTCCATGGTGGGGTGCCTGGGGCAGAGGGAGGGGGGAACTGAATGAGATCTGTACCTCTGATGAGTGGCCAGGGTTGTGCCCCACCTGACCCAATGTTGAGGGTTGTGGCCAGCAGAGTCCTACAAAGCCAGGGGACCATCTGTTTCGAATGACAGAGATAATTTCCTACAGAGGAACCAGGAGCTATATCTTTGATTGGGAAGGCCTGCTACATGTTCTGCAACACATGTCCTTCTGTGCCGTGGCCCAACATAGTCTAAGCTCATGAAACTTTCCAGAAGATGTGTATCCCAACAGAAGGAATGACACCAAAGCCCACAGAGCACTTTTATTCAACTTTTCTCTTTGTTCTATATCTTCTCTTGGCACCCAGGACCTACCTCCTCCTGGGGCCACATCTCTGTCGAGCAAACACAAGTTGTATCCGTACTTATTTTCCAGAACTTCAGGGAACAGATTCAGAGCCAAGTATTCCTCACTTAAAGATGAAGTGGCCTCATTCTCAAAGGAGCTCCATTTCGCATAGGATATGAAAGCATCAAATACCTTTTTGTCTGAGGAAGAGAAACGATTAAAAAAACAGTCAACCATTTACATGTTTCTCACTATCGTGATGTATCTACATATGCTTGCATCCTATGATGTATGGGCAAGAATTAAGTGTTGAGCTCCTTATTGAACTGATTTAACAATAAAACACAGCAGCTGTGTCCATTTTATTTTATTTACTTTTTATTTTTGTGTCCATTTTAAAATCACATTGCTGAGTAGTATCGACTGTCTAACCAGATTCGAATTCTAATTTATGACACACTGCTGCCTTTTCACTGAGTTCAGATCAAACAGCTGTGGCTTCTGTGATTAAATCACAGGGATGAAGGAGGTGGGGGGGGAATTCCTCTGAGTTTTCTTTGCACTGTGCTGTTGCTATCTCATGAGTTACACATCCTAAAGGAGTCTGTTCCATCAAAGCATGGTAATATCCAGCAAGCAAAGCACTGCCAGGACCCAGCAACTTGCACAGGAGACAGCTGACGGCACATGTACCTATATTAGAAATCCTCGTGTGTAAAATGATGTAATAATAACTCCCCGGTGGACTGTTTCCAGGGTTGGGTGATATAATGTATATAAAGTGCTTGGTGTCTGGCTCACAGCAGGCACAAGATAAATATCTTTTTCCCCTGCTTTCTAGATGGGAAATCATATTTATAAAATTCGTTTCAGGATATTTGCAAAGTCTCACATGCTTACTTCCGTTGAGTGGATTATTACAAATGCACATCGAGTACTGGGATGTGTTATGTAGCTAACTAACCAAGAAAGGTAGAGAATCTCAAAAGTTAACTTATGGGCTTTGGAATCTGGACATGCCTGGTTCAGATTCCAGTCCTCTGCACCATGGCGGGCAAATAGCAGTGTTACAAGATAGCAAACAATAGTCCAGGTGGCAGATGCTTGCTTAACATGGACATAAGGAGAGGCCTTAGTGGATGAAAATGCCAGCAATAGAAAAAGAAGGAGAGGGGAGGTCCAGGAGATGAGAAAAGGGGATGCCAAAAAACCAAGGCCCAGGGGGCTCATCTGCAAAGCTCCTCATTGCCCAGGTGGGAAGGAGGAGGAGGCTCCTGGGCCATGGTGGGCATGGAAGGTCTGTGTGGTTTAAATGTGTGACACACCCCCTCATCACCTCCATTCCTTCCAAATCCTGTGAAACTCCAACGAGCTTGGGTTTTTCTCTAACTGGAAGCATTACATTTCTTTGGTAATAAAATTAGTGGGAATGGGAGTATTAGGTCCTTCTCAACTCCGACAGTCTATGTACGTCTAAGATTGTGGATATTTCACATTTATGTCCAAGGAAACAGACATTTTGCTGTAAAACCTTAGATTGGCCACAGAGGGTGCTAAATCTCCATACTTTAAAACCAGGCACTGCCTCCTCATCAGCCACTGTGTAAAGTAAAAAGGGAAAGTACAGATTTAAAAATTTCATGATCAACTCTTCTGTACAAGCTCTAGAATCTTAAGACAAGCAGCATTTTAGTAAAAATATACATATATGTCATCCAGGGGAATGAAGAAGACATTGGTTAAGTAGCTTGCTCAATTCAAAAAAGCTAAAAAGCTAATTTAAGGAAATAAACCAAAAAAACCAAAAACACAAAAAACCCAACACTCTTAGCTTCAGGATTTCTTGCATGAATTCTCAATAATTAGTCTAAAGAAAGGTACGATTGATACATCTCTTTACCTGTCCTCTTCCTGGAAATCTGACAGCTCCTCACTGCGTTCCTGGTGTGGGGCAAGCCCTGGTATAGGAAGTGATTTTCCCCAGAATCCAGCAAAAGGGATCCTGCCCTTTCCAAGCAAGAGAATCACTCACTAAAACTGCAAACCTTCTAATCTTAGAGACCTCCAGGGCTAGGAAAGCATGCGAACAGCTCTTCTATTCTAAAGAAGCAAACACTAATCAGTATGATCCTGTCTCCTGTGGAAGTGGACAGATAATTCCATTTATTGTAATAGTACTTGGGTTTTATAGAGTTTCACACTCTTCGAACATTGACACCATCTTCAAAACCCTCATTTTATACGTGAGGCTAACTGAGGTAATAGCTAATGGGGGCTCTAAGCCAAACCACCTGAGTCCAAATCCTTGATTCTAACACCATCCTGCAGTCCAATTTTGGGCACAAGACTTCATGTCCCTCTGCCTGGCTTGCAGGATTGCTGTGACAGTTCTCCTAGCTAATACACCTGACTTGCATGCCCTCAGCACTCAAGAGGTAATAATAGTTGGCACCATCTACCGAGTGTTTACTACATGCTGTTCTCAATGATTAATATGTCTTAACTCAATGAGTGCTCATAGCATTCATTGTAATTGTGATTACAATCCCACTTCAAAGGAGAGGAAGCAAAGGCACAGAGATGTCAGGTCATTTGTCATATTGCATTAGGTTGGTGAGCAGAGAGATTATTTTCAAGCCCAACATGCTCTATCTACCATAATACCATTGGTCAGCAAGATTCCAGTAAGTGAACCGAAAAGCAGTTGTTTCTCCACCTGCTCCCAGCTCTCCCAGGTGTGAAGCCACCACATCTGGAAGAAGGTCTCAAAGCCAGAGGGCATGACTTTCTCCATTGGGGAACATCCATTTCTTGAGCTTCTCCCTCTAAGCCAGTTCTGAGTGGAAAAGCCAGAGGCAAGTTGAGGTCACCTTACCCCCGAGTGTCTCATCCTTGCTCTGGTAGGTTCGGTACAGCAGGACTATTTCAATCCAGTACATGTAGAGCAGAGCACCTGCCGTCAGCATGCCTGCCAGAGTCATGACGGTGCCAAGTAAGATGTATATGAACACCACTGGGGGAAACATGGTAGGCATGAGCAAATACAGAGACAGCTTTCCTGGGACAAGAGCACATTCCGGCCAATGCTGTGGGCTGGCCCAGCACCTTTTCTGACTCTATTATTTTATCAAAATCACTGCTCTTGGAAGCTTTCTTTCCTCTTGAATCTGGAAACACATGCGATTACATCTTGGGGCAACTGTCTTACAATGAATTGGAGACAATTCACGGGAATGGGCTATTCCTGATTGAGGTGGCCAGGGAAACTGGTCATGGCCACTCTCATTATTTTCCCCCCATAAACCTCCACACCACCCATTTGGATCCCTCTCATTGCATATTAGAAATTATTTTCATGCACTATCATCACTACTAAAGTCTAAACTTCCTGAGGCCAGGAGCTACGTGTGGCTTGGTTTCACACCCTCCGTGGCACCTAACACACGAGCCCTTCCACACACCTCTGCTGATGGGAGCCCCATTACAGAGCAGCCACTATGGCCAAGCACAGATTCTGTCTAACGTAAGCCTCACCAGGATTCAAAACTTGCTTGTCCTTGGAATCATTTATTAATTGAATGAATGAATGATATCAACTTCATCATTGAGTATCTTCTTAAAGAAATTTCAAACCTTTTCTTTACCAGGCATTTCCACTGCAGTTTTAAAAGGCTGTGATCTGTGATATACACATACCACCCAGAGCAGTGAGCAAGATGACTCTTCTCTCCGTTCTCCAATACCCAATCATCACATTCTCTGGATGGAGAAGCAAGGAAAAGAAAACCCTAAAAGGGATCTAGGTCCTAACACAATACCTGTTGCACAGGACATGCCCTTTAGGTATTTGTAGAATGAATAAATGAGTAAGTGAATGAATGAATGAATGAATGAATGACAGGTTTTTCCAACAAGCCTCAATACACAGGGTATTAGTTAAGAGGACCAGTTCTGGATAACTGATATGAAACTTATTAGTGATGTGTCCCTGGTCATAGTATTAAATGGCTTCATATGAGCAAAATGCATAGTGTCCAGCATGCAGCAAATATTAATTGCTATCATCACTGTCACAAATCTCTAGGAAAATTCCCCTTCTCTCAGATAAAAGCTGTTGTGTGCATGGTGTGGCAACCTTCCAGGCTTACCTCCTTTCTTTTCTTTCAGTTGGATGGACTGGGTAGTGTTCCCGATGGAGTTCTGGGCAAAGCAAATAAACTTCTTGCGAAGATCCCTCTGAGTAACTTCTTTCAAGTGGATAACGCGCTCATAGACTTCATCCTTTATGGTGTGCTTAACTCTAGGTCAGAAGGATGGATACCCTACTCATTCAGTAGCATAAACTGACCAACTCTTGCTGTATTTGGAATTCATACTAGCAGCCAACAGTTTCGGCTTTCAGAAGAGCTATGGGATCAAATAGTAGCAGGAAGTGCCAGAAGAGCATAATATTGACCATCTTGTGATGGGAGCTCATTTTTGATTATTGAATCTGCTGGGCATCATTTTACTCACTTAATCAGAATTTAATTTAGTGTGGGCCTCATCTGACCTCCATTACTCTGAGCACTCCCCTTGAAAACAGACAATAATGATAATTTAAGAATAATATTGAATACTGACTCATTTCCACAAAGGGCTTATCATGTATCTGTGCTCACTCTTTTGAACACTAAATGTGGACAATTAAGTCTCCTTCATGCCTCACTTCACTGGAGCCCCCATAAGGTAAGAATATGATCATCCTAACTTAACCAGCAACACAGACCAGGCACAAGAGGTGGGTGACAGCCTAAGGTCACTCTGCTTGGAAGTGGCACCCTGAGTCCTGGACCTAGGTCATTCTGCCCCACTCAGCAAGTTGTAAGAGTCAGTATTTATTCACAATATGAGTTTCTAAGGTTGCTGATTTATAGTCTGTCTTTACATTGAGGAATATTGTTTATATGGATGGTGTTTTTAGGCTGTGTTGCTTGGAGCCTACAATATCAACTCATATTCACTGAATGCTTCCTACTGGTCAGGAACTGTGATGAGTGTATCACCTCTACTGGAGCAGCTCCCTCAAGGGACCTTGTGAAGTAGATGTAAGCATCCATAGATTGCATGTGGTGGGATGGAGTCTTGCAGGGGTCAAGGGTCAAATTGCCAATAGGTGGGAAATAGATTCAAACTCAAGGGCTTGTGTGACCTCCCTTGAGTTAGAAGTCCTTGCTGGATTTTATTACTGTCATCAAAATTTGGTCTTTATTTTTTGCAGTGACATGTACTTTTCAAAATGACACTACACTTGTTCACTGAAATTGTTTTAAAAATCAGAAGCAAGTGCTTAATACATAGACTATTACCTTGGAGCACATTCTGGAAAAACAAGGGAGTCTATTTTTTAGCGATGGTCCTGACAGATTGGATCCAAACCCTCCCTTAATCCTTCCAGGGACCAGCATCTAGCTTCGTGAGGTATTGGATAGCTCTGAATAGCTGGAGTTTTCCTTTCTATTGAGCCAAACTATCTTCCCGGTAAATTCTGTCCACTAATGGGGGTCCTGAGCTCTAGAGGGTGACAAACTAAGTCTAGTTTCCATAAAACATAATGGCTTCCAAGGATGTCAAGAAAGCTATCCCATGTCTGCATCTCCTTTTCCATTTGGATTGCTTCAACTATTCCTCACTTCTCATAGTTTTGGTCAGACGCATTATTGTGCGCTTTCCTCTGGATACATCCCAGGCTGTTAACATGTGGATCCCTGAACTCACCAGGGCTCTCAATGGATGGTACTGGGGAAAATGAGGAGGAGGGCATCCTTCGTTCCCCATTGGTTGGACGTGCTGCTTCTATTCAGGCTGCGTGGGTCGCTACGTCTGTCTGCCTGTCAGCTTGATGTTTCAAGCAGCCTCATCTAACTGTTGCTATAAACCGAACTTCACAACTTAAATATTTCATAATACGGCCTGGTCAGAAACTGCTGTTTAACATGAACTTGCCCTTTGTATTTCCGCGCTTTTCTAGTCACCACTAGGTGGCGCGAGTGGCCACTCCGTCAGCTGCACCTGTTGGCTCACCTCTGGGGGGCCGTTCTCGAGGTTTCCAAAGGTGAAAGCATTTAGGGTGGGCTGCGGAGCATAACAGTCTGCTGATTTCCTTCTTACCTGATGGTCTCGGGTGTTGGGACTTCACTCTCCTGGTCAGAATCTTTAACGTACCATTTCACTACAGGGTTAAAGTCCCTTTGGTGGCCAAATCGTGCCCTGCAGTTAAGAGTTAAAGGCTTTCCTAAAAATGAAGGCGACACAGAAAATAGGAAGGAAGTCCGTGAGAACGCTTTGTCCGGCGCAGGAGGAAGACTCCAACCACAGACCGCTCATTACTGCAATCACGTTGGCAGGTAAAAGAGATTGTCAAAAATAACCCAACATCTACCTGACTCTCATTTGGAAACAAGGAAGACCAAGTCTGTTCATCTCCAATGGGCAATACTTCTATCTCAAACCTGCGACTATATAGGCATAGCACGAAGAATTCTGATGGGGCTGAAGGATAGACCCCAGCAAGATGAGGAATCCCCTCAGTCACTGACTCCACAAAATGAGGAGTCACTGGTGATGGTGACTCACTCAACGCTGATGTTGAGTACAAGGTGCGTCATAAAGAACATTTTACTGCTCACCAATATTTGCATGTTCAAATAACATTGTCAGGTTACTGTAATGTAGTTTAAAGAAGGAATTGTTTAAATATTCAGCAGTTTCTTGAGCAAAGCACTACAGTTGGGAAGCATATTATTACACTTATCCTCTTTCTACTCATTTTTCCCATAAGGGGTATCCAGATACACTGCCTCAAACTCAAATTTTCACCTTGAAACGGTTAAAGACTCCATTCAAAAATCATCTGTGCGCCCTAATACTGTCCCCCTACCCTGTCATACTTTCAAATTCACTGAAACCATACGTGGCTCAGCTATGTTTGAATCATTAATTGTGTTTCTTTCCTCCTTCCTTGCATCCTTGTGATGCCGCTGGTTTTGCAGTCTATTTCCAGAATCAGGACACGCTAATACCGCCATCTAGCGGTATTTAACCATAGTCTCTATTTTTACATTTCTGTAATTAAAAATATTTTAGCATTTAAAAGAGCATTTATTTCACTGCAACAACCAGCATTGATTTTAAATAGAGCAGTTCTCATTTTACTGTGTGAGAAAGTGTAGATGTTATTGAGGTTGATAAAATACAAGGGGACCAGAGGAAAATCACTTTGCCCCTCCTACCCACAAGAAGACACACTTAGGAATATGAGTTACTTGAGCAGGAGATACAGTGTTCCTCCATAATTGTCTTAAAGGCCACACCAAATACCA
The DNA here is from genome assembly GCF_053574225.1 of Canis aureus. Lineage (NCBI taxonomy): Eukaryota > Metazoa > Chordata > Mammalia > Carnivora > Canidae > Canis > Canis aureus. The sequence continues at coordinate 43,415,666 of NC_135621.1, forward strand.
TGTTTGCGAGGATTCATGCTATTCAGATTGGTAATTTGGTTAAATTTACAGACTTAACCAATGGACCTAATACATATAACACCTGTTTCTGGGATGAGTAAGAAAGAATCTAAAATCTGTTGATCATGTCCAATCACTAGTCACCTAACATACAGTTTCCTACATTTCTCAGTGCATCCAGATGAGGCCAGTTTTCTTTCATCTATTTACATATTTAAAACTTGAAACTTAGAAAGAATAAGTAACTCTATCAGGTCACAAAGGTAGCCCGTGGCTCAACCACGATTCACACTTAATTCTATTTGACTTAAAATCCCAAGGCTCTTTGGGGCACCTGGGTGGTTCAGTGGTTGAGCGTCTGCCTTTGGCTCAGGTTGTGATCCTGGAATCCTGGGATTGAGTCCCACATCAGGCTCCCTGTGGGGAGCCTGCTTCTCCCTCTGCCTATGTCTCTCATAAATAATTTTTTTAAAAAATCCCAAGGCTCTTTTCCTTATATCACACTTAGAGCTGCTCCCAGAAGCACAGGTCATTCAACGGAGATAATACAATCCACCTTACCAAGTTCTACTTCCAGCACATCCTTGATGGGATCCAGAATATCTGGTTTGAGAGTAGTGTCTTTCACTAAAAGATGAAAATAGAAATTACTATTTGCACTGGGAAATCTGAAGGCCTGCTTGCTGAAGGTGTGTGCATCAAGTGGCACTTTGATCTAAATGCTTTGCAGATCCCCCTTCAACTTTGATTCGGATTCTATTAAGGCTGGGAACTTAGATTTCCGTGTGAGAAATGAACCTCCCCAAATGACCATGACATCAGGTCATGGGTGCTAATGAAATACCAGTAAATCCTGGTAAATCCTCATCCACCAGGGTGTGCTTTTACTTCCACACCAGCCCTGCTCAACCATCGCTGACCTGAGCCCCCCCGTTCCTGTCTTCTCCTACAAGATTATTTTTCGTACCATCTGGCTTCTTCTCCGGAAGAAGAACGCACCTGAGAAAATGCTCACATCACCTAGACTGGAGTCCACCTCCTCCATCACTAAGTACATGGTTTATTTCAAAATAAAGTTGAGTCGGGAACTCCATTACTCATTTATCCCTCAGCTTCCTGCCACAAACTGCCAAACTGGGGCTTTGTGGTCAAACTCTTCCTGACTATGTCCCATCTCTTGATAAGGGAAAATTCATCACCTCTGCTCTGGGCATGGTCCACTTACTTCTTGGGGACCTCCTTCCCTCAAATACTCCATCTCTCCCCCTGTATATTTGCCTCTTTCTCCTCTCTCACCTGCCCCATCTTCCCATTGGCTTCTTCCCATTGGTATTTATCCATGCTCAGTCTCTCCATCTTAAAACAGAGAAAAATCCCTGCACCCCATTTCCCTGTGGCACGCATTCTCCTTCCTTCCCAGGCAGATCCTTGAAACAGTGCTCTGTGCTCATCTCCATTCTCTCACTTCTTGTGGAGTTGGATTCCATCACTCCACAGAAACTGCTTTGACTAAAGTCCCCAGTGACCTTCTGGCACCTCAATCCACTGGGCACAACTGAGTTTTTCTTCAGCTTTATTTCTCAGCAGCATTGGACACTGCTGAGCACTGTCTCTGGGAACCCTCTCATCCTTTGGTTCCCTGCTTCTCTGCTCTCTAGTTCACCTTCTGCCTCTCTGCTGTTTCCAGGTGTGTGTCTGGGGGCTCTGCTTTCTGTGCTTCTCGTGAATATCAGTTCTCTCCCTTTTCTCTGCTGTGGTGCTGTTCACTCTTTAGGCCTCTTCCCTACAAAAGGTCTTGAACCTCGAAATGATCTCTCTCTCCTATGTCATCAATTTCACTTCCTCCCACTGGCACCCACTGGCTTATGTAAAGAATGACTGCCATCTGCACAAACCCAATGACCAGTTCTCAAACATCACCACTGAAGCAGAGTGTCACTCCCTCTGCCCCGACATTCTTTAGTCACTTGCCCTGGGACAGTTTTCCTCTCTTCTCACACCCCTGCTCCACCTCCTCTGGGGATTCCCTCCTTCCTTCTGACCTCTGCAAGTATTGCAATGCTCCAGGCCTCAGTTCCAGGCCTTCTTTCTATACTAACTCCCTAGGTGACCTCATTCAGTCTCTTTGCTTTAGATAATCATGTTGACCACCCTCAAATTTCATCTCCAGCCCTAACACCTCCAGACTGGTTTATCCAAATTCTTCCTTGCCATTGGGATTTGGATCACTGAAAGTCCTTTCAAACCTAATCCTTGGGGCACCTGGGTAGCTCCATGGTTGAGCATCTGCTTTTGGCTCGGGTCGAGATCCCGGAGTCCTGGGATCGAGTCCCACATAGGGATACCCACAGGGAGCCTGCTTCTCCCTCTGCCTATGTCTCTGCCTCTCTCTCTCATGATAAATAAAATCTTTAAAAACTCTAATCCTTAATTTATTTTTAGATCCTCTTCTTTTTCAGCCTTTTCTTGCTTCATGAATTGGTGTCACCGTTTACCAACTTAACTAGGCCACAAAACAAAAGCATCCTTCGTTTCTCTCTTTACACATTAAATCCATCATCACGTTCTGTTGACGCACAAATAGCCATTTCTCATCACCTTTGCTAAGTCTGTGCAGTGAGCAATCAGGAGCATCTTTTTAGAATGTGCATCAAACCTGCTGCTCCCCCATTTGTGCCCTAGGTCAGCTCTTACCTATGCAATGCAATGCTTCCCTCCATCAGTACCTAACAGAATGTCTATCTAGTTGCTCAACCTAAAACCCCAACTCTTTTCTCCTGGATCCCACCTCTTCCCTCTTCCTCACTGCCAATTTCCAAATCCTTTCAGATGTACCTCCTCTGTATTTATTGAGTCTGTCTGCTTCAGTGCATTCCCACTGCAACTCCTGGTTCAGGCCACCATCAGTCATTGCTCTCTCCATTCCTGCTCCCCCCAAACCCATTTTATACACAGCAGTTGGAGTGATCTATCTCAAAGGCAAATCTATTCATGATGCTCTCCTGCTTAGAACCCTCAAAAGCTCACCATTGCTCCTTAAATGAAGTTCAAACTCACTAAAACAGTGTGATGTCAGTCTTGTTTCCAGACACTCACTCTCAGTGGACCTTCTTTTTCTTCCCAGACTGTGTGTACTCTCTCATCTCCGGGACATTGACTATGCTGTTCCCTCTGCCTGGAACGGCATCTTGACCATCTTCATTGCTCTGGTCTGGGCTTGCCCCTCAGTTCTCACTTGGACATGGTGGGTCCAGGTGTGGGTTTGGTGGGCCTCCCATATGCCCCACTGCTTTCTCTCCACTCATTACAATGCATTGGGATAGCCTGTGTGCCCCACAAAGTGGGAAGTTCTGAGCGGTCACAGAAAATGTCCAGACACTCATGCTTACAGCCTTAACACCAAGCCCAGTGCCTGATACATATTAGATGTTCAACAAATATTTGTGTAAAAAATGAATATGTGAAAGAATGAAGGAGTGAATGAGGAAGACAGGAATGCTTGGTTGAGATGATGCAACAGATATTGTAAGGCATACCTTGGAAGAAAGGGAAAACCAGATTCTGCCCCTGGTTTTGATGGGCTGAGTTATCATGCCTTGAGTGAAGAACAATCACACATCCCTTGGAGGGAGCAAATGGTACAAGTGGGGTACTTGCATTCTAACTTCTCCCCCAAGAAGCAATATAATATGAATGTAAATTACTGACATCCAGGAAGTAGGTAGAAGTGGTTAACTTGGTCTCAGTGTGTGTGTGTGTGTGTGTGTGCTTGTTTTTTTAAGATTTCATTCATTTATTCATGAGAGACACAGAGAGAGAGGCGGAGATATAGGCAGAGGGAGAAGCAGGCTTCCCAAAGGAAGCCCGATGTGGGACTCGATCCCAGGATCCCAGGATCAAGCCCTGAGCCAAAGGCAGATACTCAACCTCTGAGCCACCCAGGCATCCCGGCCTCAGCATGTTTAATGTAATTTGTACATTACACTAAAAGAAAAGGAGGTAAAAATAATCAATGTATTTACTATGAGCTGAGTCAACCATTCTGTAGCTATTTAATACAGAGTATGAATGACTGACTCAGTTGTGTTTTGGCAAAAGCCATGCTTAAATTAATTGCATTATACAATTTATTCATGTCGGCACTTGTTAATCTAGTAAGAATGACCCAGTGGAGAGACTAGGTCCCAGTGGAAAGACTAGGCAGGCCACAGAAGAATAAACCTAACAGACCAACAAACATATAACAAGATATCAAACTTCATGGAAATTTAAATTGGGATTTAAAAAGGGAGAGAGGGGGCAGCCCAGGTGGCTCAGCGGTTTAGCGCCGCTTTGGTTCAGGGCATGATCCTGGAGACCGGGAATCGAGTCCCACATCGGGCTCCTTGCATGGAGCCTGCTTCTCCCTTTGCCTGTGTCTCTACCTCTCTCTCTCCTCTCTCTCTGTCTCTCATGAATAAATAAATAAAATCTTAAAAAAAATAAAAAGGGAGAGAGAGAGAGAGAGAGATCTCACTTGACATCAATCAAAAAGTGTGACAACACCAAACATTATTTGGGAATAATGGGAATCTGCTCCTTGCTGAGGGTGGTGTAAATTGACAAAATGATACCTTAGAATAATAACATATATTTTTAACACAAAACATATTCTATAACATAAAACAATATTCTATTTTTTTAATGCCTACCTACATTTTTAGAAAAGCATAAAGATATAAATGGAAGAATGTATACAAGATTAGACTACAGCTGGGAAGGGAGGAAGCAGGAAAGGATAAAAGCATAGGTCTCAAGCTGTCCCTGCAATGTTTTGTTTCTTTACAGAAAAAGCAAGATTTTAAACATGTGGAAAAACATGAACATGTATTAAAGCTGGCAATAGGTTCATAGTGTCACTTACTGCTATGTATGAAATATTTAACATTATTTTTTAAACTTATTACAAAAATAAGCCAGGGATTGTCAATGCAGGAAAAACCCAACTTGTGACAATTTGAATATGATCCAAAACTAGGCCTTCTCTGGGGGCTGGAATCTAGGTTAATGGGAAAATTAATGTTTTCCCACATTTAAGGCTTCACATGACTACCAGTATATGATTATCTTTTTTTTTTCCCCAAAAAGTAAACCATTACTAAGCCAAAGGAAGTTAACTTTAATTGGGTAATGGGGCTTCAAATCCCAGATCTTGAAATGAAAATCTCACTTACCTATGGTTCTCACTTGAACAACAGCTCTGACTATCCATGAACTTGTATTATCCGACTGAGTGTAATCACATACATATGTGCCCTGGTTGGTTTCATAAACTTCATTCACTACAATTGGGTTGCTCCTTTCTTTAGGGAGTAGTTTTCCATTCTAATCCAGGGGACAAGAAAAATAAGTAATTTTCCTTAACCAGAGATTTGTTATTAATATTCGTCACAACAACAGAAAAACTTCACAAATGAGAGCATCACCCACGCTATGAAGAGCTTCTGTTCAAAAACTGTATTTGTAAGATTCGTATTTGTTCATGAGAGGCGTTTTCAGATACAATTACATTATCTGTTAAGATCGAGGCACCAAATCTGACTAACCCACAAAGAGTTATTTAGCCTAGAATTTCTCAAAGCATGACTCAGGCCTCTGAGAACATTATAGAAAACTCATTTCCTTTAGTAGCTGATACCTCAATGAATTAAAAAAAAAAAGTGTATTTACATTTGTGGAAATTGACATAATTTCTTGTGTAATGAGGCTAAGATAAAGTTTCTTCTCTAAATAAATTTAACTAAAAAAAGGTGAAATTTGAATTTAAAATATTAAGTTAATAACTAAACAGGAATACCTAGATATGACAAAGAATGACCGATGAGTGACAAACAATGAGCTCATGGTGGACCCAAACTAAGGTGAGAGCTAAACTGCAATTAGGAACATTTCTCTCTCTTACTTAGCATATCCATCAGGGATACTCTTCTAAGGTCTAACGTTCTCCCCCAGCTGAACTTGCCATTCTTTCCTGCTCTCATTCCCTGCTACTGCCCCTCCACCCACTTGCCACTCCCTAAATAACCATATTCTTTCTCCATCTATGTGTGTGTACATCTCTCCCACTACTTCCCCCAACTGGGTCGGCTGCAGCTCAGTCTTTAACTCCAACTCAGGAGGTAACTCTCATGGTGGGAGCAATCAGGCGCTCTCCCAGCAGAACCAGTTTCTCATGCTCCCAGACCTCTATGATTGCACATAGCCTTCTGATCATAATTTATGTGCACGGTTACCTCTTCCTCTATCATTGTTGAGACAGCCTTTGTGCCAAGACACATCACTGCTCCTGGACACACTGGCAGGAATAAACAGAAGTCCCTCCAATCAAGACTGCAGAGTCATGACTGCTTTCTAGGATTGAGAGAGTGCTCAGTCGAAGAAGGCAGACCCCTGAGCAGTAAGCCAGAGTATGATGCACTTGGGCAGCCTTGTCTCTGTTCACAGGAAGCAGGGATGCTCCCTCTGGGCTAATCAGAGCCTTGAGGAATATGTGAGAATCACTCCGTTGAAGCTGAGTGCCATCTTAGAAACCTTTGAAATGGAGCTTCTATATAGGAAATAAGGCCAAAAGGAAGAGGCTGATGCATGTAGATGGATCGGGTCTTTGTGTCTCTAGTACACAGCAGACAGGCCAGCAACAGTGAGCTCTTTGTAAATGATGAATGAATAAAGTATGTGTAATTGAAAGGTTTTGAAGCATAAGAGCCATGTAATCACCTTTGTATCACTAGGGGCTAGGACATAGTCGGGGCTAAATAAATATTTGTTAAATGGTGAAGTATCACTGTACCAATAATTCTGTAGCCCCTGACTTCTATGTAGCACATGGCCTTCCAATCTTCAACAAATAGCCCCCAGAGTATATGACTCTTACCACAGCAGTCAAAAACAAAGAGATAAGCAAAAAACAAAACAAAACAAAATCACAAAATAAGTACTTCTTATCTATACAGATTAAAAAATCCTTTCTCATGTACTATTTCATATGATTCACTCAAAGGATCCCCTGACTTGGATTGCACAGACTCTATGAGAAAACTGAGGTTCTGGAGTTTGTGTGTGGCTCTCTATCACAGAGCCAGTAACTGAGAGGACCGAGCATCCATGTGAATTTTTCTAACTCTTGAGTTTCATGTTCTCATTGAGGAATTTCCCTTCCACTTCACCTGCAAACTCAGAGGAACAGGGATTCCCCTACTCCAAGTCTCTGGTGTGGTTGTTGTGGCCCAAGAAGGGACTTCCAGTAGGTTGGCAAGGAACAGGTCAGAGAGCAGCAACGGCAGGCCGGAAGTAAAAAAAAAGTGAGGCAGACCAGGTTAAATATCAATCAGCTGATCTCAGGGGTCAAGGACCTCTTAAAAGGATGGGTCAGGGCATGGGGTAAAAGTCAGAAATAAAACTCTAGAGAATACAAGAATCACATCCAAAGAGCAGAAATTGGAGCAGAGATGTGTCATGAATCACACAAGGAAGTGATGGGCTGCAGAGTCGTGGGCTGAGACCTCAGCTGTGCCACAGGGGGGATGGGTCAAATCAAAATTGCCCTGATTTTTTTTCATAAAAAGCTAAGTATGAGGGCGCCTGGGTGGCTCAGTCAAGGGTCTGCCTTGGGCACAGGTCATGATCCCAGTATCCTAGGATCAAGCCCTGCATTGGGCTCCTTGCTCAGTGAGGAGTCTGCTTCTCTCTCTTCCTCTGCCCCTCCCTCCCTACTCCTGTGCTCTCTTGTTGTGTCTCTTTCTCTCTCTCAAATAAATAAATAAAATTTTAAAAAATGTAAAAAAATAAGCGTGACTTCATATGTATTATTAAGACTTAATAAGATGGAATTAAAAGGAAACATTGAAGAAAACATAAGGGAGAGGTAATTTGTGTCAAGAACGATGGGAGTCCCACTCCAGTAAGATGATAGCAAATGATTTCAGTAGGAAGGGAGGTGCTGATGAGGCTGTTTTACTCAGCTGTGCCACACTCTTGAACAAAATACAGAAGGAGGAACATCTCAGAGTGAACCTGTATGACTTGTTTCAGTAAGTTCTAGACACAAGCGAAGCTTGCAGAAACAAGGAAGACAGTAAAACAGGACTTCTAAAGGAATGTGTAAAGCAAGAAGAGCACAGAAAATGTGTTCTAGTAGGAGCAGTTACTGAAATATTTCCAGCCAGTATCATCAAGCTCTAACACTACTGTCCAGTGCAGCCCCTCTCGGGAGTACAATACACACGGTGCTATTCTGTGGGGGTGGTGCTCCCCAGCATTGGACAACACAGTGGAGCTCCTACTGGGGCTTTTGCTACCTAGTCTGGGAGGACTCCCCGTATGGACATCTCGAGCCCTACCCTCCCTGATGGATTTGACATTTCCATGACTGTTTTAATCACTCATTATGTCCAGATCTGCATACCTGACCTCTTCTCATTCCTCATTGAATTAATGTCTACTTTCTCAACTTGCTAAATGTTGTGAATATATTTGAGCCAGAAAGACCCAAAACATGAGTCATCTCTTTTATGTCCCCCTGAAGTATTTTACCTTGTATTTTATTCTTGAAAATATCACTAACATCCACCAACTTCTTTCTGTTCCCACTGCTCATTCCCTGGATCAGGATTCACACTCATAAAGTTCAATCACATCAGCAGGGACCTCCAATAACCATATCACATAACCAATGTACAACCGTTGTGTTCAGCTCTAACCACACCTCTCAGGAACACTCTGGTCCTACCATGCTGAGCCACTCACCATTCACACGATGTGTCCTTCATGCTTCTGCTTCCATTGCCCATCTACCTTTTCCTGCACTTCAGTCTCTTGCCCTATCCATCAACTGACAGCATTGTATTTTTACATAAATTCTGTACTAATAATTATCTTCTAGGTGGAAAAGGGTACATTATGAAAAGTATCATGAAAAGCTAGATGTTCATCTCTAGCCAAAGTCTTGAATGGATTATTGGACAAATGGCTTATGAGCCCTTAAAAAAGTGGGTTAATATCAGCCAGCTTGCACTCACTACCAACATTCATGCCAGTCTTGTAATTTTCTCCCATGATAAAATGAAGAGACCAGAGGCTCAGAGGAATATAGAAATATAATAGATGTTCTGGCTTCACTATAGTGAGTCATTTGGAAAATACTCTGATGATGTCTTTGTTAAATAAAAATAGATACATACGGGCTGAATGAGTCAACATTTAGGTGACTTTTTAAAGTTAATTGAACAGTAATACTTCCCAAGTTGTGGATTAAGGGACTGTATGTAACTAAAAGGATCATGCTAGAGTTAATAGATGAGTTGACTGGCTCAGTACCAGGCCATTCAAAATGTTTGCTAAGAATATCATGTCTGCATCTTATCTACAAGTCACACAAATCTGAGAATGATGGCTAACATGGTGGATTTCAAAATCAAAATGCCAACCTCTTGATATGTTGAATGATGAGCTTAAACCATCAAATCAGAATTTAATAGGAATACATGTAAAATCATGAACATGGGTTACAATTCTACTCTGTTAGCACAAAGCTGAATTGGCCTGACTGCAGTTCTTGTGAAAAAGAAAAAAACAAACCCTACCTGCCAACTAAGAATGAATCAACCACATAAGGGACCTGTCCCAAAGCTAATGCAATCGTAGACCACATTGATACACTGTTTAGAAGAAAGAAAAAAAAATAGTTTCTCTGTTTTCACTATTAGTTAAGCAACATGTGGATTATAGCATTGAACAGATGTTAGGAGGTTGTGCAGGATTATGAGCACTCTGAGACTGCACAGTGAGAATCACCGAATGGGCCAGTATATTGACCTTGAAAATACTTTTCAGAAACCCAGTCAAAATAATCGGTACTTATTCCTTACTTGGAACCACACTGATTTTAGGTCTAGCCAGTCTCACCAACTCAGCAGTTCCCCATGTCACTAGGCTCAAGGGATGCCAGGCAGTACTAGTGACTATGAGAAGAGGAGGCCATAAAGGAACCGAGAAGGAGAAGTGGCAGGTCTGTGTGTGCACATTCCATGGAATGCAGGGCTCAAATGATGCAGCAGCTCCGTCATCATTGTGGCCAGTGAGTGTGGCCTATGAGTGAGATTGTCTTAAAGCACCAATGGAAAGATTACTCAGGGCACAAGTCTAACTGACAAGAGGTCACAGCAGTGTCACTGACACCTGTATCACCAACACCTGTATCTCAATGCCAACCCCACTGCCCTGTTATAATTTTGCCTACTTCCAAGATTTGCTTAGCCAGAGAACATAAAATGCCCTCTCGTTCAATGCAATTCTCATTTATTTAAGATGATGCCTGTTCAGCTAGTTTTTAATTATATTTTTAGAAATCAGCAAAATATAGAGAAAATGTTTCTTGAGTAAATAATAGATAATTCATTTTAATTCTGACTTCTTGGTCACTTAATAGTTCAGTGAAGAATCTCCAAGCCTACATTTTTTTGATGGGTCAATTAAAAATCTTTTGAAACCCCCAGAGCCTCGAGCCCCTGGATTTATCTCAGTGGCATATTCTGTACATCTGACGGGGGCATCCCTGGCCAGGAGTTTCATCTGAATTCAATAGCACCATGTTTTCATCTGCTCAGCCAGTGTTAGCATATGTCATCTCTTCTGAGGTGGCTCGGATGCGACCCACCCATCACCTGAGTGCCGGGGGTTTAGCATGAAGGCAAGGAGCCTCATGTCTTAGTTGCTGCCTAGTACCACCACTTCTAGTGATACACTCCTTCCATAAGGTCTGTGCGTGCGTGCCTGTGTATGTACGTGTGTGCACATGTGCGTGTATGCATGTGCACACATACATGCAATTAGGAAACATCACATGAATAATGACCTATCCAAATCTGCATCAGAAAGTACAATTTTGATAAGAGCCATAATCGTTCACCCACTTTTAGGACAGATGTCTATTCACTGCTAAGCACATCCTGATGTTGCAATTGAGACCCCAGAGATATGAAATCGAGACCCCACAGACCTCCTTCTGTGAATGTCATACACCGTTAGGATTTTGTTTATAAGAGATACAGGCATAAAACTGACAGCTATTGTGTGGCTTCTGTTTACCTGAAAATGAAAACTGCCTTCAGGGATACAATGATTGAAAATTTAAATGTGTTTTCATCTGAAATGACGGGGGAGTGGTGGGGGGGTGGCAAGCCTGCTTTACTGGCCTAGGAACAGCCGGCCCTGACATGGCTAGGAATCTGTCAGCCCAGATCACAAATACTTTTGAATCAAGAGAAGTTTTGTTCTTAAGAGAACTGAAAATAATGAACAGAACCATGGACTTTGCTGCCTAACCTCATTTTAGAGGTTATGAAATTTGTATGTTTCTTAAGTTAGGAGTTTATGGAGGCCAACATTTTTTTAGTGTCACTTTAAAATACAAATGTGAGACTTACAGCACATCACATCACTTGTTCTCTCTCTGTATATTAATTCTATAGTGGACATGATGACACCTGTCTACCCATTGTCAGCAGGTCTCAAGGGAACCAAGTGAGGATATATCTTCTCATACCCTGGTGCTTGTACCACCAGGACTCTCTGATTGCTGAGTCTTGGAGTGTGTAGAGCCACCAGATAAACATGGCCACTGGCATAACTGACCAGTGGCAATTTTGGGGACGCCTGGGTGGCTCAGTGGTTGAGCATCTACCTCTGGCTCAGTTCATGATCCCAGGGTCCTGGGATCGAGTCCCGCATCGGGCCCTCCACAGGGAACCTGCTCCTCCATCTGCCTGTCTCTGCCTCTCTGTGTCTCTCATGAATGAATGAATAAATAAATAATAATTTTAAAAAGATATTTTTATATTAACAAACATATGTTTTGAAGTTGAATTTAATGTTATACACAACTACTTAAGGCAAAGTTTTAGACTTTCAACAATTATTACAATTACAGGAGGCAATGGAAATTCTATTCTTTGTTTCTGCCACCACGAGGTCAACTACCAGGAGGCTATGTTGACATGGGGTTATGTGACATTTATGTATCTGTTAGCACTTGGAAAAATCGTGAGACACAATGGCAATAAGAATTGTTTTTGTCATGAAGCTTATTCACATGTGGTTCATAACTCAAAATCATTAGGAAACTTGCCTCTTCCTCATCCCTGCCCCTTTTTCCTCTTTATACTGTACTCCCTCCCCCCCACCCCAGTCTCACTTCTGCAAGGCACCTGTTACCTGGGCCATCTGCGTTTGCCATAACTGTCCTCCCAGATGTGCTCTCTTTGGAAAGCATTCCAGTCTCCTATTTTATTCAGAAACCCTCCAGGACTCACTTGTTTGTAGCTCCCTTCCCCATAGGAATGCCCATTGCTTTCCAAAGACAATAGGAAGGAACTTATCTGGTCTTCTGCATTGGCTGATGCTCATAAGTTTATGTCTTACCTCAGGTATAATACACTTGAATTTTAGAAATTTTGCTGGCATGGATGAAAAAGATGGTTCCCAGTGGTTACCTATGAGAGTGACCACTTTAGAAAGTTAGGTCTTCTCTGTAGGCACAAGGTCAGTATTTGCAAAGCTCTAGACCTCAGATCCTCAAACCCACGTTTCTATAAAGTGTCTATGGGTAGGTTACCATAAAAATGATACTTTATGGTAACTCCATAAAGCTCCAAAGCTGAGAAATCATTCTTTGGAGAAATCATTCTTACCTGGTACCAGGTCACCTCTGGACTTTGTGCATCACTTTGGCAGTTGAGGCTAGGGCAATTAATTTTGGCAATGCTACCAAAAAGAAGATATTGCTGTGATACAGAGTTATTTGGTATACAGGATAGATTTGTCTTAGGCTTAACTTCTAAGATGGTCTTGATACAACAGGCCTCATCCTGAGGGGTCCTAGGAGAGTTAACAAAGGCCTATGAACATAGATGTTATATCCAGGTAATACAGGGCTTAGGAATGTTTTCGTATAAGAATGCATTTGGGACGTACCGGATCCTAGGTCTACAGATATATGACCCAGCATTACTTATTCCTGCAGTCAGAAAGCATAGGTTGCTCTTGTCCTGGGTGATGTGAGGAAAGTTGTTAGTTATTTCCCCTAATGAATCACCATTTTGAGTTTGTAGGTACCACTGGACATCAGATAGGTCCTCATGACCACTGCAGGGCAAGTTTTCAGAGCCTTGGGTTGGTAAGAGTTGACTTCTGTGGTGCAAATGGGATTTCTGTAACTCTGTTAGGTCACAAAATAGGACAAACTCCTCACTCCTTGAAGAATATTCCCAGAGCAGTTTTTTGGTGAGGCAATCTGAAAACCACAAGGAACAAAGAGAAAGGGAGGCGCATTAGAAGACAAATCTCTCTCTTGGCAGTGAGTTTTTGTATATGACATCTAAAGCACAAGCAACCAAATAAAAAATATAAGCAAGTATTGGGTGCCTGGGTGGCTCAGTCAGTTAAGCGTCCGCCTTCAGCTCAGGTCATGATCTCAGGGTCCTCTTTCTCTCTCTCTCAAATAAATAAAATCTCAGAAAAAATAAACAAGCTGAACTACATCAAACTAAAAAGCTTATGCACAGCATAAGAAATGATCAACAGGGGGATCTCTGGGTGGCTCAGTGGTTTAGTGCCTGCCTTCAGCCCAGGGCATGATCCTAGATCCCGGGATCGAGTTCCATATCAGACTCCCTTCATGGAACCTGCTTCTCCCTCTGCCTGTGTCTCTGCCTCTCTCTCCTTCTCTCTCTCTCTCTCTCTCTCTTTCTCTCTGTCTCTCATGAATAAATAAATAAAATATTTTAAAAAAATAAATGATTAACAAAATGAAAAGATAACCTATAGAATGGAAAAAGTAAGCAAACCATGTATCTAATAAAATATGCCTGATTAACATCCAAATATAAAAATAATACATACAACTCAAAAGCAAAACAAAAAAAAAAAAGAACAAACAAAACCCCCAAATAAGCCACTTATAAATGGGAAATGAACCTGAATAAGCATTTTCCAAAGAACATATATAATTGACCAAGAGGTACGTGAAAACGTGCTCAACATCACTAGTCATGAGGGGACTGTAAATCAAAACCACAGTAAAATATCACCTCCTACCTGGTAGGTTGGCTTATCAACAAAAAGATAAGAGATAAGAAATGCTGGCAAGGGGGCAAAGAAAAGGGAACCCTTGAGTACTGTTGGGATCATAAATTGGTACATCCACTATGGAAAAGAGTAGAGTCTCCTTCAAAAAAATTAAAAATAGAACTACCATAAGATGCAGAAATTTCATTTCTGGGAATATACCTGAAGGAAATGAAAACAGTATGTTGAAGACACAGTCTGAACCTCTTTGTTCATAGTAGCGTTACTTACAATAATCAAGATACGGAAATAAGTGTTCATCAACAGATGAATGGATAAAGATGTATTACACATGCACACACACACACACGAATATTATTTAGTGGTAAAAAAAAAAAAAGGTAGAAATCTTGCCTTTTTCAACAACATAGATGGATCTTGGGGGCATTATACTAAATGAAATACGCCAGAGAGACCAACACCAGATGATGTCACTTACATGTAGTCTCAAAACAAAACAAAATCAAACTTATAAATAAAAGAGATCAGATTTGTGGTTACCCGAGGCTGCATGAGAAGTGGGGGAATTGGATGAAGTGGTCAAAAGGCACACATTTCTAGTAATAAGATACATAAGTAAGGGGAACATACTGGAGAACACAGTGACTATAGTTAACACTGCTGTATGGTTGATCTGAAAGTTAAAAAAATGCGTTCTAAGGGTTCTCATCACAACTAACGAACAAGGAAGTTTCTTTTTTTCTTTTTTGGTAGCTACATGAGATCATGGATATTAACTAAACTCATTGTGCTAATCATTTCACTACACGCATAAGTCATTTTGCTATCTATCAAATTTGTGCAGTGCTGTATGTCACTTACATGTCAACAAAACTGGAGGAAATAAAGATCAAACTCTAACCTATGTTTATAAAGAGTACATGATTTAATGAGGAATTAAGCTCCCTTGTCTGTCTTCTTCACTGCTTCCATTTAGAAGGTCAGGCTCTAATGCCCTCCCAGTGGACTTGAGCTGGCTAGTAGCCGCAGCACTTAACTATTAAAGACAACTGAACCACTCCTCATTCCTCTTCAACTGCTCCCACTGAACACCTGGCTACCATAACTGGGCTCCTTATTGACGCTTGGTATCAGCTGAAAGCTGTTCACCCCAGTCATTTCTGTCTTCCTGCACCCATCTCAACAGCAGAAAGGAAATGCTCTGCATTAATAGGTCAAGCTGCTGATATATCAGACTATCTGTCACTTCAAATATTGACTTTAAGACTCACAGTGAACATGATAAGCGAAAACCCTACCTGAAGTAGTCATTCCTTTAATTTTCTCTCCTGTGACAAGCCAAAGAAAAATCCAGCCCAAAGAAAGCATCATTCTCCCTGGGTCCTGTCATCACTTCAGTGAGTCTGTTGCGTTGCCAGGCTGTGGTACCTCATGTTTCAGAGCTCCTCCCTGAGAATCGTCTTCATTTCTGTAAGTCAAGAAATGAGAAATGAAGAAATCAGAACCAGTGACCAAAATGCAAGTCGCACAGGAAGCTTTGAAAGGGGCGGGTCCTACCCAAATGCCCACAATGGTGTGTAGCAGTCTCTTTGCATGTGTCATTTCTTATACGTCTGAAGGAGGAAGAGTATCTCAAGCTCAAAGGAAACACTTGGACCTCTGCTCCATACCATATGTTCTTTGGGTGCCCGTTCTTCATGGAATTCTTCTTCTTCTTCTTCTTTTTTTTTTTTTTATGTTATCACCTAGAATGTGTATTTCCATGAGTCATTTGGAAACTTAAATGAAACTTTTCCTGAAAAGGTGACCCACGTTAATTAAAAATGTCAGGACTCCACAGTTATGGAAGCCTCTGCTATGGCTCATATGTGTACAGCTTGAGAATGTCCACGTGTCTATCTTATTTACTAATTATTTGTGTTAACTGTTAGAGAATAGACTCTCTGTTCCGCAAATAAGAAAGGAAAAGTTGTCACTGTCTTACTGTGTGTATCACTCTTCAGCTTGGTTGTAGGAATAAAGAATTTTACCTAAAAATCTGCCCTAAAACACTCTCATACTGGCCTGGGCTTTTTAAAGTTAAGATGGGATGGGGTTGGGAGGGGGTAAACAATCCTCTGAAATAGAAAAAGTGAGGGACAGGATCACCTGAAGAGAGGGAATGAGAACCTGATCTGTGTTCATGGTACTTTTGTCTCTCTTATCAATAGGGTGGCCAGTGGAATTTTCAAGCCATTTATAAAAGATGAGAGATAAGGACATTGGGTGGGTGTCTTCATCCATTTGGGCTGCTTTACCAGAATACCACACAGTGGGTGGCTTATGCACAACGGAAATGTATTGCTCACAGTTCTGGAGGCTGGGAAGTCCAAGATCAAGTCACTAGCATGGTTGTAATCTGCTGAAGGCCCTGTATCTAGTGCATAGTGCCTTTTCACTGTGTCTTCATGTGGTAAAAGTCACTAAAGATCTCTCTGGTGTCTCTTTTATAAAAACACTAATCTTATTCATGAAGACTCTACCCTTATGACCTAAGCAACTTTCCAAAGGTCCCACCTCCTAATACCATTATTATTGTGTCTTTGGAGGTTAGAATTGCAACATATGAATTTGGGAGTGAACACATTCAATCCAGAATAGTGTGTAATGGGTGGTGAGATGTAGCCTAATTGAGGAGAGAGAGGCAGAGATATAGGCAGAGGGAGAAGCAGGTTCCATGCAGAGAGCCTGATGTGCGACTCGATCCCGGAACTCCAGGATCACACCCTGGGCCAAAGGCAGGCATTAAACCGCTTAGCCACCCATGTATAATGGGGTGAGACCAAACAAATAGTAGAGTCCCTGTCCTCAAGCATCTGTCACAATGTGAAGAACAATGTAAAATAAAAAAATTGAAATAGTAAGAAAGACTTTTATTCAAGAATATTGCGATAGAGGAGAGAAATCAGGCTCAATTCAAAATTCAAGAAGAATAGGGGAGGATATAACCAAGGAGCAAGGTAGGCAGTCAGGAGCTAGAAAATTAACTAAGGAGGCATCGAGTGTAGAGGTATTCTTACGAAATTGACCCAACAGAGTTCTTGTGCAAGGTGTGTTAGGGGCTTAGACATCAAAGGTGGGAGGATGGCTTAGCAGGACACTTTTCCTAAGAATGGACTGGGCAGACCAGACATATGACTGAGGCTGTGTTCAAGGCCTAGTGGAGGAGAGGTCTCAGAGAGCCTGACCAAAATTTGGTCATGAAAAGAGTCTTTGTCAACACAAACATGCAAATAAACAATTATAGGAGAATGC
The DNA here is from genome assembly GCF_053574225.1 of Canis aureus. NCBI lineage: Eukaryota > Metazoa > Chordata > Mammalia > Carnivora > Canidae > Canis > Canis aureus. The sequence continues at coordinate 43,433,081 of NC_135621.1, forward strand.
AAGACAGAAACCAATATGGTGGTGACAGAAAAGAAAAAATAAAGAGGGAAGGAGGGAAGAAAAGAAAGAAAGAGAAAGAAAGAAAGAAAGAAAGAAAGAAAGAAAGAAAGAAAGAAAGAAAGAAAGGCAAAGAAAAGAAAGAGGGAGGAAGGGAGGGAAAGGAAAAAAGTTACACGAAATGTCCACTGGCCCTTTAGAAACATTCACACAATACCCGTGTTCTTTAGGAAGCTGACAAAATCAATCTCCCTCTCTTTCCACATCTAACCAGCCAATTTCCTCCCCTCACCCCTCCCTGTCTTCGCTGGATATTCCTGTGACTACTGCCTCCACCTTCAACTTTCCTAGGTCCTTACTTTCCAGGTTCCTCTATCTTTTCTTAGAAATAAAATACTGGAAAAAAAAAAGAAATAAAATACTGGGCTTTCCTCATCTTATGAAATTCTTCATTTCTGACCAGTTTCCAATACACACACACACACACACACACACACACACACACACACCCCATGTCTCCAACATCTTCAGATGCAGGAGGAAGAAATTTTAATATCTATAATTTTTATTAATAATTAATGTTTATCTAACAGAAACATTGAACTTAAAGTGCCTTTGGAGATCCAGCTGGAGCACCACAAAGGCAGCTGGGAGGAACTAAGAAATGCTTCTGGGGGCACTGCAGCGGGGGAAGAGTTCAAGCCAGGAGCCTCTGTAAGCTGCAAGGAGAGGGCAGACAGATTTCCCTGAAGAACACCAGCCTGGAGAGGGTGGGTCAGAGCCAAGGCTGAAATGAAAAAGGATAAACCCAAAAGGAAGAAAAGAAACAGAGCATGGAGACCATCTTGATCCTAAGCACAGAGAAAGTCTGGAGGAAAAATGGGATGTCAGTGTCAGGAGCTACAGAGTTGGCATGATAAGGACTAAGAAGTGTCCTCTATATATGGCTCCAATAGATCAATCAGTTTGTGCAGGGAGGCCGGGGGTGAGCTGATGGAGAGAAGCACAAGAAAAGGTAGTAGCAGAAGGAATGTGAGAGGTGAGGACAAGCTGTGTGGTCCACAGTTTACACTGTGCAGGGAAGCCAGACGTGGTGTCTGAGCATTTGTTGACAATGACAGAGCTTGGACACCATTTGGCTATGAGCGGAATGAGTGTGCAGGCGAGCGGGCCAGGTACAAGCGAGAGGAAGGAAGTAGGAAGAGATGGAATCCCTTGGACAGGAGGCTTCAGAGCATTGCAGGGTGGAGGATCCATCCAGACCAGTTTGCCCAGGTGGGGACCAGAGTACTGGCTGCTGACCTGTTGAGAGGACAGCGTGCGCAGGGGAGGAGAGGCTTCATGGGATGGTGGAGCATCTTGAAGAGAGCCAGGCACGGAGACTAGAGTCACTGCATTGTTTATCCCCATTGGTGACAACTGGTGGCTCTTCTTAGAAGAACTGTGGTCAAGGAACAAGGCAGAATCAGCAATTGCCTTTCAAGATGTGGTCTCCTCTTCACCTTTCTTTCCTTTAACTCAAAGAATTAAATCTCCCCATCTCCAGCCTCTAGATGCCTCTAGGCATTTTCCCAAAAAGTGAACCTGAGAATGCCATTTCCATGCTGCAATCATCATCAGCCGCACTTGAGAAAACGAATCCATTCCAGGGACACCTGGGTGGCTCAGTCGGTTAAACGCTGGACTCTTGATTTCAGCTCACGTCATGATCTCAGGGTCTTGGGATCAAGCCCTGCATCAGGCTGTAAGCTCAGTGGGGTGTCTGTTGGAGGATTTTTCTCTCTCTCCCTCTGCCCCTCCCCCTGTTCATCACACACTCTCGCGCTTTCTCTAAAATAAATAAAAAAAAAAGGAATCCATTCCAACCACGGTTTGCAAAACCCTGTGGGACTTGATTTGGCTCTCTCATGTATTATTTTGCATTTTGTCTCCAGAGAGACCTTGTCTGGCTATTGGCATAATGAATTCCATCCTTCCCTCCTCACCACTGCACCAGCCAGCAACCATCTCTTGTTACTTATTTTATATTTTTATTTTTATTTTTATTTTTATTTTCACATGTTCTATGTTAGCTTTATACCTCATTGTCTGGGAACTACAGAAAATCCAGTGTGTGTGCCTATTCTCACTCACTTGATCTTTTTTTTTTTTTTTTTTTTAATTTTTTTTTTTTTTTTTTATGATAGTCACAGTGAGAGAGAGAGAGATAGATACAGGCAGAGACACAGGCAGAGGGAGAAGCAGGCTCCATGCACCGGGAGCCCGACGTGGGATTCGATCCCGGGTCTCTAGGATCGCGCCCTGGGCCAAAGGCAGGCGCTAAACCGCTGCGCCACCCAGGGATCCCTCACTCACTTGATCTTATGGTCAAGTGAAGGCAAACAGAATTTGGCAAATATCTAGATTCCTGCTACTCTTAGCCAATTCCACAAAATGCTCAAGTCACTATAGTTTTATCTGATAACAATGATGTTTTTATAAAGTGAAGACTCCATAAATAGAGATATGTAAATTTTCTTGATAAAGATTTCATGAAAAGGAATTATGTGAGAAATTCACTTTGAAAATTATTTAAGCTCTTTTCTCAACTTATATTTTCTGGTTAGGAAATCTAGTGAAAACAATGTACTAATTCTTACATTTATTTCCTGTTCTTAAGACATAAAAAAAGAGGAAGGAACTTTGGCTCCTTATTTCAGTAACTGTCAGCTTCTATATCCAAAGAACACAGGAGAATATTAATTTTCAAAGAGTTCTACTATATTTCTCTTCCTAGCCAGAGAAATCCCTAGAGAAGACACAACAACCATTTAACTCACACATATTTGGGAATAATGAGTTATGCCTTGAGAAAAAAAGAAAACATTTGTTATTTTGCAAATGACCATTATCATTGCCAAATCTATGGTTATACAGAGAAAAATCAAATTAATTATCTGTATCAGTAGAAGTAAATGTCCTGAAGATGAAGCATCTAAAACTCTTCTCTGACCAACCACCTCAACTAGATAAGGTTTTGTGGTTAGGCTTAGTTGAAAGAATGAGTAAGCCTGTTTCCTTTACAGGAATTTCCTGTAAAGAATATTAGCACTCAATTTCTCAACTTTTTTTTTCTCTTTCATCTTATAAAACTAACCTTTGAAAGTGTAACCCCTATGATATAGGCTTAAGCCTCTCTTAAGACTACTTTTAACTCTGGAAGAGGAAAGAAATCACTCTCCCACACTGTTTATCTAAGGCAACAATTTATTGACAAAGAGGGAAATAAACTTAAAGTCTAATTTCACCAAGGTTTCTTGGTACTATTTATTAATAGAGAAAGCTTCAAAATATAACATATAATTAAGAGCACTACTGTTCCTTTGATAGAACAACTAAAATAACTTAGTAAGGACCCTGAGATCACACTCATTCAAAAGATCTCTGCCGAGGGATGCCTGCATGGCTCAGTGGTTGAGCATCAGCCTTTGGCTCAGGGCGTGATCCCAGAGTACCAGGATTGAGTCCACATCGGGCTTCCTGCATAGAACCTGCTTCTCCCTCTGCCTGTGTCTCTGCCTCTCTCTCTCCGTGTCTCTCGTGAATAAATAAATAAATCTTTTTTTAAAAAAAAGAGTTCTGCTGAGAAAGCATATTGATTAAGCTTCAAGATCACCTTCCCTCAAGAGTCTTACATTCTGATAAAGATAAGGTTGATTCATCTGAGCACATCAGAGCTCCACAACTACCTCTAACTAGAGGAGAACATAAAACACAAATGAAGACTAAATTCACTTTGGGATGAAGGCAAAATAAGTGTTGACCTGAGGTGAGGGTAGGACGGATGAAGGCAAAATAAGTGTTGACCTGAGGTGAGGGTAGGACGGTAGAGAATCAGCAACTATAGCCAGAAATGGACCCCCAAAAGGATCTGCCACTGATCATAAATCTGCCTGGGATTCCAAGACAGTGTGACTGCTTTTCTCAGACCTATTCCAAAATAGGAAGCAGCTAAAAGGATATTCCAGGTGTGTGAAGCTCCAGCCTCATAGTGTCCTGTGGGAGCAACAGGAAGAAAGGCAGCAGACCTGGGGCGGGAGGAGATATGGGTAGACAGAAGGAGAAGGTTAAATGTAAGGTGTTGTTTATGACAGGTATTCAGTAACTGTTGAACTGGATTCAAGTGAATTGGAGTGTGGGAACAGTCCTGAAGTGTAGAGTTCCTAATACAGACCTGGATACTGAATTTAATCACTTTAATAGGATTTGGATAGGTTTTCAGGACATGGGCTATCCCAATGTAGGCTTTGTGGGGATAGCCTCCCAAAATGGCGGCCATCAATTCCTCTGTTCCCCTCATGTGTATTCTGCCTCACATGTCCAGAAATAGGGTCTATTTTCCCTGTCCTTGAATCCCTGTTGATTTTGTGACTTGGATTAGAGATTTAAATGTTAAAGAGTGAATATACACAAGTATTGGAAGAATGGGTAAATTCCTCTATAATCAGGAAATGGATAAATACCAATGCAAAGCAGAAATATAAGTGATAGATCAGGAAAACAAAACATTTGCAACTTACATTGCAACTTACATTGCAGTGTCTTAATAGCTTATATGTAAAAGTCTTCTAACAACAGAGATGAAAAAGATCAATATCTTTACAGAAAAACTGGCAAAAGCTAAGGGTAGGTATTCCTTACATTGCTAATGGGAATGCAAAAGGACAATCCCTATGAAAAGGCAATACTAAGCCAAAGTACATATGCATTACTCTCTGACTCAGAGATGCTACTTCTAGAAATCTATCCCCAAAATATTCTAGCCAAAATTTGAGAAAATGTATGCATAAGACTATTCTTTATAACATAATGTAAAATTGCAAAAGACTGGAAACATTTGAGACTGGTTGAATAAACTTGTACAGTCACACAAATCATGTGTCATGTATCTGTAAGAAAGAATGAGAAGCAGCACCACATGCAAATGGGAAATGATCTCTGAATGTATTATGAAATGGGAAAGCAAGGTAGAAAAATTGTATGTAATATACTACTGTTTATCTGTAAGAAGTGAGAGGATTTGAATATGAATGTATCTTCATTTATAATAAAAATGGAAGGGAATATTGACTTTGCTTTTATTTTACAGATTTGCTCTTCAAGGCCATTATTACATTATAATAAAACAAAACAAAATTTTAAGAAGCAATTCCTAAAAATCAGAATCAAAGAAACTTAACTATTTATTGAGTTGGGTGTATACCCTTGGGTGTATATGAGCAACTGCAAGATAGGCTGTAAAGAGAGAAAAGCTTATCATCACAAACCTGACACAGAAATACAGATGTTGGTCTCAGAGTCCCCTGCCCTGACTGTGATCATTACCGGTGTAGCATGCAGGAAGGACCCTGTAGCCTGCCCACAGCTCATACACACTGCTTCCTGTTAGATCTGTGGCTTCCTTACTCTTTGAAGAGCCTTCCATTGCTCCTGAGCTCCCCTCACAGAGTAGCCTCTGCTCAGAAAGATGGCTTCCCCCAGAGGCTGAGTCTCCTTCCTCAGAGCTGCACTTCAGTTATTTCCTCCTAGTATTTAAAGCTACAAATGGACTTGATCTTGGGCACTGGTTTTGTCATTGTCCTTGCTTCAGACAAGTATGTTGATAGCTGCAGGGAAGCTCATCCTCTCTGCACTTCACTGACCATCCTGGCCAACCATTGGCATCAATATAGTGTGAGCTCCTAGTACCCATGAGAGGTCTAACTCCCTGTATCTTGGCAGATTCCCTGTATCTTGGCAGATGCCATAGTGGACATGCTCCAGTCAAGTGTACGTTTTCATCCTGTGGAGGTCTTGAGTGCTATTTCCCATACCCACCCTCCATCCTTACCTTAGTAGCCTAGAAGAAAGGCTGAAGATCCTTGATACTCCTTTTCCTCCTCTGAGCTAGTCCTAAGCAGCCATCCTTCTTGGCAGGCTCTGCTCTAGACACCTCTAGTATAAGGGGCCGTCCCAGGAAAGTGCCTGCACCCTCCAAAAACTTCTCTCAAGACTCACTGTCCAACAGGCAACTCCCAAGAGAAGAGACGATACATCTCTCTGCCCCCATCTGACTAGCTAGTTGTGTGACCTGGGTCAAGTCCCTGGACTTAGCACATTTCAGGCTTTGGACTATGTGGGTAATAAGCTCTCTCTTTGCTTTAAGAGAATATAACTTTATTTTAATAAACCTTTTCAGTACATAATAAATATACATGGAATATTTTATACATCTCACAGAGCTGGCTGTTTACTGATTCTCTGAGAGGGACCCCACAGTTTAAGGACATCTGAATCGACAGAAGAGAATGCTGTTATTCTATCAGTAACAGTTATTTGTTGGTCCTGGTTGGAACTGTTTGTTCTTAAACTTAAAAATATCCATATGAATTAACTGGCTTGTGAAGAACTAGTACCTGTGCTGGGTATTGAGTGGTTTCATGGCTTTGTAGAAGGAAAATCTCCTTGTGCTCCTGGTTGGAAGGTACAACAAAGAAGGTAGATACAAAGAATCTGACATTTTAAAAAAAGCAGAAGAAGATAGATATAGGAGTCTGTTTTGAATGACTCATACCTTATTAAAACAGGTGGGAATCTATGTTGAGAATGAGAAAGTGGAATCTTCACGTAAGTGACAAAGGCATCAAGAAACATCTCAAAATTAAGGGCACTAGACGAATGGTTTAAATGTCTTTTAAAGCATATATTTAATGTATATATTTAACACATCTAATACAAAATACACTCAATACATTTTATAGCATACATAATATAAAAGCAAAATCAGTCTATGTATTAGAGACTCTGATGATAGCAATAAAATTTCCCTAAACTGTATGTTTTTACACATAAAACATTAAGCTAGTAGTTAAAATTTTTACTTTAGCCACCCAACTAGCCCACAAAATTTTAAGTTCTATAAAAAGTAAATCTCTTTCTCACACTGAAAATCTAATCTCAGGTTTTTAAAAATTTTCAGCAATATCTACCACAGCTTTTAAAAAAAAAAAGATTTTACTTATTTATTCATGAGAGACACACAGAGAGAGGCAGAGACATAAGCAGAAGGAGAAGCAGGTTCCTTGAAGGGAACCCGATGTGGGACTCGATCCCGGGACTCCGAGATCACGCCCTGAGCCTAAGGCAAATGCTCAACCACTGAGCCACCCAGATGCCCCTCCACCACAGCTGTTTTAAACAGTCTGCTTTAAACTTTTCTGGGACATTCATGCTGCAACCATGTATTTTAACCAGGCTTCCAGATTTACCCAACTCTTTACTTTCTGTGTAAGGCGGATATTTGTCCCTCACTCAGTGATTTCCACAGACAGCCATGACAGCCAAGGCCACCAAGAAGGCCCATCCACAGTGCTGGGCTCACCTTAGGGAGATAAGACACGTGTCTTCCAGTGTCAAAAGTTTCATGTGTCTAATGGAGAAATATCTTTTGCTCTACTGATACGCTTCTCTATATATACAAATGTCCTCAAGTCAAAACTGCCTTCCTTCCAGATCTTTTTTTCTTTCCAGATCTCTGCCTTCCATTTTCATTCACTGCTAAATAACTCATCTAACAATAATAACAATTAATAGTGACAATTAATAATAATAATAGAATTAGCCACACATACACTTCTAAGTCTGTGCCAAGAACTCTTGTAAGTACTTTATTTAGATTTATTCATTTAGTTCCCCTGTGAAGTAAGTAAAATTACTATAAATTATAATTTACAGATAAGGAAATAGAGGCATAGATTGGTTCAAAAGGTTCTATGGGGGACGCCTGGGTGGCTCAGTGGTTGGGCACCTGCCTTTGGCCCAAGGGAGTGATCCTGGAGTCCTGGGATTGAGTCCCACATCGGGCTCCCTGCATGGAGTCTGCTTCTTTGCTTCTCTCTCTGCCTCTCTTTCTCTCTGTGTCTCTCATGAATTATATTAAAAAAAAAGGTTCTAGGGGTTCACAGAAGTAAATAGCAAGCCCAGGATTTGAGCTCGAGTGACTTGAGTGCATGGCTCATGCTCAACCATCATGCCATGCCACCTCCACTTTAAAGGCATGTTAAATATGTCATTTTAAAAAAATCAAGCAAGTACCTACCATATTTACTGTGGCTAACAGATAATAGTGACTAATGGCTAATATGGAAAATATGATTTGGCATCTACCCTGCCTGTAAACATACCTGTTAAATAAATAAATGTTTTAGGCCAGTTTTGAAAAACCCAACAGAATTACCTTCATTAAAATGTGTGTCTTTCATGAATAATAAAACAATTTGGGGAAGTTCCCTCCAAACAGGCCCAATTAAGGAAGCCCTTTTCAGTGCTTTAGGGGTTTCCAATAACCCATTGGCTTGCAGCTACAGCTGGAACACATTAAATGTGTCCTGAGGCTGAGGTCCTGCCACGCCTTGGTCCCCTAATGTACACAGCCCCAGCAGCCCTTTGCCACTTCCCAGGCACTGTCCATGGTGCTTAGAGGTAGGCTGCCCAGTGCTACAGTGAAGGCCCCATTCTCGTTATTATGTCACCTACTGGATCATAGAAAATGCTCTTCATGAACTTAAAATCCTTTAGTTCAATCACTGATATTAAAAATATAAAGATATGCCCTTTTAATAAGGCACAAGGTATTTTGCTCCGTGTCCAGCCTCACAGTTACTGAATATGGATTGAGAATGAGCACCTGTAGCCAGTTATAGAGGAGGAAGAAACGGGAGATCCATTGCTTTTGAATTCCATGTTTCCCTGGGAGCAAGTCTTATTCCTAGTAACCTAATGACAGCTTTCATCTTCAAACTGTAAGTAGGATTTTCAGAGAGGTCAATATTTTTAATAGTACCCTTTGGTAAAAACAGGTTCATCGACTCTGGGCCCAGAGCATCAAGAGTTCTTTCTTATATTCAGGTTTCCTAAAGATCAGAACTTTGAAAGAACAGTCAAGTCTTCAGATTCAGCTCTACATGGCTTGACCATTTTTGCAGGCATCAGATAAAGAAGATTTTTCCAGAACCTTGAATTATACGATGGAGGTTTATCAGCATTCCACTTCAGAACTCTGTGAGATTTCAAAAGCTTTAGTGATTGGGGGAAGAACGTGAAGTCACTGACAGGTGTAAATTCAATTAAGATGATTTTAATTTTCCTTTCTACCAGTGCTTCGTGGAGTCCACTTTCAAGTTCATACCTGACTTCATTAGACATGTAGCTTTTACTTAGGACAATGATTAGTCTTCGACTTTTTTCTATCAATGAGTGGATTTCATCAACAACAGCTGAAAATGCAAGATTTAGCATAGTAATTAAGGAGAACACAAAGGGCATATGGGAAATGAAAATCATTTTGCATGGTCTAATTTTGTATTATTTAACTTTACTTCACTAATAAGTTTTTCAAGACAAACCACTTATTCTCAATTTTGTATACCTATTAGAAATAACCATCTAGGTAACAGCAATATTGAACACTTGGCACTTACTCTGTGCCACACTCTCTTCTAAATGTTTTATTTTATATCAGTCAACTCATTAAAGCATCACAATAAGCCTTTGAAGAAAGTATTGTTATTACCACCATTTTACAGATAAGGAAGCTGAAGTACAGAGTCGTTAAGTAACTCAGCCAGAGTCACACAGCTAGTATAAAGCAGAATCAGAATCAGAACCCAGGTGGTCTGCTTCTGGAGAACCTGTTCTAATCGTGATGCTACCTTGCCTCTCCAAAGGCAGGAAGGAGCACACTGAAATCATAATTATATATATATAATATAAATCATAATTATAATATATATATTTATATATCCCATTATTCCAGACCAGAAGCCGACAAACTTTCTGTAAAGGGCCAGATAGTGAATATTTCAGACCCTGCAGGTCACCCTACTCATCTCTGCTATTTAGTTCAAAGGCAACTACAGACAACATGCAAACATATGGCGAGTTGCTGTGTTTCAACAAGGCTGAAAATCTGGATTTAACCCATGGCTGGTCAACTGCCAATTTTGGATCTAGACCTTTACTCCTTCTCAAATAGAAATTTTAATCCAGACTAATTATCATTAAACATACAAACATTCTTTATTTTTATTTAAGAACTAAAAAGAAATCTTTATTTCTTTAAAAGTAGTATATTCTCTCCTTCTAACTGGTAGTATTTTCCCTTATTTGTAATCTAGGAGGGGAAAAAACAGTTATTTCTCATTTGCTGCTATATCTTCAATGCCCATCTCAGAATTTTGTATGAGGAAGGCATTCAGTCAGTATATGTCAGGTGAGTGAATGATGGTGGCAGTAGAAACACTTACATTGCATCCTTGGTAATGCATTAGCACCCAAAATATTCTGACACTGGGTTTCAAATATTTTCTCTAAAAGACCTCAGAGCAAATATGGAAATGTTATCAAATTTCTTGGCTTTGAAATGGAATTTGCTTCAACATATGTTTTATGGTCATTTGTATTCAGATACTAATAAAAAGCTGAGTTTCATAACTAAAATCTCCAATCTCCCTTATTTATCCTCTTCTGACTCTCCTATGATCTGCTGTAATTTTCACACCAGTGTCAATCCAATTAAGAACAATTATTTTCTGGTAATAATGAACTGCATATAGTCCCAAGGATCACATATTAAATTAGGAACTGGTCCTGCTTTACAAACTATTACCAAGAGAGGTATTCTTACTGTGGGACATTTCTAGATAAATGCCTCAGGAGATGCCAATTCTAGGCCTGGTTGTAAAAGTGGAATGCCCTAGGGGGCACCTAGGTGGCTCAGTGGTTAAGCATCTCCCTTTGGCTCAGGTCATGATCCCTGGGGTCCTGGGATTGAATCCTGCATCGGGCTCCCCACAGGGAGCCTGCTTCTCCCTCTTCCTATGTCTCTGCCTCTCCCTCTGTGTCTCTCATGAGAAAATAAATAAAATATTTTAAACAAACAAACAAACAAATAAATAAGGAATGCCCTTTCCCCAAAGGTTGAGAACTGGGAAGCCCAGTAAAAGGGCCAAGCCCCAGAGATGCCACTCTCAGAAGCAATGTAGTTAGCTTGTTTTCTCACTATTGATTATATTGATTTAGCTGGTTATCTCTGGTTTAGAGAATCATGTTCATTCCTTTGTTTTTAAACAAACCAGGATTGCCTTTTGTAAGGCTAAACTATTCATCTTTTATTTTTTTTTATTTTTTATTTTTTTTATTATTTTTTTTTCTATTCATCTTTTAAAAAGAAAATCTCTCCACTAGTTTTCTATCTGGTATTCCCTTTCTTACCTCCTCCAGGCACTACATCCCTTTCAAATATGCATAATTTATACCCAAAGTGTTTCTCCAACACCTCGGGCAAGATCTTCACAGCGAAGGTGTACTCCTCTCCATTCTCGGGTCCACATTCTCTTAGGTAAGACACAAAAGCATCGTATGTTTTCCCATCTAGGATAAATAAGTTTTAATCTTTTAAATATTACAGCGTAAATAAAAGTTTAAGTACAAATTTGAATGAAAGTCACGAAAAATGGAAGTGGAACCATTGAAAAGGAAAAATTAAATAGAGCCTCCTCTTGTCCAAACTCATCAAATTATACTCATTAAATATGTGGAGTTCCTTGTATATCGATTAGAGTTCAATGAAGCATTCAAAAAAGAACACAGAAAATATTTTTGCTAGAAGACCAATGAAAAATAGAACAAGAATATTTAAACTAGGTAATTCATAGGGTCTATCAAGTATTTTTTGGCTCTGATTCTTTTTAGGCATTATTCTTTATCTCTGATTTTTTTTAAATGATCAAAACCAAGAAATAAATTCAATTATTATTAAAGACAAACAAAAAATAGTATGCGCAAATGTCAAATACTAATCAAGCAACCAATTAGCAAAGTGTTTTCTAAGCATGGACCGTAAGACTCTCACTGTTTGACACCATAGAGTGATGGTGAGAAATAAAAGACATAGATCCAGGAAGTAAAGGAATTTAAGGGCAATAAAAGGCCAAGGAGCCCAAATATGTCCTTGTTCCAGGAGTAGAAAACAAATCTCACCTTGGCTTTCTCGTATCACCTAATTCTACCAGCATCCCAATATGTCTACCCTCAAAATGACCCCTGGGAAATGCAAAGACAGAAACAAAGCTGACATTTAGATCTCTCAGCCATTTTGAGTTTATCTTTGTGTATGTTGAAAGAGAGTGGTCTAGTTTCATTCTTCTGCATGTGCTGAGTGAAATAAGTCAATTGGAGAAGGACAAACATTATATGTTCTCATTCATTTGGGGAATATAAATAATAGTGAAAGGGAATAGAAGGGAAGGGAGAAGAAATGGGTAGGAAATATCAGAAAGGGAGACAGAACATAAAGACTCCTAACTCTGGGAAACAAACTAGGGGTGGTGGAAGGGGAGGAGGGCGGGGGGTGGGGGTGAATGGGTGACAGGCACTGAGGGGGCACTTGACGGGATGAGCACTGGGTGTTATTCTGTATGTTGGCAAATTGAACACCAATAAAAAATAAATTTATTATTAAAAAAAAAAGAAGCAAAGCCGAGCATTTACACTGGTGAGCAGGAAGAAACAAGAGAGGTGATTTAAACACTACACTACAGCAACACATGCTGTGATATTTAAAAATATTATATGGCCCTCGATGCCAATATGAAAACTTCTGGTCTGTTGAAAGGTTTTCATTGGTAATAACACCTGCTCCTCTTTAATTCCTGATAATGAAGGAGTATTCAGGAGGCTAATGGGACAAAGTCAAGACCAAAGTGTTACCTAAATAACAAAAACCATTGTACTTACTGGGTAACCACAAAATTATATATACCTCTCTCTTCTACCTTCATCCAATCTATCTGAGAAGACAAAGCAGCCAAATACAACGACCTGGAAACATTTACAAATAACACATGAGCAGATGCAAGACAGTGTAGCACAATAAGCAAAACAAACAGAATCAATGTGGTCATAGAGGAAGGAGTGATCACCAGGGGCACGCTTTCTGAGAAAAGGAAATTCTGAGTCAGGTCCTAAATGATACAATGGATGCTACCTTGAGACTGGTAGAGGAAGAAGGGGAAGCGGGAGGGGAATGGTCTATCCCTGTCTTGTGATAATTGGTTAGATGGTACAGGGGTTGGATTTATGCTTGTATTATTGTATTACTGAGATTATGAATTTGCTGCTGAGTTGAAAGGTTGGATTTATGCTTATATTATTGTATTATTGAATTATGAATTTGCTGCTGAGTTGAAAGCTAAATATTATTGGATCCTTTATCAAAACCTAATAGGACAAAACCATTTTAGGGCCATTTTCCTTGTGGTGCCCCATCACGTATGGTCCACAATTCAGCCCAGTATTTTTAGTGCTGTCCAGCGTCACAAAACACTTTCCATTTCGGGTAAATCTTAAATTCTACCTACAACATTGAGGTTCAGCACTTCAAGTCAGAACCTATCGTTGAGTGAAGACAACTGCTTGGCAGATTGCGTGCATATAAAAGAAAGGACATTTTAGTAAAAACTAGAGAATTAACATGCATATCGAAGGTAGGAAAAGTTGGTAAAAAAAAAAAATAGAGCCAGTTCCTAGTTTAATCAGTAAGTAGGTCCCCCAAGTACTTCTGCTAGATTGCTGTGAAATACAGTATTTAATAGTGTCAGAGCTTGTGCCTCCATTAGTAGCCATTATGTGAGTAATTAGATCAGACATCAAGATGTAAGAAATAAATAAATACACTTTTTGAAAAGGTACATTTTTTGGAGTCATGATGTTATACTAATTGTAATAAACCAGTAAGACAATTCAGTCAAATTTGTGTTGTGATATATAAGTGATACAGTTTTCCTCTTACCATGAAAAATGGAAAAAACGGTTTTTCAACTACTGATTAACTTTCAAATGCCTAATTTCAAACAATTTTCCTCCTGGTTTAACAAATCTTGTAATTTATATTAAAATTTATTTTAAACCCAGGTAATTGAAGAGTTTGCTGGCTTTGATAACTGACAAAGTGAAGTGTTCAAGATAAGGTATTTGAAAGCTAATAATAATTATTTTGGGTCCTGTATAAACAAAACCCTCATGTGAATGGCTATTTGGGACTTTAAGGAGTCAGGCTAGTGCTTCTCAAACTGTGTTTGGTGAATGACCGTGTTTTCATTTAATTTGACTGGTTTGGGTTGATTGGTTTCTTTCATTTCCAATCCTTCATACGCCAATACTGAAAACATTCTTAGATATTGCAGCAATATCAAATTGCTACAAAATTTTTAATTTTTGTACTTGTATCTCTCTTTCTGCCTTTTTCACAAATGATCTCTGTCATGGGTCACATTTTAAGTGGAGCTGATGGAGATCACATCTATAAATGTTTCTTTTTTTTTTTTCTATAAATGTTTCTATGCACACCACACTGGGAGGTAGGAAGTGTGAACTGAACAAATTATCTGTGAGTTGGGTCAAACACCACAGAGAGGAAAAAAAACCTTAGTTGAAGATCAGAAAGAGAGCTATTAGTGAATGCCCATTTTGAGATATGGCACTGCAAGTAGAGACCTGTTCAACAGGTACCAAAAATAAACCTCTCAGCTGGTTGTAGCATTTCTCTCCATCTCCAAAACTGCATATACATGCAGGCTCAAAGCTGAATTAATTAGCTCTGTTAATTTTATATTATTAACTAAAAGCTGTAAATATGAATAATGAATCTAGAAAAATCTCACAGGGACAACATGAGACTTTTTTCATAACTTAAAGCTAGGAGGGTATTTCTACTTGTGACCACAAATCTAGAAACCATAAAAGGATAAACTTGAGTTCATTAAAAAAAATCTCCCATAATGTTAAAAAAAAGTATACCTAAAACTACTAACACTATGTCAATTATACTTTAAGAATAATAAAAAAAATCTTCCACATATCACACTACTATAAACAAAGTCAAAAAACAAATTACAATCTGGGAACAATATTTTTATCTCTATTATAGACAAAAGGTGAACCTCCTTAAAATATAAATAGTTCCTAAAAATAAACAAGAAAAAAAGCCAACAACCCAATAGAAAAATGGCAAAGGATATGAATGAGTACTTTGAGAAAGTAAATGCAAATGAGCCTTAAACAGATGAAAAATTACTCACACTCTTGCATAGTAAGTGCAATGCAAATAAACTGAGATACAACTTTACCTATCAGATTGGCATGTAGCCAAAAGGTTGTGGGTAAGGCCATGGGAAAAAAGTTACCCCCATTCTTTAAAGATGGTAGTAGTATAGTAGTATGGAAGGCAAATTGGCAATGTCTGTCAAATTAACAACTGTATCCGCCCTTTAATAATGACAGCAATTCCAATTTAGGGGCTTTTTCCTTTAGTTATATTGTACACAGATGAAACGATGACTCTACAAAACTATCCGTCATACCACTTCCATAGTAACAAAAGGTTGTGAAAAACTCAAAAGGTGATCAAGTAAGCAGTGATACATCTGCAAAAATAAAACACTGTACAACTCTAACAAATAAGAGACTTTATGAACTCATAGAGAAGTGCATCCAAGGCATAGCGAAGCAAAGTTCCGGAGAGTGTACATAATATGCCAAAACTTGTTTTATTTTATTTTTTTAAGATTTTCTTTATTTGTGAGAGACAGATAGAGAAAGCAATAGAGAGCACAAGTGAGGAAGAGGGAGAATCAGGCTCCCCACTAAGGCTTGTGGGGTTTGACCCCAGGACCTTGGGATCATGACCTGAGCAGATGGCAGATGCTTAATCAACTGAGCCACTCAGGCACCCCCAAGATTTGTTTCTAAAATGGGAGTGAAATTTGATCCTATGTTCATATGTTTTGGATATACTATCAATAACAGACTGACAATATCAATCAATATCAGGCTGACAGGGAAATTTTCTACTGTATCATTTCTTAGACTTTTTGCTTTTTGAACTATGTGAGTCACACACACAAGTGCAATGGATTAGATTGATATTTCTAATTCAGTAATTTTCTTTTTTTTATTAAAGTATAGTTGACATAATTCAGTAATGGGCCTTGATACTTCTTTAAAGAAGTATCAAGTATCAAGAGAACTTCTTTAAAGCACCTTTAGAAATAGAGAAACTGAGACACAGAATCACCGAGTAGAAACAGCCATAGATAAAAACACAGATCTAGAAAGCTAGAACCCAGATCATACGGCTTCTAGTACAGGGTTCTTGCAAGCACATGATGCAGGCAGCCTCCTTTGTCAGGTTAAAACAACGCAATTCCATTTACATGAAGTTTATTGAATGTGCACATTGCATAAGATGCCCAGATTGTGTGTGAATAATGACAACCTCTCACAGGGCATTTAGGAGAACATGACATACATGTATAAAACAATTAAAGAAAAAAGAACAATTAAAGAACAACTTTTGGCAACATATAAGTAAGCACACAAAAAAAGAT